>NC_138728.1:28133669-28541169 GCF_965113295.1 Leuciscus leuciscus | reverse complement strand
GCATAATCACATTATGAGGTCAACTTTCAGTATAGCATTCCCTTTAACATATTTTGTTTCCCCCAAAATTCGTTTTATTTATTTAATTATTTATCTCCTTGGACATTTAATTATTTATATATTTATTTAGTCAGGAATATGTGGATTTAGGTAATTATGTAGGGGAGAGTGGGGCTGGTTGGTTGGCACAAAGTTCAATTCCTGTACTCTAGAGGGCGCTGCCACAAAAATATGACATTAAAATGACTGCCCTCCTGACCTGAACACAACCATTTACTAAAATCCACTAACTGTTGAGGTGAGGACAACTTTTCTATTTTACAGTGTCAAAACAAAAAAAGTTCCCCCCACTAAATACATTTTAGAACTATGATAGATAGCGATATATAAAATGTAAGGATGTATATCATGTAAGGATGATAGGATCAGCTATTTTTTTATATGGAATTTAAAAGTCTCTGATGAGTGATGCTATGTGGCTAACATCATTTCAGTAAAGAGGTGTGTCCTAATGTGATATATATATATATACGATACTGCCACAAGATCAGCCAGGATGAGATTGAAGGCAAGAAAAAGCTAGGTGTAGCTGTTGGTAACATCAGGAACAGACAAATATTTTCCCCAGATTTGGAAGAGGAGCTGGTTAAGTATCTGTCCAAGTCAGCCAACATTTACTTTGGCCTATCACCCAGGGAGGTTAAAAAGCTAGCCTTTCAGCTTGCTGTGTCACATAACATCAAGGTGCCTGAGACCTGATCAGAGCTGCAGCAAGCTGTCCGTGACTGGTTTACTGCCTTTTTGAAGAGGCACCCTTCCCTTCCCATCAGGAAGCCAGAGGCCACAAGCCTTGCTCATGCTACAAGTTTTAATAAAGAAAATGTTAAAGCCTTCTTCAACAACCTAGATACAGTCATGTATAGGCACAGGTTTTCTCCAGGTGACGTGACATCTGGAACATGGATGAGACAGGTATCACTACAGTCCAGAAACCAAACAGGGTCATTGCCAGGCGGGGATTTAAGCAAATTGGGTCAATAACCTCTGCAGAGCGAGGGTCGCTTATTACCCTTGCCTGCGCAGTTTCAGCCACAGGGAATAGCCTTCCTCCATATTTTGTCTTCCCCAGGGTCAATTTCAGGGACCACTTCATTCTGAATGGACCTACAGGTTGCAAAGGAGGTGCAAACCCGTCAGGATGGATGAAGGAAGAACACTTTGATGAATTCCTGAAGCATTTTGTTGAGAATACAAAATGCACAAAAGAGAAGCCATGTCTCCTTTTGCTTGACAACCATGAGTCCCCATCTCTCTGTCAGTGGACTGAACTATGCCAAAGAAAACTGTGTAGTCATGCTACCATTCAGTCAGCCATTGACAATGCTGTATAACAGCTTCATTCAGTCTGCCATTGTCAATGCTGTGCGACAGCTTCATTCAGCTTGGCATTGACAATGCTGTGCAACAGCTTTAGCCTGCCATTGACAATGCTGTGCCCGGACCAAGTGTTTTTTCTGCTGGTACTGGGAGACATACTGGGAGGCATCCCCTAACCCCAGAAGAGCTGCGCCCATTCCCTAAGGCTGGGCCTAGGAAAGTTGGTGGTGCCATCAGGAGGAAGAGGAAGGACGCCATCCTGACAGACACACCAGTCATGAACAACTAGAGGAACAAAAGGCCACAACAAAGAAAATACTTTTAAAAACAAAACAAGAAGCCACGACTGAAAGCTCCATGCAAAGCTCCTGCTCCTAAAAAAAAGGAAAAGGAGATCATCATCTGAGTCTTATGAAGATGAAGAGGAATACTGTCTGGTTCGTTTAGAGTCATATGGGAATAGCCGACCTAGGGAAGTTTGGCTTCAGTGCCAGTATTGCAAAAAGTGGGCCCTCAACTTATTACCAGTCTACATCTGCCAGAACTGTGATTCATGTGATTCATCTGATTGAGACACAGACATGTTGACATACTAGTTAGCCTAACAGCATACTGCAGGAGCTGTTACTCCTAATACTACACACACACACACACACACACACAAACTCACACACTTATACACACACAACACACACAATTTCCGCATGTTAAAAATAATGACTATTGTATTATAATATATATAATATGTAATATACACTGACCTAAAGGATTATTAGGAACACCATACTAATACTGTGTTTGACCCCCTTTCACCTTCAGAACTGCCTTAATTCTACGTGGCATTGATTCAACAAGGTGCTGAAAGCATTCTTTAGAAATGTTGGCCCATATTGATAGGATAGCATCTTGCAGTTGATGGAGATTTGTGGGATGCACATCCAGGGCACGAAGCTCCCGTTCCACCACATCCCAAAGATGCTCTATTGGGTTGAGATCTGGTGACTGTGGGAGCCATTTTAGTACAGTGAACTCATTGTCATGTTCAAGAAACCAATTTGAAATGATTCGAGCTTTGTGACATGGTGCATTATCCTGCTGGAAGTAGCCATCAGAGGATGGGTACATGGTGGTCATAAAGGGATGGACATGGTCAGAAACAATGCTCAGGTAGGCCGTGGCATTTAAACGATGCCCAATTGGCACTAAGGGGCCTAAAGTGTGCCAAGAAAACATCCCCCACACCATTACACCACCACCAGCAGCCTGCACAGTGGTAACAAGGCATGATGGATCCATGTTCTCATTCTGTTTACGCCAAATTCTGACTCTACCATCTGAATGTCTCAACAGAAATCGAGACTCATCAGACCAGGCAACATTTTTGTGTCCAATTTTGGTGAGCTTGTGCAAATTGTAGCCTCTTTTTCCTATTTGTAGTGGAGATGAGTGGTACCCGGTGGGGTCTTCTGCTGTTGTAGCCCATCCGCCTCAAGGTTGTGCGTGTTGTGGCTTCACAAATGCTTTGCTGCATACCTCGGTTGTAACGAGTGGTTATTTCAGTCAAAGTTGCTCTTCTATCAGCTTGAATCAGTCGGCCCATTCTCCTCTGACCTCTAGCATCAACAAGGCATTTTCGCCCACAGGACTGCCGCATACTGGATGTTTTTCCCTTTTCACACCATTCTTTGTAAACCCTAGAAATGGTTGTGCGTGAAAATCCCAGTAACTGAGCAGATTGTGAAATACTCAGACCGGCCCGTCTGGCACCAACAACCATGCCACACTCAAAATTGCTTAAATCACCTTTCTTTCCCATTCTGACATTCAGTTTGGAGTTCAGGAGATTGTCTTGACCAGGACCACACCCCTAAATGCATTGAAGCAACTGCCATGTGATTGGTTGATTAGATAATTGCATTAATGAGAAATTGAACAGGTGTTCCTAATAATCCTTTAGGTGAGTGTATAGTAGGCCTATATATAATATAATACAATATTTTTCTATATCTATATAATATAAAATAATATAATTATAATCTTTATAGAATAGAATAGAATAGAATAGAATAGAATAGAATGAGGCATTTACATAGCGCTTTCATATGTACTACTGTACACCCAAAGCGCTTTACAATCATATCAGGGGTCTCTCCTCAACACCACCAGTGTGCAGCATCCACTTGGATGATGCGACGGCAGCCACAGTACAACGGCGCCAGTGCGCTCACCACACACCAGCTATAGGTGGAGAGAGGAGAGAATGATAGAGCCAATTCAATGTAAGGGGATTATTAGGAGGCCATGATTGGTAAGGGCCAATGGGTGGAATGTGGCCAGGACACCGGGGTTACACCACTACTCTTTACGAGAAAAGCCATGGGATTTTTAATGACCACAGAGAGTCAGGACCTCGGTTTTACGTCTCATCCGAAGGACGGTGCTCTTTGACAGTACTAGCTGTGTCCCAATGTGAAGTCTGCATCCTCCGAAGGCCGTATTTGAAGGCCGATTGCGTCACAGCTGCGCGTCGAAACGTCACAGCGGAGCGACGAAGGATGTCCCAATTCAAAGGCTGCACACTTCGGAGGTCGCATTTGAAGGCCGATTGCGTCACCGCGGCGCGATGAAGGCTGTCCCAATTCAATTCTGCATCCTCCGAAGTCCGTATTCGAAGGCCGGTTGCGTCATCGCGGCGCGACGAAGGCTAAAGCGACGCCAAATGCACCCTTCGTTTCCCCGTGAAAGGAAGGATACATAAATGGACACTTAGCGGACTATCCTACCCCATAAGTCATCGCGCGTCGGTGACGACAGCATTTTTATCAAATAGCTAGTGAAACCACAGTTAAAAGCCACAAGTTTTTCTTTCTTATGAACTTCATCTTAACTCCATCACCATTGCGTGGCTTCATTTGTCAGGTGGTCTGAGGCAAAACTTGTGCTAATATTAGTTTAATAATTGTTTCAGGGAGCAAGGAGCAGACAGCTCAATTTATTAAACTGCAATTAAAAAAATAAATAAACGAAATAAATTAAATTAAATTTTATTGTAATATATGCACTAGTCTGTCTAACTTGTGTAAATAAGAAATATCACTCACCCTATAAAGCCCACAACAATAAGAAAAGCAGTAGATAAGGCATTGGGGTTTCACTTTTATGTGTTTTTGTAGTGCTGTCATGCAAGCTATGTCTACAAAGGTTTTAACCAAATTTGAGTATTCATGAATATGATTTTAAAAATACAAAGTAAGAAAGTTGAGATCACATCTTTGCTGAAATGTATTGTGCTGTTGTTATTAACAAGCCATGGTTAATTTGCTCTGCCTTAGGATTGCACGTGTCCTGGGACAGGAGAGGGTGTGAGTGGGAAACCCACTGCTGAAACTTGGCCCTGGTTTGTCCTCATGGATGAGATGTTGGGACAGAGGCATTGCACCCTCATTGCCTCAATCCCTGAGGACACACCAGGGCCGAGTTCAGCAGTGTGTGACCAAGAAGAGGAGGAGCCAGAGGCAGCAGCATCAGCATCAGCACCAGGACCAGCAGCATCAGCACCAGCACCACGATGAAGGCAAGACAGAGAGGACGAGTTTTTGGACTTGATTAGAGAAGACATGGGACTGCAGAGGCGAGGAGAGCACAAGAGAGAATGGACAGGCTGTTTTCTTCTCTTGAAAGAATCATTGAGAAATATGTATATATATATTATATATATATATATATATATATATATATATATATATATATATATTATTGTTTAACTTTTTTTCACTTATATGTAATGACCTGATCAATATCAGTCCGTTTGTTATTTAGTTTATTTCTGAATTATGTGGGTTATTGTATTTTGTTTGATAGTGTTTAATGCATATGCAAGAAGATTTATCATTTAATTATTTCTGTGCTGTTCAGATGTGCCTGGTAATTTAACAGTTGAGTTGTTTTCTTTAAAATGTTTTAAGGATGGTTCATTTCATAAGAGAAGCTCACTAATCAATCTGTTAATGTTAAAGATTTAGTGTTCTAATAAAGTATCCTGTTGAACTATGTGAAATCCCGCGAGAGACGAGAACGGAAACAGGAAGGGGAGAGAAAAAAAACGAAACTGAGCACGAGAGTGAGCACGAGGGCTAGTCTGCTATTAACAGAGTTTGTGGGCTTAACGCTTTAAGTTGGACTATAATTTGTTTATCAGAAACTGCGTTCTCTGCGTAGGAGTTTGTGACTGAGGGAATGTGAAACACCACCGGAGTTGTGTGTTTTTGGACTGTGACACGAGCTTATGCCTGTTAGCCTCTCTGGTTAAATTAGCTCGTGGTTTTTCAGTAACGTTACTGTCACACGGTCGCGGGAGTGACCGCATACACTTTGTCTGCTGGACGAGAGGAGACGATATCGGGAAGAGATTCGCTGGCTGACGCGGACGGTTTCGTCATTGGGGACTGTTTGACTGTCGGTGCTGGGCGGATGAAGCTGTTTAACCCTTGCTGTGCCTGTGCCGCTTGCAAACGGAGTTCGCCTGACAGAGAGAGTTACAGACGCGGTAGGATCTGAGCTTTTCACTACACGCCAGGAGGTATTGTTGCTTTCTTCACTTTATGAGCTCCAACCTTAAGCGCGCCAACGAACTAACTTAATGCAGGCCTGCTAAAACAACTGAAAAATAAGAGTGCACTCAGGTTATCACAGACCATTGACTTTATTACCTGGGGTTTCTTTTTTCTTTCGAATTGGGTTTTTTTTTCAATTTCCTCCTTTTGTATTATGCAAAACTCACATAACAGTTGAACAGCAAAGAGCAAATATGAAAATAAAACCCAATTCGAAAGAAAAAAGAAACCCCAGGTAATAAAGTCAATGGTCTGTGATAACCTGAGTGCACTCTTATTTTTCAGTTGTTTTAGCAGGCCTGCATTAAGTTAGTTCGTTGGCGCGCTTAAGGTTGGAGCTCATAAAGTGAAGAAAGCAACAATACCTCCTGGCGTGTAGTGAAAAGCTCAGATCCTACCGCGTCTGTAACTCTCTCTGTCAGGCGAACTCCGTTTGCAAGCGGCACAGGCACAGCAAGGGTTAAACAGCTTCATCCGCCCAGCACCGACAGTCAAACAGTCCCCAATGACGAAACCGTCCGCGTCAGCCAGCGAATCTCTTCCCGATATCGTCTCCTCTCGTCCAGCAGACAAAGTGTATGCGGTCACTCCCGCGACCGTGTGACAGTAACGTTACTGAAAAACCACGAGCTAATTTAACCAGAGAGGCTAACAGGCATAAGCTCGTGTCACAGTCCAAAAACACACAACTCCGGTGGTGTTTCACATTCCCTCAGTCACAAACTCCTACGCAGAGAACGCAGTTTCTGATAAACAAATTATAGTCCAACTTAAAGCGTTAAGCCCACAAACTCTGTTAATAGCAGACTAGCCCTCGTGCTCACTCTCGTGCTCAGTTTCGTTTTTTTTCTCTCCCCTTCCTGTTTCCGTTCTCGTCTCTCGCGGGATTTCACATAGTTCAACAGGATACTTTATTAGAACACTAAATCTTTAACATTAACAGATTGATTAGTGAGCTTCTCTTATGAAATGAACCATCCTTAAAACATTTTAAAGAAAACAACTCAACTGTTAAATTACCAGGCACATCTGAACAGCACAGAAATAATTAAATGATAAATCTTCTTGCATATGCATTAAACACTATCAAACAAAATACAATAACCCACATAATTCAGAAATAAACTAAATAACAAACGGACTGATATTGATCAGGTCATTACATATATTTTTTAAAAGGAAAAAAAAATTATGCAACTTTAAATGTGTAAATAAAAGAGAATTCATTGCTCGGGACATTGTTTATTTTTGTAATGACAGTCATAATTTCTACATGAAACAAATTCTTCTATAACTTTTTTCCCCCAACTATTTATAACATATTTTAAACATATCAAAATCAACATAAAGAAAAAATGATGTAGACTTTTATTCAGCTGAGTGGGAGACCCTGGTTTGCTGCTGGACCGGGATGGACTCCACAATTGAGACCCTGGTAAGGCCTCCTGCTGGTGGGACATCATCTGGGATGCTCTCCAGAGTGTTTGACTGCATATTTACACTATCCACGTCTACCAACAGGTTTGCAGGGCTGACTCATGGAATAAATATTGAGATACTTTATTACATTGAAGTACTTTAAATAACCACTAATACCGCTTTGGGGAAAAACTACTAGTCATATATTTCAAACCTTAGTTAAGCAAACTTATCTTCCATACTCTAATGTACTTAAGGTATCAAGAGTAAAAGTAAAGGAATTCTGGAGGAAAAAAAACCTTGTCAGGGTTTTTATGATGGTTCTGCTTTTATATTACTGCATATGTTGCATTTTACTTCTGAATATTTTCAAGGTTGATACATTTAAACTATATACTTTTGTGTAGTTTATTGTAAAACAATGCATCATATTGTAAAATAATTTTGTAGTGTTGCTGTCCTGTGTGGGAAAATCACTTCGAGTATTAACGATGTAGTTCCTTACATACCACCACTGGTTATTTTGAAAATTAAACTAACAAAATGTAGGCCTATTGTCACAATATTAACAAATTGTTGCTAACTACAGCTCCGTCCCATTTCAAAGAGCGCATCTGAAGCGCTCGGACCGGTCTAGCGGCGGAGGATTGTTCTTGTCGCCTAGCAACAGTGACTGACAGCTGCCGATGACGAGTGGGAGTAACATTCGCACTGGACTTTTTATATTCAACTGAGTTTTATATTCAAATAGGGTTGAAAACCTGTGTAAATATATTTACCATGGTCCATTTATGTGCATAATAAAAAGAATACACTAGCCTACAAAATCGCATCAAGGTAAGATATAAATGAACATTTGAATCTTCGGCTAAGTCGAAAGTAGGCCTACATGACCTGGTCCTCCAGTAAAATATAAAACATAAAAATGACAATAGCCAATTCTGGCTCCATAGCTGTTTACTTAATTATATCAAATTAATTGTCAGGATGGCAGCATACTCTCGCACCGTTGCTTGGCGCCTGGAGCGGTAATCGGGAACACCTGGCTGCACAATTAAGAAATCCTACGAAGGCTACATGGTGTGTCGTTCGGAGGACGCATAGGCTGCATCGTTTGAAGTCCGCAGCCTTCGAAGGATGCAGTCTTCACATTGGGACACAGCTATAGTGTCCCCGTCACTACACTGGGAGCATTAGGACCCATACAGGCCACAGGGTGAGCACCCCCTGCTGGCCTCACTAACACCTCTTCCAGCAGCAACCTGGTTTTCTCAGGAGGTCTCCCATCCAGGTACTAACCAGGCTCAGCCCTGCTTAGCTTCAGTGGGCAACCAGTCTTGGGCTAAAGGGTGATATGGCTGCTGACCATATTATTATATAATATAATATAAAAGTTTTATTGGAATAGCCGGCCTGGGGAAGTTTGTCTTCAGTGCCACTCATACACAAACACACACACAAACACATATTATACAAACTGTATTTGTTTTTGGTTTGGTTAATAATTTGGTAAAAAACGGGCAGAAATTCTGTTGAATGTTTTTCTGCTTCTGGTTTGAATTAAATGCTCAAGTTCTTTATATTTGTCACCTCATTCTTTGTAACTATAGCATCTGTCCCAACCAACCCCATTGCGTGTGCCAACTAATCCACATACTGGGGCTGGTTGGCACAAGTGCACAACATGACTTTAATGATGAACATTAAATGTATCTGTTGATTAGCTGAGACCTTAACCTTTCAGTTGTTACTGGTTAGACTATTTTAACATTTAGCATGACTGAGAAATATGACAGAGTGAAAAGTATGCCAACCAACCCCGCTCTCCCCTTTTAGTAGATAATTTTATTTGTACATTTTTTATTTATATATTTATTTATGTAGATATTTTTCTGGACCAATTTATTTATTCATTAATTTGCGTATTTATTTATTGGTTTTACTGGTTTCATCCTCCATATGCAGGCCAGCTGACAGTCTTGCCTGGGCCCAGGATGAGATAATCTTAGATGGGCCCCCCCCCCCCCCCCCCCCGCGCCCAGATCTCTCCCTTTCCCTTGCTCTTCCTCTCCTCTGCATTAACTATGTTAACAAATACAACTTTTGATTTCAATAATGTGGGCTATTAGTAGCCTGAATATTAAAATGAATATTAACAATGCCGTAGAAGTGCAGTTTATTAATAGTATGTTAACTAATGTTGTTAACAAGAGTTTAATAAGTGGAAGATTCTTGTAAAGTGTTACCTAATTTTTTTTATACACCAATTCAGTGTTGGACAGATCAGTTGTTTTAACCCTTCATTAAAGTGATTTGAACAAGGTCCTGAGCCGTAGCTGGGCGCCGCCGGTGTGTGTACCCTTAAGGATGCACCGAAATGAAAATCTGAGCCGAAACGGAAAATTCTGGATGCACTTGGCCAAAAACCAAAAGCGAAAATGACTTTTTTTTTAAATAAATGTTTTTGTATAATTGTATTATTATAAGACTTTTAAATTAAATGCAATAATTTTATTGAATCTGAATTAAAAAAAAACTACAAACCAATTAAATAATATAACACAAAAATTGGACCGAAAATAGCCCTATATTAAAATAATATTAAATACCAATATACTATACTTTATTTAGTTCTATGCAACAGACTCAGATTACAGATAAATTTTTTTTTTGACTAATTATCAAAAATAAAGTATAGTCCTAGAAAACTAATATCAGTCTTAAGAGCATGTGAGCAGAAAGCAGGGATCAGTGAACAAAGAGGGTAACGTAATTTTACCACGGCACGGCTATACCAAGTTACAGCACAGTTGGGCTATTTCAAACGGAATTCTACTACAGACTTGGGCCATGTGCGAAAGTGAAGCAGCCCCTTTTGTTCCAACAGAGGATGAAATTACTCGTTATCTGAGTGTTGAGTGACGTAATATCCCTTTCAAGTGGACGCGTAAAATTGCATTGTCGTGAGACTGAATGCACTGATGCTGAGAGAGAGATAAGACAGAGCTGCACGATTCATCTTTAAAAGACTGTGATCTCGATTCAAACACCCACGCGATCTTCTTCCAATTTGTCTGACTATTAAACATTTGACAAAATCATATCGCAACATTCAAATCTGTGTTGGCGCTGCTGCTGACCCAGAGTGTTGACATGAAACAGTCTTTTCAACCTCATATCATTATTTCATTGATACAACAGGATCTGGGATAAAAGTTTAAAGTTCAAATATAAACATTGATGTCTACGGTAGCGATCAAAATAATAGTAAATAAGCTTTTGATAGAAACTTGGTGCTTAAAATAACGCCGTTACTAGCTCTGAAATGACGTCTTGGAATGACGAGATGCGTAAGAAATTAGTCCGACACAATTTTGCACAAATCTGACAAATGTCTTGAAATGGAGTGGTAACCATAGTATAAGCAGAATAATTTTAATCAAATTTTTTGAATTATTAGAAATTAATGCACACTCGTGGTGAAAATGTGATAGATCAGATATGTTCCGGAAAATAAACATTTTCATTATCTACGGTTCGGTTAAATCTAGAATTCTGAAGTGAAATAAGGTAGCATGGTAAGATTACAAATCATTTATTTGAATGAATTTAAATAAATTAACGAGAGAGAGATTGTGAGTGTGAATTACCTGCATCTGTGCAGCATTTCTATATAATAGTGAAGCGAGTTTAATTCCAAAAACAGCAAAGTTATTATCTTGTTGCTGAGAAATATAATGTAGCTTCCAGTAGTGAATCTGCTTTAAATACAATTCACAGAGCAGAGGTTGAAAACAAGTATGCTCCTGAATGTTACTGTTTGCGCAATCTCTTACAAATATATAGACAATTAAGGTTCCATGTCAGTAAAAGTTTTTTGCGGATCCGTGTGAATGGGGATCGCTTTGACAATGGTGTCGTCTGTATGCGGAAAACTCAAAAGGAAAACTTCTCTGTTTTTCAAAGCATATCGTTGTTGTGCAAACGTACCCGAAGTCCTGCCAAGTTTGAGTCCTCGCCTCTTCTCCTACTTCATCTAGATACTAAAACAAAATACTCCCAAAAAATTTACTTAATTTGTGGACAGAAGTCAGGGAGATCGCAATGTTCCACCATGTTTTAATTTTAAAGCAACACTAAGTACAATTTTTTACCTTAAAATAATGTTTCCAAAATCGTATCAGTGGTTCATCAAGTCGTAACAGGGTGAAAGGCACTTCTGGATTCGCTTTGCAGCCCTATATCTGCTATAACCACATTATGCAAGTGGGGAAAGACGCAGCAGAGACACAGCGAGGAAGGGACTGGAGGCAGCGAGACTGGATTTATCCTGAGATAAGTGCCTGGTTATCCTCTATCATAATCATTCTATGAAGAAGTATTGCGTTGACATACTGCTGAAGTTCACGATCCTCTGTCTACTCTCTGAAGATGGATTTTTGGAAATGACACAGCAGTGAGAACCCTGTTTGTATCAGCGCACGGAGAGTTCATCCGTTGAGGCTGTCGTCTGGGCCCCCACTCTGCCTTAATGATCTGAAGTTTGGGCATGCTGTGCTGAGTTTCGAATATCACGTGTGAATGGAGTGTGTTTGTAGTGTAAACACGAGTGTGGGACGTTGCAGAGTGTACGGCGACCAGCTTAAAATCCCTCGACGAAGCTGTGCTGTTCTTTTGGGCGAGCCCTGCCCTGGGTGATGAAGAGAGGCGAAGAAGTGAAGAGCCTGCTAAAGCTTTGAGTTATACCAGCCCGATCTCATCCCAAGGCGTCATATACTGACGCTCTTGACATTTCGTCTACATCCAACGCACATGGCACCCTTTAGCGTCAATATGAGACGCAGATAGATATGGGCCAGAAGGCGCCTCCTAGCGGTCTAACCCTAACCCTACCCCAGACCTAAACCTACCCATAACCGAACAAAGCTCTGTGCGTGTCATATTGACGCTAAAGTGCCATGTGCGTTGGATGTAGACGAAATGTCAAAAGCGTCAGTATATGACGCCTTTGGATGAGAATGCGTTGGTTATACGTACCCTCCATTCTCTGTTTGAGGCTAGTGAAGAGCCTGCTAAAGCTGTGAGGTATATGTACCTTCCATTCTCTGTCTGAGTCCAGTGAAGAGCCTGCTAAAGCTGTGAAGTATATGTACCTTCCATTCTCTGTCTGGGTCCAGTGAAGAGCTTGCTAAAGCTGTGAAGCATACTCACCCTTCTGTCGTCTGCGTTGGAGGAAGGGAGCCAGAGTCCACCCACGGTTACTCAACCTCGGGGGAGGAAGCTCACACTGTTTTTAGAGACATTCATTTTAAACAAATAAATAAATGTGTTAACCTTCGAATTCTTGTTGTCCGCCTTTTTCTCTGGTACGGCGTAGCTCCTCAAGGTGGTGTGGTAGTTCGGGGGTGTCGGCTGGCAGGCAGTTCCTCCACACCTCCGGCTTGGGTGTGACATGAGTTCAAATGTTAATTTCCTTTGTTCTCTCAGAGAGTTGCCCTTTCTTCCAGTCTTACAAGAGCGAGGCACACTCATGGCATGAAGAACTAGTTTTCCTTGTTTGTCCTTTAACCGTAGCTTCCAAATTCTTATGGTTTAATAACCGTAACCTTGTCACAGTTCATTGTGAAATCAGGTAATCATTACTAAACATTTGCTAGATGAGTAATGGCTGAATGTGTAAGACTGATTCTGTCATAAATCCCCCAAAATAATACATTATACATGTTTACCTTTTTGGGCTAATATTTTTCACTTACATTTTGTTCATCTCCCTAATCATACACTCCAGATTCAACTCTCAAGATCTGAAATGAATATGTCATATATACAAGACATCTAAAATGTGTACTGTTGGGATACTATGAAGGTAATTTTTTTTTCTGTAGGTGTTTTTTGTTTTATGCATTGTTCTAGGGACCCTATTCACATTTGCAGGTATTGCACATAATTTTAATCATTCATACAGGGCACATGTTAAATGTTAGGTGGGGAATTTCCCACCTTATATTTAATTAGCTTGTTGGTTGAATGAGCAAATTAATCCACACAAATTATCAGATCAGATCAGTAATTTGAAAACTTTCTGTGAGACATAATTTCACAAACAGAAAAATTCAGTTGTATTCGCCCAATATTCATGAAATGAAGAAAGGATCAATTTGAAACATGCTTTTTGATTGAACCCACTGTCCTGCAGAGTTTAGCTACAACCTTAGGCCTTGTCCACACTGATACGTTTTTGTTGAAAACGCATATTTTTCTCTCCGTTTTGGCCTTCCGTCCACACTGAGACAGCGTTTTTATTAATGAAAACAAAGCTTTTTTTGAAAAGTGGATACATTTGAAAACGCAGTTTTCACGTTGTAGTGTGGACTGTCAAACCAGAGGTATTTAAAAACGATGAAGTAAATTAAGTCATGTGACGCATATTGAACCCATAGATATTTAAGTTTATACTGGTATTGTTGTACATGTTGTATTGAGTCTCTAATGCACTTTATCTGTATATGCGGCTTGTTTGTTGTGTGTATTGTCTTATGCAGTGACCTGTTTATTGCTTGTGAGGTGACCTTGGGTTTTATGATAAGGCGCCATTAAATAAAATGCATTATTATTATTATTATTATTATTGTGCCTGTTATTTGCTATTCACTTTCACACTGTTGCGAAAATCTGTTAGTTTGCACACTCTTCATATCACAGTCCCGCCAAATTTACTCACATTCGCTGTCCTGCGGCAATACATGAGAGCTTGGTTTTGGTTTTAGACCAAACATTTGGTGACTGAGTGCAACCTGGACGCATCAGTGAATAAAATGATCCTGTCAGAAGAATTGCGTGATAACTTTATCATTTCTTTTTTCGTTTGTATCATCTCAGTGAGCTTTTACACATGCACAGTAAGGTGAATTTAGTGTTTTCTGATGTTTCAGTGTGGATGAGAAACTTTTGGAAAAGCTTGAAAAAGCTAGTGTGGATGGAGAGCACTTTTAAACGAAAACGCCGTTTTTAAATGTATACAGATTAATGTAGAATATGATATGTTATATATAATATGAATATGTTTATGCCTTAATCAAACACCTGAACCAGCTAATCAAGGTCTTCAGGATCACTTGAAAAATCCCAGGCCTGGTGAGATGAAGCAGGTTGGAAATAAACGTTCCAGGGCTGCGGTTCCTTAAAGCATCGTAAGCCTAAGTAGATGTAGATCATAGGACCATTGCACTGGTCTTTATGATAAACTTGATGCTTTTGGGAAATGCAACCCTGGACAGTAGGTCCCCAGGAGCTTTAGGTAAAGTTTTGAGCTGCAAATGATGTCTTTGTCTTTGAAATTGTGCTGTGATATCATATGACGTGATTCATCTAAATGTAAATGCTGATTATGATTCCAAACACACGTCAGTAAACTTTTTTTTTCACAGATGAAATGTTTGTAAGAGTGCGGAAACCAAGTTCAAATGGTGAGATCATTGCACTCATAGATGACCGTGATCAGCAATGCAAAGCAAACGTCAGAATTGCAAGATGTAAACTCACAATTGTGAGGAAAAAAGTTTATTTTATTTTTTTAATTCTGCGGCAGAAACAAGCTTCCATACATAATGACGAATGCCCAATGTGTAAGGCACTGTAAAGTGAAAGCCTTTTTAGACAGGGTTAGTATTTGTCTGGTCATGTGATCTCAACATGTCGTCCCACACAAGGCACCCGCACCATGTAAAATAAAATATCTTTAATTAAGACACTCTTTAAAAATATCCTTTGTTTCTGTAGGGCTGAACATTTTAAACAGGATCAAATGACTGAGTTCAGTTTTGAGAATGAAACCAACCTGTTTGTTCCTCAGTATCTTCATGTTTCACACTGAATGTTTCTTCAATCTTCATGTCTTCACTCTCCTCTTTAATAAACGCCATCTTCATAACAGTGAGTGAAGTGGATCTTAGCTGCTTCACCAGGAGTTTTTCTGTGTGTTTGACATTTATGATGAGAATAATGAATAAAAAAAATGTGTGCATCTCAATCAGCTCTAGTTCTTGTCAGAGTGAGAGTTATTGGCCATAAATGGCCTAATCTGCCAAAAAACGTATTCAAAACTAGTGCTACACATTAATTAATTAACAAAAATGACAGATATTTTATATTAACTATAGTTTATATTTAGGATTTCATTATTTGTACATTACATTCACTTTCATCAAAACATTTGCAGCTTGTTTTGTAAAACGTATTCTCGTAACTTCAACACAATGAACAGGTTTAATTAACTTCGAAATTTCGAAAAAGCTCCCTGTTATCAGTACTTGGAAAATGAAACGCACCCTTTTCTGTTACTGTGTGGATGCTCTTTACTCACAAAAGTACATACCGTTCATAAATGTTAAATAAAGCATTAGAATGTTGCATTAAAAATGAATAATTACAATAATACAATTATTGTAAGAAATATAGGGCCCTATTTTAACGATCTGAAACGCAAGTGTCAAAGCGCAAAGCGCAAGTAACTTTGTGGGCGGGTCTCGGCGCTGTTGCTATTTTCCCGGCGGGATAAATGACTCTTGCGCCAGGCGCAAATCTAAAAGGGGTTGGTCTGAAGTAGCTTCATTATTCATAGGTGTGGTTTGGGCGTAACGTGAAATAAACCAATCAGAGCGTCATCTCACATTCCCTTTAAGAGCAGATGCGCTTTTTCCATAGCGGATTGCTATTGTAACGGCGGATTTGCCAGGCGCGCGCCAGCAGCGGTTCACAGCCAAGGAGAGCAACGCTCTCGTCACGGCCGTAAAAGAGAGAAGTTACATTGAAATGGAGAAATCCACCCAAATTAACTTCGGTTAATTTGGGTAAATGTGTAAGCTAGATGTATGCTTTTATAATAAATTGTTTATCTATCTATCTATCTATCTATCTATCTATCTATCGTAATAATGTATGATTTGCAAAAATGAAAACTGCTGCTTCTGTGTAGATGAGAGAATCAAAGTGCGCGTTGTGCACACGCTACATTGATTATGGCCAAGCATGCGCCCTTAAAATAGCCTATGAATAACATGCGCAACGCGCCACTGACTTTAAACTATTTTTTCCTGGTTAGTGGCGCAATTGTTTTCTAAACCTGCAAAATAGCAAGAAGCAACGTTTGCGCCGGAACACGCCTCCTCTTTGCGCTGAACCGCCCCCGGGAGCGCAAGTGTATTTCTTAGTTAACCGACGTGCTTCTGTGGAGGGAAAAGTCCGCTTTGCGCGGGTGCAAAATAGGAATGATACATGCGTCGGTGTACAAAGTCACTTGCGCTGGGTGCAAGATAGGGCCCATAGAGTTGTTTGAACTGCTTGTATTGATTTAATCTTAACTGCTTAAAACAATAGACAGTAAAAGAAATGGACACAGCAACCCAATTGGATTCAACGGAGAAAAGTGAAGTGAAAAGTGAATTAGAAGCACTCACTTCCTGACGGCTGAGCGTACTGCGCAGACTCAAACTGAGCTTGATGACGTAGATGTGACGTGAGCAACCTGTCTGTCTTCTAGTAGCTGTGCCAAGAGAAATCTGAATCATTCCCTTCCGAAACTTGCAGAGACGGAGAGTTTGAGTAGGAGGTGTCCATGAGCTAGGAGCAGGAGAAACTTTTGCTAAGTATTCTGATTAAGTATTTTGTCATTTTGCCTCCACGTCCCCCCGATTGCATTGCCCGCAAGCTTCTCCTCCTGTCCATACTGTAATCTCTCTAGTGTGCGACAGAGAGTCGCGTGGTTATGACGCAATCGTTAGCCTATTTTTACAAAAACTGCTTCAACGGGGCCATAACGTAAGATACATGGTAATGGAGCCTTTTATACATTTTCGTGTTTCTTTAGAAATAAATAATGGACAAATGGAGTCTTTTAACGCCTCAGATGTAAAGTTATTCGCTGTCAAAGTGACGCCAAAATGAATGGGAGTCAATGGAATTCTAACAGCCGGTGATGGTCTGCTAATCAATGGCGGCCCCCGGGGAAGCTTCAGTTTCCGGCTGAAAGATTACCCCCTTGCTTAAAACAAACCTTTCATCAGCCAATTCACAGATGCAGGACAGTTTCGGCGCATCCTTATGACGTCACATAACAAGACCAAAATAAAAATCCTCAAGTTCAAACTATAAAAATAATAAATTTACATCCAAATACAATAATAAATAATTATACATAATAAAACATGTAATTCTTGGTAAAATGCATATTTAAATGCACACAAACATTTTGTATTTTGTTGCTTCAGACAGGACATAGGCCAATAATATTCGTCCTTTCACATTGCTTGTAGGGACTTAAACTGTCATGAAACCCCCGTTTTAGCCAGTTTACCAGTTTACAGTGACGTACTGCAGTAAACAGAAATACAGTAATACAGAAAAATACCAGAGTGTACAAAATATGAATTTATTAATAAAAAATTGTATATCCACAAAAATACTACAAATCTTTTTTTGTTTACAATTTTCTCCAAACAAGTGCTTTAGTCCTTGATCTATTGGATAACGTGAATAAAATTTGGCTTGGACCCTTACCATTTCTTCTTGTGTATGTGGAACTTCCCAAAAATAATCAAAAATCATAATTTTTATTTTTATTGGAATAATAGATACATGTATCAAAATAATTTAACTGAATATAATATTGGTTTTCCTTAATGTTCTATAAAATGTTCTATATCCACCCAAAAAAGATCTTAGTGTATACACAACTACAAAAAAGATGGACGATAGATCATTTTTCTGTTGAGCAAAAATCACAGGAATAATTATCCAAATGAAATCTCTCTAACAGACCTTTGCCTGGATATATACCATGTAAAACTTTGAATCTAACCTCTTTTACTCTATTATTTAAAGGGGACATATCATGCTAAATCCACTTTTTTAGCCCTTAAATGCATTTTGTTGTATATTTGGAGTGTTTAGAAGTACAAAAAAGTTTTAATTATTCTCTTCAAGTGCTTCGTTGATATCTTTATATTCTGTTTTGGTCATATTTTTCAACCTGTTCCGATTTTTCTGTTCTCTATGACGTTTTTTGAACTATTACGTCACAGTATTTGCAGCGGAACTGCCAAATAAGGACATTGACTTCCGGCCCACCACTTCGAGCAATCCGCCATTTTTATTTCTCGCTGCAATTTTGTAGTCCAAGCTAAAGGATGCAGAAGTTACGAGAGGGTAAGTTAAAATGTCCGGTTGTTGGAAGTAGTAACCCACACGCTTCATTACACCATCTAATGTAGATGAACTGCTGCGCTTGTGACAGGGCCAGGGGCAGACTTTACCATTAGGCAAAGGTCGGCAATTGCCTTGGGCCCCGAGCTACCTAGGGGCCCCCAAAATGCCCTATTAACCTATGCTTAAGTTTAAAAAAAAATTTGTATATATATTTCTAAAACTCCATTTGCGAAAAATGGCATCAAATCATTAGTGACGCAGACAGGAGGTGGCCCCCCGCCTCACTACATTGGACTATTCCATTATCTCACTTACTGCGCATCTGCGAAAGTGACAAGGCTGTGCCAAAAAACTGACGGAGAAAAAGAAGTGATTGACAGACAGAGTGTACAGAGTGACAGACAGAGTAAAAATGATGCGAGGCTAGCTACCCAAGCGGTGCCGGAAAAAGGAGGAAGCGGGAGGAAAGCAAAAAGTCCGTAAAGGTGTGCGGCGCGAAAGTTAAACAACACGCAGTAACAGGAGGACTGGGAAATACACAAACAGAGCAAGACGAGTCTAAACGCGAAAATTTTAAGTTTCGAAGTTACCCAAGCGGCTCAAATAAAAGAAAAAAGTGAAAAGACGCTAAGTATTTGGGAACGCTGCCAAAGATGACAAACTTTTTTACGGCTACTGTTGGGGATACAGATCAGGAACAACAACGTCCAACGCACAGAAAAATCGTGAAGCAAAGAGGACACGGAGATCGACAGACAAAACTGAGCAGTTTACTTATGAATCATGATATTTAAAAAAATCTCAGCTCTCAGATTCTGTCAATTCTATTACGAAATTCAAACAATCAATACCGTAAATTATACCAGCTGATAGGGCTTTTTTTTTCTTGAGAAAAAGTAACGCCTATCTTGTGAAACGTTACCTAATATTTATCCAAATGAGTCAATATTGAATCAAATCACAAGAATTGATTGAAATGGTGAAATTGGTCAAAAAAACAAAAAACAAAAAAAAACATAGCTTACCAGATATTGTAACATGTTTCTGTTTAGGAGTAAAGAAGTGTATGCAGGGTTTAAAGGGGACGTTTTCTCCTCTCTAACCTTTACCTCCCCGTAGATTAGCTTTACCTGCCTATCCACCATTCAGTCAATACATATTTTTTTCATTCTCTTTTAAAGATTGGATGGGGAGGGGCCCATAGCCTACTTACCTTCGCCTTGGGCCCCCGATTTGCTAAATCCGCCACTGGACAGGGCGCATGTTTAACCGAAAGAACGAGCAGAGAGAGAGACCCGGTCGCGCGCACACGCACTCTCTCTTCGGAGCCAGGCGAAAGTGTAAACAAGACTTCACCGTCTCCAAACTAGGCGCTGTCTTGCTCTCTCTCCCTCGCACATATTAATCAAAATAAATCGACACGGTGGTAAAAGGTCGGAAGACCAAAGTTTCATGTGTAAATACAGTAACACACCATTGCGATACATACATCCATATGAAGACATTGTTCTGCAGGTTCGTCGTCTTCATTTTCATCTCGCTCCGGCTCCGACTCTGGCTCGAACATGTAAGGCTGGCTGGACAAGTCTTCCGTTGTTGACATTTTGTTAATAACGTGTGAATAAAACGTTTCTGTGCCGCTAGATAATCTTATATCTATAATCGTATTTCATCTATTATAATATTTCAGCAGTCAGAATACACACCAGAGCATAAGTATGAAGTTTAACACAGCTTTGAGTTTTTTTTAAATCATACTTCTCAACATAGAAGGTAAATATAAAATTTTAATAATGTTTAAATTGTTTAATAATGACAGTTGACAATTGAATTCCTGTTGCATTTGTAATTCACACACACTGACTACGTTTACATGCTGTCAAATATCGGGTTATGGTCGGGTTAAGGTCACTATTTGGGTTTCTGAAACATTCGGAATAACCCGTTTACATGCGTGAGTAGAGAGAGTTACTCCTGTATACATGGAATTTGTAATCAATTGGCAATATCCCGATGTAAACGGCGACGCACGGTTAGCGTCTGGACGTACGGACAACCTTAAGACGCAATATGCGTCATTTCCGATTCTTCTTCCTGTATCCAAAGGCAACAACAACAGCAGCAGCAGCACGCGGATAATGAATAGTTCGGGGCAGATAGCGATCGCCTTTGTTTGCGCTTTCCTCCTCGCTCCAAAAGTGTGGTGCTGTGCTGCGTCTCGCCATGTTTACCTCTACTTCTTGTTTACTTCCGGTATACTGCACGCGGGTTTTTGTATGCGCCGTCTCTCCTCAAAAGACCCAAGACCAAGATTCCTTGCGAATAGAACATGCGCAGAACACAAATCAATGTTCCTTTTGATGGGGATATGCCGATACGCGTTTACATGACCAAATATTCGGGTTAGAAAAGGGGTACCCCAGGGATAATATCCGGGTTTTTAAAAACCGGGATATGAGCATATCCGGGTTTTTGCCGGTGTTTACATGGCCGTGCGCGACCGGGTTATTGCTAATATCCCGGTTTTGAACGGGTTATTGGCTGCATGTAAATGTAGTCACTGATTCCTGAAATGGCTATTACTGCAAACAAGTGATTGCAAATACATTTGATCCAAAGGCTTATGTTTAAATGCTTGAAATTGGATTTGGAGATAAATATACATTGTGCTTTAGTATGAATTTCTTTGTAAACGTAAGATGTATTTAATTATATACTTAGTACTGAATGAGTTCATATGCATTTAACTAATCCATTAACATTATTTAAACAGCACCTCATGACGTTGGTTGAGTAAATGTTAAGAGTGAGAACTGAAGAACTGAAGTGAGAATAATTTAAAACTGGGTTTTAATAAAGTTGAATTAACGTAACCTTCTGTCATTTTTTCTCTTCAAAGTGTAAATTTGCAGGTGTTGATTATAATTAATTTACTGTTAGGCCCATTAAATAATAATAAGGATAAACAATATTTAAAAGGTATATAATTATCTAACATCTGACTAATTAAAAAATTAACCTCAAAACATAACATGCTAAATGGGGGATATCAACAGTATGTAATCAAGTAACTGTAAGCTGCAAACATGGCTGCCTTCAACTACCCAACACTGCTCACAATAAAGTAACTGGTAAATTACATTATGGAAAAATAATAATCTTTTGTAAGGGTGCTTTGGTATCCTTCCTGACTAAATGATTAACCCATCATGTAAATAACCTTTTATTCATTTTATTTTTCAGGAGGAACTGGATCAAGTGACATCATCTTGGAACAATCACAGAATACGACCAATACATACAGTAACTCTCGATCTCCAAATGGTCGCCCAGCCATTATGCATGCAGTACCTCAGTTATATGGCGCAAGAGATTATTTACACCCTGTAAGCCCACAAGAAGTTGAAGTGTGTCTGGAGGAATGTGTATTCAAAGACTACCCATGTGACAAAGACGTGTTTGACTGTGTTCACCTCATTACAAAACACAATCTGGATATATGTCAAAAGATGTCTATTCAACTGTGGATTTTTATATCAAACTCAGGGAGTTGATAAATAACGAACTAAGTGCCACAGACTAAAATTACTTGTGAAGCATATCAAAAAATAAATGTTATTCTCTGCTTAGTAATAGACTAAATGTCGGCCAGCAATACCTTGATATGATCACACAATGCATCTCATTTGACTTGTAGTGTACAAGTCAAATGAGATGCATTGTGTGATCAAATCACATATAAAGTATTTCACTTTATTGGTATCAACCTTTACATTACATTTTTTAATGCTGTGGAACATTTAACTGAAATGAAAAGGCAAGCCTACTAATGTTCAAAATAAAAAAGCTGCATGGGTTATGTGCTGCATAAGCAAAGCAAGCAGGTAATTCTGTAAACCAAAAAAATGTGTTACGTTTATGGTTATGTACAGTATTCATGAAACAGGATTGGGTGTGTACTGTTGTTGGAAAACAGCACAACATATCTTTGCATTGCAACATATCCTTAAGACATCACATACTGAAAGGAAAGCATTGCTCACTGTTCACAAACAAATTTTCAACTAACAGTAATGCTATTGTCACCGGGTGACATAGAAGGAACTTTGGGAGCGGAACGAGTTGCCCTGGACGGAGACTTCCGGTGCGACACCAGGCCGGCTCCCGCGTTGACAAGCGGCAGCTGCAGCGGCTAATCAAGCAGCCATTGGAGCGCGTGTCTCCAACGGGGATTTAAAAGCGGCGGCTTGAAGAGGCTCGGGGGGCAGAGCGGTTGCGATCAAAGTGTGAGTCACGAGAGCAAGAGAGGCAAAAGCGGTGGGGCAGCAACAGAAGCAGAGACGGGAAGGATAAAGTGCGGTTGAGGCGCGGGGCACGATTGAGATCGAGAACGGAACGAGTGAAAGCATTGTTGGATATACAGGTTGTTATCGTGAGAGAAACGAGTGGCCCCCGATCTTCGGATCGTTTGTCAAACCTGATGTCCCCCTTTTGAAGATCACGACGGTGGATTGGCCGGCCCCGACGAGGTGGCGACGAGGTGGAGTGAAGGTATACTTTTCACTGTGAAGTGGTGTGTCATTGCAGTGTCTGAAGATTGAAGTGAGCACGTGTGAAGATTTACAGTGGTTTGATGTATGCACGAGTATGGGAAAATTAAACGCTACCAGCACTCTGAAACCTTTGTCGGGGATCGTCTAGCCCGGTGGTGCATCAGGAAATAAGTTGAACTGCTGTGGGTAAAGCTTTGTACAGGTGTCCCAGTTCATGCCGCTGTGGTAAAGAAAGGAGAAGTTCAGCTCTGTGCGCCGTTGTGAAGATCTGCATGCTGCCATTACTGTCCTGTGGTAAGAGAAGACTCAGTTATTAACTGCTGGATTCTGTACCCACCATTGCTGTTCTGTGAACAGAGAGATCCTGTCATCCGCCGCTGCATTCTGCCATTACTGTCCTGTGGTAAGAGAAGACTGAGTTATTAACTGCTGGATTCTGTACTCACCATTGCTGTTCTGTGAACAGAAAGATCCTGTCATCCGCCGCTGCATTCTGCCATTGCTGTCCTGTGAGAGATCCTGCTGCTCTTCATTGGAAGGTCCTGGTTCTCTGTCCTCGGCCCTAGCGGTGACACTATAAACACAGCAACGCTAAAACGGGTTTGGATGTAGCACTACTGGGTCAAAGGGAAAAAAAGAGGAGATCAATATCTTTGCACAGAAATTGTGCAATATTTGTATATCTGTAAGACATCATATAAGTAAAGGAAATAGCTCATCAGTGCGCAGCAACTACAAACAGTCTTACAATTGACAATAACTGTCACTTTATAATAGTTATAAAAATCTATACAACTTTTTTCAAATGAACCGTACAACTGTACATTCACACAATTCAGAAACAACAGTTTAAACAACACATAAGGCAAGACAACTTTTATGGTGGTACATATGATGGCATAATAGCTGGGCGCCCATTTGGAGATTGAGAGTTATGTATTGGTCGTATTCTATGATTGTTCCAAGATGATGTCACTTGATCCACTTCCTCCTGAAAATAAAATGAATAAAAGGTTATTTACATGATGGGGATATCTGGGAAAGAAAGAGCCCTCAGAACCTTTCTCACAGTGGGCTGCAAGTTTTCATACACAGAGGAAATTTCATCAAGATGACTGATGGCAGTGGAAAGCATGTTTGCCCACTGCTCAATGACAAAGGCAGGCTCTTGAATCAGTATTTTGTGGGCAAGTTCTTGTAAGATTTGCTCTGCACTGTTCTCTGTTGGAGTTTTACGACAGCTATGGCCATCCAAAACCTCCAGCAGTTCTTCTTTGTCAACAGTGTTGAAGTCAGATCGCCATGCTTCAAAGAATGCTTGTTCTGATTCTGGAACAAATTTCAGAAAGTTCTCAATGACATCGCTTTTCGCACTTCCAAAAGGGGCCTGCTCTAGGATTACTGAAGCTATTTTCGCAGGAATGTACTTTTCCTTTTGCCATCCAAAGACAATTATACGGCCTACACTTTCCCAGTGCATTTGTCCAAAATCATGCCAAAGGAAAGGCACCTTGAAAGAGCTGCCCATAGTGCACAGTTCATAAAACTCATTCCAGAACTCAGAAAGACAGTCTCTCACAACTCCTCCTTCATCATGGCCCCTATCAAATTTTCCATCTGGTACAATAATTTTATTTGCAATAATTTTAATTTCACACCCTAACACGCTTTCATCCCAAAAATTTGCAATGAGTTCTGGGAGGACATGACCACGGTGGACAACTAAGATCCTCTTTATTTGTTCTCTATGTGCAATGGTGTTCAGAGGTGAGAGAAGTAATGTACTGTATCATCCAAAGTATTCTCATCTAGGGTGAAGTAAATTATCTCTGTTGAATAAAGGAAAGGCATCTCTGATTCCATGTTGCTCCCTATGTAAACCACATCTGTGTTATCTGTATTTTCTGATATTTCAGCTGGCATTTTTGTTGGGGAACTGTTCAGTACTTGTGTAGTGAGAGCCACATCCATTTCCTGTTGCATATGTGAGCCAGAGTTACTTTTCTTCTTTGTTGTGAGGTAGAACCATAAAAGTGGCAACCTGGTAATCCTTTAAATCTACCTCAAACTTATTTTGGTACATCAACTTTTTGTGTGCCACCACCACTTCTTGTTCTCACATGTTTGAAGATTTAATTTTCTGTATCATAATTCATCCATCCTAATTCTACCTTTCTGATAGTCTTCTGAGCATTCTTTGCTGTGTGTTGTTGACTTGTTGTGGCAGAATCATCATACTTACATTTTTGGGATATTTTAGATTTCAATCGCTCAAAAAGTTTTGATTTCCTGTTATTGGGGCATTCCTGTTAATGGCTTTCTGTCTGCAAAATCCTAAAATGGCCAAACAATCACCATATGTGTCAAGATAAACAGAGGACCCAAGAGCGAAGGCAGGTACAAAATAAAGTTTAATAGAGAAGGGAACAAAAGCCGTCTGCCATCAGGTGGATGCAGAACTGGTAAACGCAAAAGTTGATAACTTGGCTGGTGAAACACCACGGCAGAGGTCCCCGAGCTGGGTAGCAGCGGTCAGCGAGGATAACAGTCTTAGGCCAGTAGTTACAGATACGCAGGCAGCGATGAGGTTGGAGACCACGAGCAGCAGGATGGCTGGGCAGAGAACAGTCTAAACAAACAGGCCGACAGGACAATAGCTGAGTTGAAGGTAATTGCTGATAGTACAGGAACGAGCCTTGACAAACCAACAATAATCTGGCAAAGAAGCAGGGAGAACAGTAACTAAAAGTAGCAGGCAAAATTAGACTAAACAGGTGTGGTGACAATCGCGAGCGGTGATTGCGATGATGATTAGCTGGGGGAAAGTGGTAGGAACGAAGGGAGCGAGAGAGAGAGAGAGAGAGAGAGAGAGATATCAACCCTGGTTCATGACATTATGATGGAAAGTATGCATTTAGCTGTTCATCTGTCATTAGTTCGATGACATGATATAATAATCATAAGGAAATGCAGGTTTAATATTTGACATTTTGAGTTTGTATGTCAACATACAATTTTACTGATAAATGGTTGGGTGCAAATTTTATATATATATATATACTGAACAAAATTATAAACGCAACACTTTTGTTTTTGCCCCCATTTTTCATGAGCTGAACTCAAAGATCTAAGACTTTTTCTATGTACACAAAAGGCCTATTTCTCTCAAATATTGTTCACAAATCTGTCTAAATCTGTGTTAGTGAGCATTTCTCCTTAGCCGAGATAATCCATCCACCTCACAGGTGTGGCATATCAAGATGCTGATTAGACAGCATGATTATTGCACAGGTGTACCTTAGACTGGCCACAATAAAAGGCCACTCTAAAACTGAGACCAGCCACCCGGGCAGCTGCTGCAACAATCGGTTTTGCAAAGAAGTTTCCAAAGAAGGACGGCAGCCTCAGGCCCATCTTAGATCTCAGATGCCTGAACAAAGCGCTTATGACGCGCCCGTTCAGAATGCTGACAACCAAACAAATCCTTGCGCAAATTCGCCCAAGGGATTGGTTTTTCTTGGTGGATCTGAAAGATGCTTATTTTCACATTCAGATACTGCTCCATCACAGGCCATTCTTGAGATTCGCCTTTGAGGGGCAGGCTTATCAGTACACAGTCCTACCGTTTGGTCTATCCCTAGCACCCCGTACGTTTACGAAGTGCATGGATGCAGCTCTCACCCCCCTGAGAAAACGGGGATTGCGAGTGTTGAACTACCGCACAGTTAATAACTCACAGATCCTGGCTCCTCAGCCATCTAGAATGCCTAGGTCTTAGGATCAATGCTTCCAAAAGTGCACTGTCTCCCAGCCAGAGTATATCCTTCCTGGGAACAGTCATAAATTCTATACAGATGAGAGCACAGCTTACGTCAGAGCGCGTGCTCGCCATCCAGCGCCTAGCAGCATCGTTCAGAGCAGGCGCTTGCGCGCCTCTCAAGAGATTTCAGAGGATGTTAGGCCTCATGGCCTCAGCATCATCAGTACTCCAGCTGGGTCTACTGTATATGCGTCCCCTCCAGCGCTGGTTAAAACCCTGTGTACCGGCTCACGTATGGCGATCGGGCCACTTACGCATCAAAGTGAATCCCTGTCCCGACTTGTTGGGTATCCGGGAACCTCCCGCAAAGGGTGCTAGATACCATTACTGAAGCGAGTGCTCCAGGCATCTTTACGCTCTAAAATAGTTAGTGTTCTAGCTCTCCTTTCTAAAAGAGCTTTTGGACGCGGGTCGCACCCCCTCCAGGCTCAAAGTATATGTAGCGGCCATAACAGCGTTTCACGCTCATGTGGCCAGGCAACTACGGGGAAGAAATTACATAGTTGTGCGCTCCCTCAAGGGGGCCAGAAGGCTAAACCCACCTCGACCCCCTCTGTACCTGTCTGGGCCCTCTCCAAGATCCTGGAGGCCATGAAAGGGGCCTCATTCGAGCCGCTTCAGTCCGCTGACCTGAAGCCTCTTTCGCTCAAATCTGCTCTATTGCTCGCACTGGCATCAGTCAAGCGAGTGGGTGATTTGCAAGCACTCTCAGTGAGCGCTTCCTGCCTTGAATTCAGGCCTAACTACTATAGAGTCGTCCTTAAGCCAAGGCATGGGTATGTTCCTAAAGTGCTCTCCACTCAGTTGCACAGGTCATCTCGCTATCAGCTCTTCCCCCGTCAGAGGACGAAAGAGACGCAAACCTACTCTGCCCTGTCAGGGCTCTCAGAGTCTATTTAGAGCGTTCTGCCCCGTTCAGGCAGTCAGAACAGCTCTTCGTATGCTTCGGCGGCCGCACTAAGGGGCTCGCGGTCACGAAGCAGTGATTGTAACGCTGGATAGTAGACGCTATCTCGCTGGCTTATGAGTCTAAGGGCCTTTGTTGTCCCATAGGCGCCAGGGCTCATTCCACGAGAGCAATGGCCTCGTCATGGGCATGGGCAAGTGAAATACCAAATTAACATATCTGTGAGGCGGCCAACTGTGCCTCACCGTCCACATTTATGAGGTTTTTATAACCTAGAAGTTCCTGCTTTACAAGCAAAGGTTCTTTCCATATAAATAAAGTGTCCAAAGCACAATTTGCCACAGCTATAAGGTGAAGTTTATAAGTACGCACATCGTGTTGAAATGGGTTCCCATAGCGTAAGATAACTTACGCTATACGAGAGACCTCTCGAAAGGGAACGTCTCGTTTACTAACGTAACCTCGGTTCCCTGAGAGTAGGGAACGAGTATTGCGCAATCCGCCGTGCTACTGTGCTTAGATCAAGGAATCACTTCAGTCGATTTAAATCTGAATTCTATGGCGAAAATGGGGGCGTATATAGCCATAAGCCACGCCCATTCTGGCGGGCTCTAAGTCCATCACTTAAAAAGGCATTGATGTTCCATAAAGTGCACAAAAAATACAAACCATCACAAAAATGGTTTTTAGACAAACTTTTTATTTATTTGCTAAAAATGGAAGAGTGCAGAAACATAACACCTCTTACACCTGAACATTACACATCAAAGTAGAACAGATATGTGGGCAGATATCTAACCGATCCCATGACACTCCTCTATGAGACTAATGCTGTCAACAGTTGCATCTTTTCTTAAGTTTAGTGCAAAATGCTGTTACCCATCTCAAAGGGGTTGTCTATTTTTATCTTTTCTGGAGCCTCCTTGCACCAGCTACAAAACACTCATGTCTCTGACCTTCCTGGCACACACGAACCTGTGTGACCTAGTGTTAATTGCTGGGTTATTTTGATATTCCCTGGTTGGTTCAGGGTGGCGTAGTCGACAATTATCATAATAAAATAAATTTGTTTATAAAATTTTATACCGCTCCATCACAAATTACTCCCAACACTGCGTGAGACGCGATTATGTTTTGATTCATCGTGATTATGGGTTAAATAAGATACAAATAAATTTTTCATGAAACCAAACTACATTTATTTTCATATTAAACATCGCAACATATATTTAACATTTATTTAGGGCTTTTGAATTTGACAGATTAGATTAAGGGAAATGTATAATTAAAGGCTCAATATACGTTTCGCCACTAGAGATTGCTTATTCAAAATAATAACTATATAAAAAAAAAAAATATATATATATATATATATATCAAAGCTTGATGCCGCCGTGACTGAGCATGGAATCATAGGAGTTGTCAGATGCATCCGAAATCGCATACTTCCCTATTATATAGTAGGCGAGAAACAGTATGTGACAAAAAGTATGTCCGAATTAACATTACTCATAAAAGAGAAGGCAAACAGTACCTGGATGATCTACTACTTTTGGCAAGATTATCTAGTGTGCATGCATGACACTTTACAATCCCATTAGCCCAGAGGAGAGGATTTATGAATGACAGTGAAGCCACACTAGTAGGCAAAACTTTCTACTGACTATGAAAAACACCAGAATAAAGATGCCCAGGGTTACTAATCACCTGCGTGAACATGCCATCGTCCTGCTGCAGGGAGCCATGGGGACTGCAGAGCAATAAATTCTGTGTCCTCACATCTTTCTGAGTTATTTCTTTCAAGGTCACCTGGTAAGACCGGTCTTAACGAGAATGCAAGTCCGTTCTTTGCATTCTTGGAATTGAGAAACAGCCTGTGTATCTGAGTAGGTAGCACATTTACTACCATCTGATCAAGTTTCAAGTCTCTAGGCCTTACGGTTTGGTCAGCACGATCAGTTGTATGGAAGAACATCTCGTCTATCTATCTTCGTCTATCTTTGCAACTGTAGCATTTTATCGGTCACACAGACCTAGCCGTTACACCAACGTATAAGATAACGGAGTCTAAGTCTTTTTGAACTTTTCTTGCACCAGTTTAGGAGTTTCACATATATATATATATATTTAGTATATGGGCCATTCTACAGAATTGGTGCAAACTGCTGTCCCTCATCCAAAAAACACATTTGAAAAGCATTTAATTATTAAAATCTTAGATGTTTACTAAGATCCTTCAATTATCTATTGAAACCCACAATAATATTTAAGATATCAGTAAGCTTTATATATAAAATCATCATTTATGGGCTACTTTCAATTAGGAGGTGGCTGTCCCAAACCCTAACCCCTAAATTTCAACTTGTGAAAATGATATTGAAAATGTTTTTGCAAAAATGTTCCATTCTTGTTTAAAAAAAAAAAAAAAAATATATATATATATATATATATATATATATTAAATGAAGTAAAAAAATAAATAAAAAATTTATATTTTATTTTTAAATCATGAAACTTTATCTAAAAAAAACGTGTCCTGCATTTTCATGTCACTACCAAAACAGTGAATGTTGTAGTCCATTGGCTGAGACTGATTTTAACCACAGCCCTAAATTTTTGATCAGGAAATATTCCTGTGTCCCTCTCTCTCATGTGCTATATGGTGAGTAGATTGATCCCATCATTTTGAGGTAAATGTGTTCTAAAGTCTAAAAATCTGTGTGTAACTTTAAGGAATGTCACTACCAAACTCATTTTTTCTGCTATTGAGAAAACTTTTTTGGATGTTATTCCATAAAATGTAGTTGTTATATGTGTTCAACTGTTCTGACCAGTGATTGCTAACCATGTGCTGATTAGCATCTTCGAGCTAGGCTCAAAAGTATCTAAAATTGTCACTACCAAAACAGTCACAACCGAAACATGTCTTGAAGTTTCGGATGTGACATTATTGTTTTGGTAGTGACAAAAGGGAACACATAATCCTTTATTTGGAGGAATAAACTACATTTTAGTACAGTTATGCAAATAATAACTACTGCAGTATGTTTTAGTAGTGTTTTAGTGTTTTAGTATGCAAGAATCTGTTAAAATTCTGTAATGTGATGAGGTTACAATTACTTAAGGTTGCAGTCCATGATACTAGCTTAGGTGTAAGGTTTTTGTCAGTAATGTTAATTTATATGATTAACTTGACAGGGAGAATGACATAAAACACCAACATGCCTAAAAAAAATAGAAAAACTACAACAGAGAGACAGAGAGAATACAAACAAAGGTTGAGGGAAGACCCAGTGAAGTACGAGGAATACTTAAGGAAAGAATGAGAAAGAAATAAGAAACGAAGGGAAGAAGGAAAGTCTCTCTTTCTCTCACACACACACACACACACACACACACACACACACACACACACACACACACACACACACACACACACACGCGCGCACACACAATCGGATGTCTAGATCAACCTGTTCAAAGCAGCATGTAAAAAGTTGTAATTTGTAAAACTGTTGAATACTCCTTAGAACAAAGGGAAATTATTCTGAAATTAATGTTTTATGTAAGCACACACACACACACACACACACACACACACACACACACACACACACACACACACACACACACAGTTCAGTGGTTCTGGAGATTTATATGAATGACTCAAACAAAATGTTGAAAATGTGAAAATAAAACAAAGTGGTTCTGAAACAGTCTACAATATTGTAAGTTGTTGGGGTTTTTTTAGGAAGAAAAATCTATGAGCATACCTCTTCTCACTTGCACCTCAAGACCCAAAGTATAGAATAGCTCTAGGTGTTCTTATAAGATATTTACTGTCAGATGTGTGTCTGCTATATGTACTGACTGCATATGTGCATCATAGTTATTTATTTATATTAACATAAAATGTGGACAGTCTGATTCAGCCATGGCAAACTAAGTATTGTGGTCACTACCAAAACATTACTGTCACTACCAAAAATGTGCAGTCACTACCGTAACATGGGATGTTTTGTCAAAAATAAAGTATATTGAATTATCAACTAAGATGTTATGATAGTGTTTGGTTCAATGCATATTCAAACTAATGAATCCTTAACTTTGAAATCAGTACGATAAACTTTATGCCTTCTACAAAGAAAGATTGGGTTCAAAATACAACAAATCTCATAAATTACACTTTAAATATTATTACAATTATAATCTTTATTGATTTAACCTGTAAAAATATTTTAAAAAAATAGAAAAAATAGATATTTATGAGGTAGATGTGAACAAAATCTTAATAGGTCATTATAAGCCTTCTTAATAAATTATTTAATATTGTGTTTCGGTAGTGACAAATTTGGGGAGAAGGAAAATATTCCAGCATTTTCTGAAAATACAACATGAGAATTAACTGCACAATTACTAGAAAAGCGTACCTTGGATATTATACAATTTGCATACATGCAAAATTTGTGGGAAAAAACAGTTGTTTCCAACTCTCACCAATTCTGTAGAATGGCCCATATATATATATATATATATATATATATATATATATATATATATATATATATATATACTGTATATATATATATATATATATATATATATATATATACTGTATATATATATATATATATATATATATATATACTGTATATATATATATATATATATATATATATATATGTTTTTATAAGGAGGGTGTCCGAGAGCTTACCATTTGAGGTGACTTGACCTGTGAATTCATCATACATGCATTTAATGATTGTGGCAAGGGGGGCGTGATCTAGCGAAGTCTGTGTCAGGAGAGATGTTCGGGAGACAGGTGCGGCGTAAGTGGGTCAAGTGCAAACGACAAACACCTGTGTATTGTTTCAGTGATTGGCGTGGAGAGACCGCATGCGTGGGGAAACTTCATTCAGGGAGAGACACACGCGGAGATCTGTGGGTGAGCGCACTGACTAATCAAGAGGAAAGAGTTTTGGGCGAATGCCGAGTGCGGGAAGTGCGAGGACGTGATCGCTGTTTATATTGGACTTTGTTGTAGCGCTGTGTGCGTGACTTTGTTTTATTGTTTTTTTCTTTTCTCATTTATAAACAAAAGTCCACAGCTCCGCAAGCCGACCATGCCCTCTTCCTTCCTGGAACTTGAATTATATTGCAATGATGTTGACCAGTTTTATGGGTATTCCATAAAGTCGGAGCAGCTTCCAAAGAATGTTTCTGTCTAGGCTGTCAAAGGCCTTTTCGAAGTCGACAAAGTTTATGAATAATGATGACTGCCATTCGATGCATTGTTCGACAATTATTCTGAGTTTTGCAATGTGATCTGTACATGAGTTGTTTTTCCGGAAACCTGCTTGTTCTCTCCTGAAAATCTTGTCTAGTGGCTCTTGTATTCTATCTGGGATTATTCGGCAGAGGATTTTGTTGGGGACTGAGAGGAGCATTATGCCTCTCCAGTTTTTACATTCACTGAGGTTTCCTTTCTTGGGGACTGTAACAATGAACCCCCCCTTCCAATTTTTGGGAATCTCCTTTTTTTCCCAGATGTCACTTGTCACTTGTTTTTTTCCCAGATGTCACATTGGCCATGGAGGATATTAGTGGAGGCGTTGATATCTGCTTTCAGTATATCAGGTGGGATGTTATCCTTCCCCGGTGCCCTGCCTAGCTTCAGTTTTTTGCAGACTCTCCATATTTCCTCCTTTGATATCCTACCACCGTTGATGTTTAGGTCTTTTCCCGCTTCCTCTATGACTGGGGGGTGGTCTGGTGGGAATCTATTCAGGACCTCTTCGAAGTGTTCCTTCCGGCGCTCTAATTGCTGGGACTCTTTGGTGAGAAGGTTTCCCTGCTTATCCCTGATAGGCCGGCTTGTAGTCCGTTTTTTTCCCAGACAACTGGCGGGTTATTCTGTACAGTTCCTTGGCGTTCCTTTACCTGGCTGCTTCTTCTGCTTCATTGGCCAGCTCCTCTATTTGTGCTTTCTTGTCCCTCTTGCAGCTTTTACGGACCTGCCTGTTTTTTTTCTTGGTAGTCTTGTCGGAGGTGTTTTTCTTGTTGTTGTCTGTCTCTTTGTTGAGTTTTGCTTTGATATCTCGTCTAGCTTCGCTCTCCCTCCAAGTTGCATCTGTGATCCAGTCTTTTCCTCTGGGGTCATTGTAGCCCAGGACAGATTCGCAAGTGTTTGTGAAAGCCACCTCGCATCTTTCCCATTTGTTGTTAATGTTGTCTCCTTCTGCTAGGGCTTGGAAACTGTTGTGGAGGTGGATTCCCCATTCCCTGCATATTTTATTATCCTTTAGTTTCCTTGTCTCAAACCTTCTTTGAACACTGTTCCCATGCAGGTTTCTTCTTCACTGCCAGTTGCATTCTGAGTTCTCCCATGAGAAGATGGTGGTCGGAGTCTATATCAGCGCCCCTCTTGGCTCTGACATCAAGGAGAAATCTCTTCCATTTCCTGTCTATTGCAAGATGGTCAATCTGATTCTCAGTGAGGTGGTCTGGTGATATCCAGGTAGCTTTATTGGTTTGTTTGTGTGGGAAGAGACTGCCTCCGATCACTAGCTCATTGAGGGCACAGAAGCTGTATAGAATAGAGAAAGGTCTCTCCAGTGGCAGTTGTTACTTCTCCAAAGGTATTCCATAGGCTCTCACATACACCAACAATGCTTAGGTTGTAACGCTGCATTTCTTTGGTCATTTGTGCCAATTTTTCAGTTTGGTATAGTGTTCTGACATTCCAGCATCCGATTCTCATTCTTGACTTCAGCTTCAGCAGATATTTCTGCAGAAGCTGAAGAAAACTCTCTGATGAGTTTGCCTCAGGTGGTTCATACATCCCACTCGTGGGTAGTCAGTTAGGCTTCGTTCAGTCAGAGGTAGAGTTTCCATAGTTTCGGTTTCTGTTTTACCGGGGACGGGTAGTTAGCCCATCGCCCAACCCCCAACCCCCAACCTGGAGGGCCAGTGGGATCGCTCTTTGTCTGGTCTCTACCCTTAGACCTGTTCGGCTTGGGTGACCCTACCAGGAGTACAAGACTCCTGCCGACATAGCTCTAGGGGTAATGGAGACGCGCACAAACTGCTCCACCACGATAAGGTGGCAATCCCGTTGGAACGGAAACAACTTTAAACAACAAAAAAACAATAAAAGTAAAAGTGGGACAAAATAAGGACTAAAGCATTACACCCGTTTCACACATACTCAGTTTGCAGTGCGTATGCGGTGCGTTTTTGTTTTTTTCTGTACCCATGTTAACAGGTTAGAGCTTTCACACTGCCCACAGATGCGGTCCGTCGATCCGTTCAGGAGCAGTGCGTATATAGCAGTGCAGCGATTGTTTCCGCACCGTGGCTGCGTTCGAAACCGCATACTCAATGAGTAGGTACTTAATTTCAATAAGTACTTACTTAACGGGCGCTAAAAGAGTAGGTACTTTTTAGCCAGATCTCGTTGAGTATGAATGCGAACCGGACATCTGCCATGTTGACGTTATCATGTGACCTACGACGCGTTATCACAAGAGCCACAACTTGAAAAATTTGAACGACACGTTTAATTCATCTATCTGTAAATATCTTGATATTGATTAAACTTGCTCATTTTGTGGTCTTTTTGAAGAAACTGCTGCCCATTTATGTTGTGAATACATTTAGGGTTGATTTAAGTTCTTATATTTAACCCTACTAATGTGACCCACCGTTTTATCCTTAACGATATTATTTATTTTTATTACAAAATCCCCAAATTGTAATCTCTTGAATATGTTGTTAATTTCTTTATTTTATATCCAAACATTTTCAGCCACAAGCAAAAGTGGCTTAGCCTACTGCTTTGTTTTCCTCTTTTTCTTGATGAATTTAACTCTCGTTTCATCCCTCAGGCCTAGGCCTATAAATAACAAAAAAATATTTTTTTAAGTGTATTATAACTAATTATTTAAGAAAATATATATTACGATATTCAACCTTGTAGGTTCTTTTTTCCTGTGTATAAAATCTCATATTATGTATGCAAACCCATGATTGATATATGTGTGTGTGTATATATATACACTGCTCAAAAAAATTAAAGGAACACTTTGAAAACACATCAGATCTCAATGGGGAAAAATATCATGCTGGATATCTATACTAATATGGACTGGGTAATGTGTTATGAACGAAAGGATGCCACATCGTTTGATGGAAATGAAAATGATCAACCTACAGAGGATTGAATTCAAAGACACCCTGGAAATCTGAGTGAAAAAATGATGCAGCAGGCTTGTCAATTTTGCTGAAATTTCATTGCAGCAACTCAAAATGGTACTCAGTAGTTTGTATGGCCCCCACGTGCTTGTATGCATGCCTGACAACGTCGGGGCATGCTCCTAATGAGACGACGGATGGTGTCCTGGGGTATTTCCTCCCAGATCTGGACCAGCGCATCACTGAGCTCCTGGACAGTCTGAGGTGCAACCAGGTGATGTCAGATGGACCGAAACACAATGTCCCAGAGGTGTTCTATTGGATGTAGGTCAGGTGAGCGTGGTGGCCCTTCAATGGTATCATTCCTTCATCCTCCAGGAACTGCCTGCATGCTCTCGCCACATGAGGCCGGGCATTGTTGTGCACCAGGAGGAACCCAGGACCCACTGCACCAGCATAGGGTCTGACAATGGATCCAAGGATTTCATCCCGATACCTAATGGCAGTCAGGGTGCCATTGTCTAGCCTGCAGAGGTCTATGCATCCCTCCATGGATATGCCTCCCCAGACCATCACTGTCCCACCACCAAACCGGTCATGCTGAACGATGTTACAGGCAGCATAACATTCTCCACGGCTTCTCCAGACCCTTTCCTGTCTGTCAAGTGCCCAGGGTGAACCTGCTCTCATTTGTGAAAACCACAGGGCACCAGTGGCGGACCTGCCAATTCTGGTGTTCAATGGGAAATGCCAATCGAGCTCCCTGGTGCTGGGCAGTGAGCACAGGGCCCACTAGAGGACGTCGGGCCCTCAGGCCACCCTCATGAAGTCTGTTTCTGATTGTTTGGTCAGAGACATTCACACCAGTGGCCTGCTGGAGGTCATTTTGTAGGGCTCTGGCAGTGCTCATCATGTTCCTCCTCGCACAAAGGAGCAGATACCGGTCCTGCTGATGGGTAAGGACCTTCTACGGCCCTGTCCAGCTCTCCTAGAGTAGCTGTCTGTCTTCCTGGAATCTCCTCCATGCTCTTGAGACTGTGCTGGGAGACACAGCAAACCTTCTGGCAATGGCACGTATTGATGAGCCATCCTGAAGGAGCTGGACTGCCTGCTCAACCTCTGTAGGGTCCAGGTATCGCCTCATGCTACCAGTAGTGACACTGACCCTAGCCAAATGCAAAACTGGTGAAAAACAGTCCGAAAAGATGAGTAGGGAAAAAATGTCAGTGGCCTCCACCTGTAAAACCATTCCTGTTTTGGGGGTTGTCTCACTGTTGCCCATCTAGTGCACCTGCTGTTAATTTCATTAACACTAAAGCAGCTGAAACTGATTACCAACCCCCTCTGTTACTTAACTGACCAGATCAATATCCCAGGAGTTTAACTGACTTGATGCTATTCTCTGATTAAAAAGTGTTCCCTTTATTTTTTTGAGCAGTGTATATATATATATATATATATATATATATATATATATACCTCATAACATCAGTAACTCAACACCCCGACCTAGAATGGTTTTCCTCTGCGTTTGTAATGTCTGCACAAAGAGCAGCTGTGCGAAGATTCGCCTTTGGAGAAAACTGTTGATTTTATACTCGAAAAATGTAAGTATCATTAATGTTAAAAATTAATATTACCCCAGAATGAATTGCATTGCTATCCCACCCCAAAACATTCAATAATAACAACGATAAATGCTGACCAATACTTAATTATATTAATTTTTACTGAAAATAATTCAATAAAACAAACAAAATGTAATGTATGTCATATGACACAGCTATGCATGAATACACTCTAGATGTGTATAGTGAACATATCTACATTTTCATTCAAACAATAAATAAAGCATTAATGAAATATTTATATTTTATTTACTGACAACAATGAGAAATATTAATAAATTAGTAAAAGAATGAATCAAAGTCACCATCACACAATAAACAAATGCATATACAAGTCAACACATGAAACAAAGCTTAATTCAAACTACAATCATGTATGTAGACTACAGGCGCTGAACCCCACATCCTTCTGCCATCTCAACACAGCGGTTCCCATTCTGCAGCTTTATTCTGATGAATCAGCTGACCACCAGAGGTGAGCCGTGCCTTCGTGCCTGAGGTTGTTGCGTGATGTGTTGTGCTTCACAATCTGAGGCAATAAGGGCAGGTGGAGTGATGGAGGGTCTCATAAGGGCAGGTGGAGTGATGGAGGGACTCATCCATGGCACCATCTCCAGGATTCAGCTCTGGGCTCCTCATCCTCAGTGCTCACACCAGCCTGCTGACATTTCAGATCCTACAAAAATGCACAAACATAACACAAAAAAACAGTAATTTTAACCGCACAATGTCATTTGATTTCAGTATTATTTAGAAGACAAAAACGTGTTTTTTTTCCACAAATGCCGCCATCATCTTCCCTTGCAGGTCCTGCTCCACCACAAAAGCTGTGCAGCAAATGCACAGAAATCAAGAATCAGAAAAGTGCTGTAATAGCTCTGTTTGAAATTACAATAATTAAAATAAACTACAACTTAATATTTAAATAGTTGTTGTTATTTATTTCTGTAGTATACTCACTCAAAGCCTTTGATGGCTGCATTCAGCTTCATGAGCCACTCTCCACTGGATAAACACACATCTGTTCATCTGTCCCTGTAACATCCAGACAAGATTCACGTTACCTCTGTGATTTATGAGCAACACTACATTTACATGTTGAGGTTGTTTTAATTTTTTATCCATCATAAATGTTCCTCAATTTATCAACATAATGGACAAATAAAATAGATAACTTATGTTTAGTTACTATATAGATTTGTTCTAGCACACATTCATCACTCAGATGTCTATTTCATGTTATGATGTGCTATTCTGCAATACTTACTGAAGATTTTCCTGTCAGATGTAAATAGACATTTAAAATAAGCGTCTTTAAGATATATATGGTTTATGTAAATCCACTTTAGAGACGTAACTTACGTGTCCTTACTGGAGCTCCCCTGTTAGCTAACGTTACACATAATAAAACATGTTTTTACAGCAAAATCACAAGGTATTTCCCAGAATTGGGGCCTATTTCTGTCCACAGGGTATAATTCTATTAAAAACTAATTAAATCTAATATATTTTAGCACCACTAATTAGTATAAACAAAAACAAGCCTAGACTTTTTTTATGGCTGCTCTTACTAATTATTTTAACACATTTTATTGGTGTTTTGTGGTACATTATCTGTGTTCTGGTGTTGTCCGCCACCAGAGTTTTCTCATGTCCTGCCATATCTCAAACATTATTTATCACAAATTAATAAAAAAAAATATGCATATGAATTAAATGTTACCTGAACTAATAAACTACATGCACAGATTAAGCATATATATGCATTTTGTACTTTATTTTGCTTCATTTCTACCTGTCCCATGGTTTAGCCGTCATTACCAACACGCTCTGCATAAAGGCACTTTCCTACTTTTTTTCATCAAAAGTTTATTTGGTAGCCATGGTAACCTAATATCATAATGGAGCACATGGATTTCAAGCTGCAAGACTGATGCCTTGATGTCCAGAAAAGTAAGTAAATCTACTCTTTATTCTTTGTGTTGGGCATGTACACTTATTATGCGTCATTACCATATGTGTTGTATTTCTGTATTTTAAAAAAAATTTGGATTATTTTTTATCACTTTAATAGTTAAAATGGTGTATATTACATGTAGAAAGCTAGCTACACTTGCTTAGTCATCATCTTTGCTAGTAAGGCTAGTTTTTTGACAAAAATGTCATTACCAGCACAGTCATTACCAGCACATTACAGCTTGTGCTGGTAATGACAGGTTGTGGTGGTGATGACGGCAGATACATTAAACATACTGTTCTTTAAAGAATTTATGTTGAATACGTTATCTTAAATGAATTCATATACATTTACCAATCAAAAGTCACTATATTTTAAATTAAGTAATGCATTTGTTTTTAAAATACTAAATTAATTCATTATAATTGTTGTGTTTAGGTGTGACATGGCTCCAAAAGCAGCTGCCCAAAGGTCCAAATCATACAGAAAACGTCTAAAAGATAAGGGAGCTGGTGGGAGAGGAGACCAGGGTGGAGCCGGAGAGCCGACGAGACAGGGCGATGCAGAGGATCTGGAGGGACTTGGTGACGCAGATGGCTCTGGCGACTGAAGCGCAGGTGGGGATCCAGAAGGTCACTGTGGAGCCGGAGGGACCGAGGACCAAGGTGGAGCTGGAGGGAGAGAGGAGCTCAACGGAGCCAGAGGGACGAATGGACGAGGCAAAGCCAGAGGAGGGTAGTCCTGAGGCGAGGGCAGGGCAAGGCAAGGAACGACCAAGGCAGAACCGGGGGGACGAGGGAGCCCGGCGGAGCTTGTGGACTGATGGGCCACAGCGGAGTCTGGGTTGAGGGTCCACCGACCCTGATGGAGTGGGTGACAGGCAGACCGACGGCGACTCCACCTCCCCGAAGGTTGTTTGAGGAACAGAGGGGCTGACTGGAAGAAGGGTTGAGAGGAGGCAGATGGGAGGAGGTGGGAGAGGGAGGCTGGGTGGGAATTCAGATTCAGGCTCGGTGACAGAAGATTCAGACTCAACCGGACTGACGTGAAGCGTCTCTGGCTCGGCGGGCACGACGTGAACAGTCTCTGGCTCAGCGGGCTCGACGTGAAGATCAGGCTGGTCAGGCATGATGTGAAGATCAGGCTGGTCAGGCATGACGTGAAGATTCTCAGGCTCGGTAGACATGACGTGAAGATTCTCAGGCTCGGCAGGACTGGCCTCTGGAAGGGCGGTCTCGGTTAGACGAGATCCATGAAGGGCGCTCTCGGCGGGACGAGACTCTGGACGGGTGGTCTCGGAGGGATGAAACTCTGGACTGGGAGTGGCCGCGGCCATCTTGGCTGAGGGCTCAGATGGTGAGGCGGTGACCTTCTTGGCTGAGGGTTCAGGTGGCGAGGCGGTGGCCATCTTGGCTGAGGGCTCAGACGGTGAGGCGATGGCCTTCTTGGCTGAGGGCTCAGGCGGCGAGGCGGCGGCCATCTTGGCTGAGGGCTCAGGCGGCGAGGTGGCGGCCATCTTGGCTGAGGGCTCAGATGGTGAGGCGATGGCCTTCTTAGCTGAGGCGGTGGCCATCTTGGCTAAGGGCTCAGACGGTGAGGCGTGAGGATTGCCTGGCTCTGGCTGTTTTCCTGATCGAAGGGGAGATCAATGGGACGGTTGAAAGTGGCCCCGATCAGGAACAAGGTCCTCAGGGTCTCATCGTCGAGCAGGCTGGTAAATGCAAGATGACAGAAGTTCATTGTGAAACTCAAAAAATCAGTACTCTCCTGAGCCACCGAAATAAACTGAGCTCCATCATCCATTTTGGAGGTCCGTAGTTCTGTCACGGTGTGGTGCAGGCAGAAGATGAGGAGACAAAAGTTCCAATACAAACTTTTACTTATAATAATATCCAACGGGCACTGACAGGCAGAAGGTTACACACACAAAAATAGGACTAATAGGACTAACACAAACAGAACACAACTGTGACAACCTGTTCTTAACTGCCCTCCTGTTTCATGTTTTTTTTTTAATTTTTTTTATTCAACATGGCTATGAAATGATTAAATAGTATGCTTAGACTATAATTATAAGGAACACAGTTCATGTTTGGTCTTCCATAATCAGATTAAACTATGTTTTGATGTTTAAACAGATTACTAGCTGGTTTTTTTTTTGTTGTTGTTGTTGTTTTTGTTGGTCTGAAGTCACTTAGGCTCTTAAAGGGATACTCCACTTTTTTTGGAAATAGGCTCATTTTACAACTCCCCCAGAGTTAAACAGTTGAGTTTTACCGTTTTCGAATCCATTCAGCCAATCTCCGGGTCTGGCGGTACCACTTTTAGCATAGCTTAGCATAGAGCATTGATTATCTCTCATTCCTGCATAATAATCAAGAAACTTTGCTGCCGTACCATGGGTCCAGCAGGCGTAATGATATGACGCAGCGCCTGAAAATAGTCGACCCTATAGTCTACCGAGCTGGGGACTATTTTCAGGCGCTGCGTTTTTTTTCCATCGGTCTTAGTACACGATGTAAATACAGAAGAGTCAAGTTTTAAATAGGAAAAATATTGAAACTCTTTGGCCATTTTTTTGAGAGAGATGCTAATGGTCTTGTCCGATTCAATGATCTATGCTAAGCTATGCAAAAAGTGGTACGCCAGACCCGGAGTTCGGCTGAATGAATTCGAAAATGGAAAAAATCAACTGTTTAACTCTGGGGGAGTTGTAAAATGAGCATATTTCCAAAAAAAGTGGAGTATCCCTTTAAATTACAATAGCTTATGATCAGTGATTTGTCATCACCGCAACAAACTGTCATTACCAGAACTGCAGTGTCATCACCATCACCGTACATATTTTTGCTAATAAATTATGTATAAATTACAAAAACATCCTACAATTATATATTTCTGACAATGTTGGACAGCCTAAATGATCACTGTATTAAAAAGTTTTGATATATGGCATTCACTTAAAATAAGCTTATATTCCAAGCCAGGGTAGATTGATGAATTTGAAATTTAGATACTTAAATGACTATAATTCATCTAGCAAGTAAAAATCAACAATCCCATTAAGTTCAAGATAAAATAGATTGTTATGTTAAACCACAAAATGGTTTAAAAGCACTGATTTATCATTTAAGTTTTATTTTTTACATATATTCGATGATGTGATGGTAATGACACATTTACTTGACATAGTTAAGAAAATGGCAAAAAATCATAAATTCCCTTATCTTATGGTCTCAACCAAGCTCATAACGTCGCTCCTGACTTAAGGACTGATAATTTGATGTATACCAATTAGTCAAATTTGGAATTTTAATTTTCAAAATTGCAGCAACCCAATTCGGCCCTTAATCTGAGAAATGCCCAACATGTAACGTCTTTACACCAACAATTCAACAGTTTACTCTACAGTAGTTCAACACATGCAATTTTAACGCAAGGAACCGTGTTTACTCACATTTGAAAGCACCCGCGTCGCTGATCTCCGCGATGTTTGATAATGACGTATCCTCTCGTGTGGCCTCCTGGGATAGAAGAGTGAGTATCCACGGATCAGCACTCAAAAATCTGTGTGGAAGCAGTAAGCCATCCGGGAACTTCTCGCCTACTCTTTTATGAATTCTGATGTTTCGAACGTACTGCTTCCTTCACGTACCGTTTTCGCCTACTATATAGTAGGAAAGTAGGCATATTCGAACGCACTTAAGTCCGAATCTCGCGATAATTAATACGTCACCCAGGTAATTCTCGCCTACTCTTTTGGATTCGTACATACTTTTTCGCTCGCCTACTCTTTTTCCCATACTAAATAGTAGGGAAGTATGCGGTTTCGAACGCAGCCCAAGTCTATTTTTGCTGTGCTGCACGCGCTGAATTAAAGTGAATTAAATTTAGTAATCTCACCATAAATGCATTTAATTAAATGCTACTATTATTCACAGTCATCTTACTTTAAGATCGGGGTAAAGCAAGGAAAACTACAATTTACTTCAACAAGGCGACATAATGACCGACACTCGTCTCATTCGTGGAGGTGGAACAACAAGTTCTTTGTGACATTAAAGATTTATTGTATAAAGATTTAAATTATGCAAAAGAAAAGGTATGAATCTGCTGTTTTTGTCAATTGTAAGTTATAATTTAAAATGTTTGCGATTTTAATAAAGTACATGGTTAAATATTTTACCACTTGCTTGATCAACTTAATATATAATTTATATAGAAGTACCATTGAATAATACGTTGTTTAAATTGTGTTTAAATGTGAATACGTCTATTAAAGAGTGTATATGTGTTCAAAGAAAATCGCAATGCTGACAAAACTTTTTTTAAATAAAAGTTGCTGATAACTTCTGGATTTGAAATACAAATAGTGAGTAAATGTGTTTGTGGTACAGGCACTGCTGTGTATCAGTTGCGCACTGCAAACGCACTATAGCGCGTGCTGCTCCTGCACCGCATACGCACTGCAACACACACCGCATACGCACTGCACGCGGATGTGTGAAACGGGCGTTACAACCTTCAAAAAAGTTATTTCTTTATTTCCTGATTCAATCATAGGCTCATTCTTATCTACAAGAGCAATTACACACTCTTCAAAAAAGGTGCTTTAAATCTTTTTGTGGCGAGCAGGAGATGACAGGGAAAAATAAACACTATAAATAAATAAATAAATAAATGTAGTGTTAAAACGCCAGACTTTGACAAACAGACTACGCCACCCCGGGGGCTTAATACCAGGGAATCGCCCCAATCAAACTAGGAGCACCCAAGACTCGCAGGCCTGTATCAGTTGGAGTCAGGCATGAGACATGGGTGGAATATACAAATAGTAAAATCAATTTTATTCAATAAAATGATTCAAACAATCACATAAAAACAAAAACAAAACAAACCATCAACAATAAGAGAGATAATCAAAATTGGACACTTCCTTCCTACAGAAATTGGGTTCGGCAGTCAAAATCACTCACCCCAAGGGGCATCCCTACTCTCCTAAAGAAAAGAACACAGCAAACACACATATACTCACACCGCATTCGGCCTGACATCTCCGTGTTGTACAGCAAACACTCCAAAGTACCACCACCAATATGAGGAGGACTGCCACACTTCCTAGCATTTCCTTGCCATCCTAATTCTATATCAAAGAACACACATTTAAGACACCTACACCACAATAATAAACCTAAACAATAATGTACACAAGAGGGAACAACCCTCCACAAATCAAAGAAACCAACAAAAGACAATAAATACCAGAAAACAATTATTAGGCCCAAAAGCACACAACGTTCATGTCAATAAAACAGAGTACGATAACAAACATATTCTCATCACATATACTGTAGAGGGATACATACAAGACGGTCACTTCATAACATTGTTCTGTACTACGCACTCACCTCTTAAATTCAAGGTACTCTAATGAGAACAATTGGGTCAACAGATATCCTTGACAGCATTAGGACAATGCAGACCAAATGGGAACTTTCGACCATAGTTGGCTAACGATGCTTTCAGGAAACGTACCTTAGAGCCCTATTCGGAGGGGACTAGTTTAACGTGGAGAGGTGGGCTAAAGTAATAATTATCAGAGCTTCTCAGTGATTTTAGTCCCGTCCGAATGTGCCATCTCAGTAATCATTACGGACAACGTCAATAAAGATTACGGCGACTTTTACCTACAGTAAAAAGGTCCGAAAAAATTACCTCAGGTAATAGTCCCGTGCGAATAGACACGCTGTAAAAATGTACGTAAAAATTCTGTCATTTTCTATTTAAAAGTAGTTTTCTGTGGTTTTTTCAAGTATGGAGGCACTTGAAAAAGCATTCAGTTGTGTTCTAGGCGGTGGGACGTCAAGTCTGTGGCAAAACTTAATTGTTTTACGCATACCGGTCGAAAGCACTTTTTATAGGCACAAAACTTATTTTAGCATTAAATAAGTGCCTATAACCAACATAATACAATCTGAATTTATTTAATACATTCGACCGGACTTAAGTGTTTTATAGGCCTATACAAATATAGGTTATATATATATATATATATATATATATATATATATATATATATGTGTGTGTTTGTGCACAACATGATATCAGGAAGCAACATGACGACAGGGAGGTGACGGCGGTGCGTAATTCGGGTTAGTCCTCCCACTTCTGCTAGTTTTACTGAGATAACTTATCCCGTGCGAATTGGCCATTATTATTACAGACGTCTTGTGGTAAAATTACATTACCCCACCTCTCCATGTCAAACTAGTCCCGTCCGAATAGGGCTTAGGTTGTTAAAGCTAAACTCTGTATGAAGAGGAATAAACGCCTCTGAGCTATGGCCATTACTATAAACTATATCTCAGTTCATATTCCATGAAGCTACATAGCATTTAAGTGACATTTTTTATTATTATTTTTTAGATTTTTTTTTTTTTTCAATGAAAATTTCTTTAAAGCTGCAAAATTCACCCTAAGTAAACCGTAATCTCTTTAAATATCACAAAATAGCCATGTCAGTAACTTTCTCATAAACACTATGGCCCGGTTTCACAGACAGGGCTTAGATAAAGCCAGGATTAGGCCATAGTTAAATTAGGACATATAAGTAGCTTTTATAAACGTGATTTAGAAAAAATCTTTACTGGTGTGAATCTGGAGACAAAACAATGGAACTGACATATTTTAAGATATGGCAGCAGTAGCGCGGGAAGGGGGGTGCTGCGGGGGCTGCAGCCCCCTCGTCATAGCATCAGCACCCCCAAGTGGGGGGCTGTGGACTAACATAATATTGTACTTTAAAAACGTGAAATAAAAATAAATAAATGGACAGCGTTAACTAACTCTATTATGCCTAATGTAGTGAGTGTTCAAGCTATGGAGAAAATGAAATAAAGTTTGAATTTGTCATGCTTTGTTCCGATCAGAGCTCGTGAGCGCAGATCGCATTTCTGAATATTCCGCTCCCTCGCTCATTCCGCTCAGGGTCGCTCGCTCAACCCAGAATGGCCTGCTGGTTCCAAAATATGTGGAATAAGGGCTGCCTCCAACTAAAGTTTTTTCCTAGGCGACTAGTAGTTGTTCATTTAAGCCATTAGTGGACAAATCGCCCCTTTATATTAATTTTATTACTTAAATAGGCTATAAACAGGATAATGAGCGTGTAGCCTACATAATATAGCCGCACTCAAGCGCACGGCCGCACGCATAAAGACTGCCACAATAAACCTGCAAAAGTATGAATATGTCAAAAATAGCAAGGAGACATTTAATTGTTTTTTTAATAAACTGGTGTTAATTCTGTGTCGCTGCAAAGATGAAGTTGGCGATGCGGACTCGGCATGAACGCCAGAGAGAAATACATGTGAAATGCACATTTCATATGGATTACATAATCAGAAAGTAGCCTATTTCTTTTCGTTTTGAATAGTTTCGTTTAAAAGTAGACATTTCAAGCTTTCTATAATAGATAGAGTTGAGTTTCAGCGCCCTCCAGTTCACGTGCACTGCAAGTGATTGTGCCGGTGTCTTATTACATTGTCTGCTAAATAGGCCTATTTGCTTCTTATTTATTAAATACAGGCAATTGGTTGATAAAACATGGATCAAAATTAAGATACAATTTATACAAAACGAAAATCTTTAAAAAATTGTCTTTCTACAAAACAAAACTCAATGAAGTGGTCAAAATCATTCATTCAACCCACTTCATTTCTCCAGTCATATTTCACATCTCATGATGTATCTTTATCTTTCTGATGCTGCATATGCTCACTTTCATAATCAACATTGATTAAATTAAAAAATAACATTAGCCTATAATATTTAAACATAAATATGAAACTAAATGTTTTCTTTAATGACTACAACACATATACAGTACAGAGAAATTGTATGTCTTGTTGTCAGCCACAACATAATGACGTCACATATTTTCCAACCCAGCCCCCAGCCCCCAGCCCCCCTCGCATGAAACAGCTTCCAGCGCGCCTGTATGTCAGTGCAAGTTGCTTTCATTTATGACTCCTCAAACATGCATTTTAGTCTGGGACTAGGCTTAAGCCTTGCCTGTGAAACCGGGGGAATGTGTTTTTGTGATCGTGTTTCAGTGGGAACAGGCTCAACTGAATGGAGATCAGTTACATTCCTGTTAAATTCAATTAAAAGTGTTTCAGTATCTGTTGTGACGCATCACCTACCATTATAGCAGCTCATTAAAGTGCGATGCATTACAAGTGCTTCCTTTTTTTCAGCTATTCCCAGGCAAATGAATCACAAAAATAACATGATACACTTGGATCTCTGTGCATGTATAGAGTAACTGATATGTTGTTTTGATAGCAGAATTGCAGCTGATTTAGTTTGGTCTTCTGTGTTTCAAACCAAGTAAAACTAAAACTATTGCAAAATTTTTCTTTGTAACTACTGAAATGGTGCTCGTTACCCCCTTGTTTAATGTAGTTACAGGGTAAGGACAATAAATATACATACACAGTCTGATTTCCTTGACTTTTAAACCTTTATTTAAAAAAAACTAAAAAACATTTCAAAACAGATTTATAACACTTTTTCATTTAAACAAACTATTTTGAATCAACGTTTCATTTCAAATGAAAGTCTCGGCAAAAAATGTGCATGTTGTTTTCATTTTTTTCTCTTGCTTTTCTTTAAATGAGAGTATAATTCCTGATATAAAGTCACTTACAGGAAATTGCAGTTATTGCATAAACTGGTCTGGTTTTACTGGTTGTGTGACGATAATAAATTCTTCTAATTTTTCAAAAAGTAGTTGGACCCACCCATATGCAAAATAAACACCAATGAAAAACCTGATAATTATGGCAGTAATTATTTTAGATCTCATTAAACCTGACAGTTGAGGAGACAGCAGTAATATCACAGACCAGAAGATAAGGATGAAGATTAACACAGCTTTGTGTATTGCCGGAACCATACTTCTCAACATAGCAGGTAAAATCTATACCTTGAAAAAATTTAATATAAGTTTAATGAAGCATTTAATTAAATTGTTTATTAACTGACAAGCAATTGAATTCCTAAAAACCTTTGTGCACACATACACAACAGACTTGACTGAATTGATATTTCTCATGATAAATCTAAAACCTTTGGATCTAAAGACTTGTGGTTAAATGCTTGAAATTGCTTTTGTAGTTAACTTGTAGAAACTAGAAGATAGTTTAGATTTGTTTGATATTTTGGTCTTTTTATAAATCCCATACTTTTCAAATAGTGATAATAACAATAAAAATGAACAGTGTCCAAACCTCTTAACCGTCTATTATATTACTGTTTTATGATTGTAAGTATACTGCATATCATAATAATTGTAATATTTTGACATTTCAATAATAAATATTGTATTTAAAATTATAAAGTTATAAAACAGTTTATAACTAGATTGTTTTTTTCATAGATTGATTTAAATTGGTATATGTCTAAAATCAAGTCAAATCATATTTAAAAAAAAGTTTTTAAAGCATATTTATTTTATGTTTATAGAGCAGAATCAATAATGGAAACTCAACAATGAGGACTGTTCCGATTCTGCTTTAACACAGCTCTAAATTACAATAGCGTCATTATTTAAAATGATAAAATCTGTCAAATATGATAATATTAATAATTATTTTTTTAATTTAAATAATATAGTCCATGGTTCAAAAGTAATGGCATGATACACAAAAAGATTTATATTTAATACATTTTACACACTGCAAAAATACTTTTTTAGTATTTTTGTCTTGTTTCCAGTCCAAATATCTGACATAAGAAATTCTATCTTGTTTTCTGATTTAAAAAAAAATCTAAATTAAGTGATCTAAATTTTGCTTAAAACTAGCAAAATTATCTGCCAATGGGGTACAAAAAATAAACTTGTTTTCCATTTGAATTAAGATTTTATTTTCTTACCCCACTGGCAGATCATTTTGTTTGGTTTAACTTAACTAAACTTAATTTAATGTTTTTATTTCTTCTTTTTTTCTGTTTTTATAAAACAAGATGTAATTTCTTATGTAATTTTACTTATCTAGTAAATGCTTCGTGATTTAAGAATTTTTTGATATTTGGACTGGAAAACAAGACAAAAATATAAAGTAAGAAAAGCATTTTTTGCAGTGTAGTCTTTTATACATTGAAACTTCAGTATCTGTCAAAAATGGACAACTTGTAATGCAGAAGGATTTTCTGTATATGAGATGCAGTTCTATTACGTAGCAGAAACACTGCCAGTGTGAAAGCATAATGTAAGCCTGCTGCTAATTCACATACACACTGCATGTAAAACTGGCCTAATTTAGTTAAAGATTGTTACTTTATTCATGTTATTACTATGAAATAATTTAACAGGGATTTTGGCTAAAAATCCATAAATACCATTATTCAGGTGAAGGTTTTATCTTGTTTTCTTATGCCAATGGTACATGCCAGCACTGATGTAAGAGTTTAACAGTCACACTTTATCAGCTCTGTACAAATGACTGTCTACTTTGTCTTTGTCTACCCACACAGGTTCCCTCTGCCAGTTAGATGGTAAGTTGTCATAATGACCATAAAACTCTTGTTCCACGCAGAATGTTTCTTCTATGTCTGTGAGGCATTTTAAGGAATTCTCATATTACTTTTTCTCTCATTAGTATGTGGTCAAGCCCCCCTAAACAATAAGATTGTTGGAGGGGGGGATGCAAAGGAAGGGTCTTGGCCGTGGCAAGTCATCATTTATCTCGGGGAAAGAGGTTTATGTGGTGGGAGTCTAATCAATAAAGACTGGGTTTTATCTGCAGCTCACTGCTTCCTGGAGTATGTTGGCATCTAAAATTAAGCTTAAATGGATAGTTCACCCCAAAAATTATCCCATGATTTACTCACCCTCAAGTCATCCTAGGTGTATATGACATTCTTCTTTCAGACGAATACAATCGGAGTTATATTATAAAATATAATGGCTCTTCCAAGCTTTATAATGGCAGTGAATTTTTTTTCTGCTTTGAAGTCCTAAGCTAGTTATTTTACTTTATAAACTTTTAAATATGGATATTTTTCTTACACAAACGCATTGCTTCACTTCAGAAGCCTTTAGAAACCCCATGGAGCCGTGTGCAGCACTTTATGATGGATAGAAGCACTTTTATGATGGATAGATGCACTTTTATGATGGATGAATGCACTTTTATGATGGATAGATGCAGTTTTGTGGACTTCAAAACAAAAATGGCCATTCACTGCCATTATAAAGCTTGGAAGAGCCAGGACATTTTTTTATATAACTCCGATTGTATTTGCTATGATTGTATTTGTCTGAAAGAAGAATGTCATATACACTAAGGATGACTTGAGGGTGAGTAATCATCGGCTAATTTTCATTTTTGGGCGAACTATCACACTAAGATACAATTGTAAATTGATAATAGTGGGATTAAAATAGACTTTCTCTATTTACAGATACGGTGCATCTGACACTGTGATGTACTTCGGGCGTCGGAGCCAATCGGGCTCAAACCCTAATGAGGCATTCAGGACAGCGAGTCAAGTTATCAAGCATCCTGACTATAACAATCCCAAGTTTTCCAACGACTTAGCACTGATCCAGCTCTCTTCTTCTGTGACTTTCTCTGACATTATTAAGCCAGTCTGTCTGGCGGCTGCTGGTAGTGTATATGCTGGAGGTGAAGAGAGCTGGGTGACTGGATGGGGAACCCTACAGTCTGGAGGTGAGTGAATATTTGCTTGCAAAACAACAATATTCTAAAGCTCAACAATTTACTGTAAATGGCCATTAAAAGCTGCCAAAATTGTCCTCTGATCTGTGTCACAGGCCAGATACCTGACATACTGCAGGAGATTATGTTACCAATTGTCAACAGCAGTGCCTGTTTTAAAGCTTATGGAGAGATCATCACAAGCGAAATGATTTGTGCTGGATTTTTAAATGTGGGAGGGAAAAGTTCATGTCAGGTAAGACATCATTCATTTGAACCCATTTTAATCTAAAACAATTTACAAAACTTATCTCCAGTTTCTGGTCACCTGCACACTTCACACTGCCACCCTAGTTGCTCAGTTAAACTCAGTCTTTACTCCACTGATCATGAACTCATACACTACAACTGCTTTTTACTACACCTGATCTGCAGATAAAAGCATGAAGTTGCAGTCCAAAACTATTATAACATTTGCTCTTAGTTTACTCACCCTCAGGCAATCCAAGATGTAGGTGACTTTTATTCTTCAGTAGAACAGTTAAGAAGACTTTTAGTTGAAACCGTGGTCCATGGTGATTCATAAAATGCAAGTCACTGGCTACAGTAATTTTGAGAGTCCAACAGCAAATACGGGTATGGCAAAATTGATACCCGTGGCTCCTGACGACACATCAAGGTCTTATGAAGCTAAACGCTAAGTCTGTGCAATAAAACTGAACATTATTTACAATATTATTACCTGTAATCCATAGCCTCAACTCAGGCAAACGGTCCGGAGCGCGTTTACGAGAGTGTTGTTATTTTGTGGGGAACTGGATGAACTATTTCACCAAATTGGACTGAACCTTCTGAAACAGTTAGCAGCTCGAGTCAGCACAGATCTACAAGTTACTCGATCAAAACTCAAATGTATGTTTTTGATGTACTTTGCTGAAAAGCAGTAAATTAAATATGGAAATATAACAGGTTTCCAAAGGCAGTAGTTCTCGAGTCAACAGAAGTTCGCTGATAATGGTTTCTCATGGTTCTCAGGTAAAAAGTACGTTGATTAAGATTTGTTTATTGACTTTATATGCTTTAGACATGTAAAATATCTGCGTTTCACATCATTAGTGGGTGCTTTAAGTGATGTTGGGTGACGTCACTTCTTGTTGACGTTTAAAGTATTGTCAAACAAAACGGAGGCTATCTAGACCCTCCCTCCTCCTCATCCGTGCACTAACCACCCCAAACCCCAGCCCCAAATCCTTCTTGTCGTTATTGGCTGGAACAGTTTGTTGTGTTTCGTGGTGCGGGTGAGCCCAGTTTGTTTTTCTTGCCGTTTGTGGAGCCTGGGGTGTCTACAGAAACCGCTTTTTTTACAGTGTGTTCAGGGGACAGACAGCTAGCGGATGGTGAGGAGATGTTTGCTGTATGTGACAAAAAATGTTTTGGCCTAAAAAACGTGTGACATCGCTTAGTGCACATTTAATTAATCGGTTATTTGAACTTGTTCACTGAAATAAACCGTTTCGTCCTATCACATCCTGTCTATGTTCATTCACATGTGCAGATGTTTGCATATCTACCTATGCAGCAGCATGAGAAACTCTCCACCTTCCCCAGCTAGTTATTTCATGGATGTTACATTTGCATGTCTTATATGCTCACAGCAATGTCTGTGAATGTATTGGCAGTAGTGAATCTCTGTATTTGCTCTGCAGCAGCATAGCAGATCTATTCCTCTAAGACCAAATACATTAACATTGCCATATCCATTACCATGCTAATCTCTCCAAGAGTTGTCAAGACAGAAATAACTAAATTAAACCAAACTTATTCGAAAAACGTACTTTTGAACATATGTCATCAAAATAAGAACTACCTTAAATGACAGAAACCATCTTTGGGGAAAAAATTGGATTTGAAGCGTAATTAGAATAATTTTTTTGCTTGGCTCGCGTCCAGTTCGTTTACATGGAGAGGATAAGGACCTATACTGCAGCCAGCAACCAGGGGGCGATCAAAATGTTTGGCTTCACTTTTCAGGATGTGTGCAGTCGAAATTTTTTTAACTCTTGATGACAACAGAAAAACACTTCAACTTCAAATGCTTCAACTGCAAAAAAATTTAAAATCTTTGGTGGACACATGGCTGGCATACTTTTACTATTGGGCTATACTGGTGCATACTTGTGTCTGTAACAATTATTCACTGTATATTGTCAGAAATATAAATGCTGAATGTTTGTGAATACAGGGAGACTCTGGAGGTCCATTGGTCAGTAGGAGCAGCTCCCGGTGGATTCAGTCCGGCATTGTGAGTTTTGGTGCAACACGATGTGATGACCCCTTACATCCCAGTGTGTTCGCCAGAGTTTCTCAGTTCCAGAACTGGATCACATCTTCCATTGGCAGCAACCCTCCTGGATTTGTTGTGTTCAACTCCAGTGGATTCAGTTCACTCAACCTCCTTTTATTTACCATTTCTCTCACAATCTCCATCATTCCTTTCACATTCTCCCTGTATCTCTCTTCCTAAAGATAGTTTGAACAGTGATTCTCATGGTTCTTTGATGAAGAGGACCATTGTGTAGTACATGCTCTCACACAGAGGTGAAGAGAGCAGTTATATTGTTGTTTTTGTCATTTATTCTCTATCTTTTCAAAAATGCACTATTCTTGAAAAGCTATCCTATTGACATTATGAGAGCATACATTAATGAAGTTTAGCATGCTTGTGTCCTCTGAGATTCAGGATGTTTGTATAACTACTTGAGATTGACTGATCTTGTTTGTTTTATAACAATACCGGTTATTTGTATGTTTATATGTCCAATGCATAACTGAAATAGGGTCTGATTCTGAAGCTCTGCAATGTGATCAGGGATACTGGTAGTGGAAAATGTAATCAATTACCATGTTGTAATCACACTTTCTTAGAATAAATACAAAAGAAGGAACTGACATGGGGAAGGTTCTCTCTCTCTTCGAAATCTTTTGTAACATAATAAAAAAACTTTACTATCACTTTTGATCAATTTACATCCTTGCTGAATGATCTTATTAATGTCCTCAAACAATATCTTGCTGACTCCATACTTTTCAACAGTAGTGTACACAAATATATTAAGCAGCAAAACTGTTCAACATAATAAAAAATAAAAAATTCTTGAGCATAAAATCAGCAATTTTGAATTCTAAAGGATCATGTGACACTGAAGACTGAGTAATGATGCTGAAAATTCAGCTTTGATAACAGGAATAAATTAGCTAAAAATAGAAACCAGCTATTTTTAAATTATAATAATATATCACAAAATTGCTGTTTTTATTGCATTTTTTATCAAAACATGAGCACAAAATAATTTTTAAAAATATTTAAAAATCATGTATGTATGTATATATATATTATGGCAAGCTCCTCGAGCACTCGTCAGGGTTGTCATGGAAATGGAGTGGATCCAATTGCCAGGAGGCGTAGTCAGGGAAGGAGAGCCACCTGAGAGCCATCAGGAGATGAGGATTTAAGCACAACAGAAAAGAGAGCGATGAGAGAGGGAAAAGGGTTACTTCACTGAGTCTAAACAGAAGGGAAGAAGTGGTCTATACCAGACTTAGACTAGGACATACAGGACTAAACTCCACTTTACATTTAGTAGGAAAGGGTAATGGTTTATGCATAGTGTGCCAAGACAGAGAAGATGTTAATCATGTACTTTTTACTTGTGAGAAGTATAATGATAATAGAGTAATCTGGCATGAAATTCTGGAAGAAAAGGGAATGACAAGGGAGAGACTTAAAGCTTTATTTATTTATCTTAATAATGCTGGTTTAATGAAAAGAGTATAATTGGCCTCTTTTTTTTCTTCTTTTTTTTTAATTAATAGAAGCCTAGACTCTATGACGTTCATGGTATTACATACTCCTGTACAGTTGGTGGCTGTATACTACAAAATAGTTATCTGCCAAGAATCAGAAGAAGAAGAGAGATGAGAGATTAGGGGAGATCAGAGCCATAGAGAGAGAGAGTTGCGACACTCCCATAGACCTTCGTTGTAAATAATGGCGGCGCTTTTAACCGCCTACTTCCGGGATATGAAGATCGGAATAGTTCCAAACACTGTCATTTGGGCGTTGGACACCATTCACTTACATTGCTGCGCGTCGAGTTGTTCCAGAGTTAAGTTGCCGAAATATCGACCTCTTTTGAATTGTCAACTGTCTATATTGTATCAGAGGCCCTTTGCGATGCTTATACTGGTCTTCATTTGTACATGCACAGCGTAATTATTTATATTTTATGTTGGTTGTTTCAACCAATTTCCAAGCACTGCCTGCTAGCTAACGTTAGTTAGCTAGCGCGACTTCGTCAGCTAAGATTTCGGTAATGAATCGCTACCACCTTTATAGCAACTTTTATTTAATTTAATTTTTTGGGATATACTAACTTTTCATTATGTTATTATTGTCTTGAGTGAAGCGGCTTGTGAGAACAATGCTGGACCTTTAGGATTGTTATGGCCATCACCAGTCCTGTCTGTTTCATGGATCACCTGCCCCTGGTTTTTGTTTTTCTTGTTCACACACACAAGCACACATTTTTGTTGTCTGTCATTGTTTAATAAAAAATATTTTATTTGAAAACCTTCATTTGTATCAGACATGCTTAAATTCGTTTTTAATCTGTTATAGTTTTTATAATGTGTATGGCCTTAATCTTAAAATAATATTCTTAGTCTTAACATGATGATGTTTCACGTTGTGGTCCTGGGGGTGGCCACTTTCATCAGAAGAAGTGAGCTAGCTTCTAAGCGAATTCTGAACGGACCGCCACGGCAGACCTCTTTGCGTGATCACGAAGGTAGGCTAATGGCTGAATCAAAATTTATAAGCAAAATCACGGGAATCAATAGCCTAATACAGCCCAGTTGTGCTAAAATAAATATCATGAGACGTCCATCATCAGATGAATGATATGGAAAAGTTAAGTTAGAGCCGCTAAAGCCAGTGCTACTACCCATGCGAACATGAACACTAAGCTTTTCCCTCCAAAAATATAGCTTAAAACTTATCTCAAAATGCAAAACTGACATTAACAAAATGCAATAATGCAATAACAGCTGAAAAAGTACTTGGGTGTGTGTTTTATTTTATATTTACCGTTCAATAATGCAATCGCTGCTGTCTGTCCCATAGAAGAACATGACAGCCAGCGTACGTTTTGGAACTATTGGGGCTTACATGAACCACGTGACAGCCATAGCGGCGACATCAAAGAGTGTCGCAACTCTCTCTCTCTATGGCTCTGGGGGAGATGAGAGCTGTGTCCCAATGTGAAGGCTGCATCCTCCGAAGGCCGCATTTGAAGGACGATTGGCCGCATTTGAAGGCTGATTGCGTCACAGCGGCGCGACGAAGGACGTCCCAATTCAAAGGCTGCATCCTTGGAAGGTCGCATTTGAAGGCCGATTGCGTCACCGCGGCGCGATGAAGGCTGTCCCAATCAGAGCCCGTCTACGGAGAGCCTTGGCACTTCCTATTAGCCCCATTGTATAGATGGTTGGTTGCAGTTCCATTAGAATTCCACTGGAGGTGATCGCGGGCGAGTGCAGACTGAATGGGAGTCAATGGGGCTATACGGCTAAATTTGTCTCTTTCACCCGATTGCCGTTGAGAAATCTCAGATTTTATTGTAGGTTTTGCAAGTTCAACATGGGTTATAGGTCGAAAATTGAATGAAAGAGTACTTATGTCCTTTCGATTTCTTACAAGTTGAGTTGTTGTTGCCCATAACACGCTAGCATTCTGCTAATGAACGCTGATTGGTCAGTGAAGGACTGATTACGACCAGAGATGCCGCTTGATGGCATCGTGTCATCCGAAGCGGGACCAGAAACAAACAAAACAAAAACTCTTCTAGCACGTGTGTTTACCTGTGTCAGCTGTGTTGTCGATGCCTCGAGAGAAAAGAAAGTGCAGAGCGCGAACGCACCAAAGTGACTGAAGGATTGCCGTGAAGCAGTATCTCTGGTCGTACGATGTGTATGACGTCATTGACACTTTAAAATACTTTTTAAAGCAAATAAGTGACTCTAAAAAATCTAACACCCAGCAATGTGTAATTTCTTTGCATCTCCTTTCGAATACAACATTCAAATTACTAGACAAAAAATTATATCCTGAGAAAAGTGGATTTTGATGGATATAGCGCCATAGACCTCCATTCATTCTGCCCCCGCATGGACAGAGACGTGTTACTGCAGCCAGTCCAGAAACCGGAAGTAACCAGAGAGTGCCAATTCTCTTCCTATTAGACATTCTCTGTCCCAATTCAGTTCTGCATTCTCCGAAGGCCGTATTTGAAGGCCGGTTGCGTCATCGCGACGCGACGAAGGCTATACCCTGATTCAAAAGCGACGGCAAATGCGCCCTTCGTTTCTCCGTGAAGGGAAGGATACATAAATGGACACTTAGCGGCCTATCCTACCCTATTCTACCCCATAAGTGCCGTTGACGACAGCATTTATTTATTTATTTTTAAAGGCGGCCGAGACTGGAGTTCGGTGGTGGACAGCAAATTCAAATTTAAATGTAAGTATTATGTTTTCATTTACTTAAATAGCTAGCAAAACCGAGTTAAAGTTTATTATAAACTTCATCTCAACTCCTTCGTCACCATTGCGTGGCTTCATTTGTCAGGTAGTTTGAGGCAAAACTTGTGCTAATATTAGTTTAACGACCTATTTGTAATATTTGCACTAGTCTATCTCACTTGTGTATAATAGGAAATATCACTCACCCTATAAAGCCCACAACAATAAGAAAAGCAGTTGATAAGGCAATGGGGTTTCACTTTTATGTGTTTTTGTAGTGCTGTCATGAAAGCTATGTGGTTTTAACCAAATTTGAATATATAGAAATATGATGATAAGTATTTTGTATGCCTGTCTTGATGTGTCATATTTTGCAGTGTTAACAATGCACTTAAGATTGCACCCCTGTGTTAAGCTTTTTTAGAGCAATTCAGGAGAAAAAAAATACAAAGTAAGAAAGTTAATACACACGTCTTTGCTGAAATGTATTGTGCTGTTGTTGTTAACAAGCCATGGTTCATTTGCTCTGCCCTTAGGATTGCAAGTGTCCTGGGACAGGTGAGGGTGTGAGTGGGAAACCCACTCCTGAAACTTGGCCCTGGTTTGTCCTCAGGGCCCAGTTCAGCAGTGGGTGCCCACGGTGAGGTGGAGCCGGCGAGGAGAGCACAGGAGGAGAGTAGGGAGAGGATGGACAGGCTGTTTTCTCTTCTTGAGAAAATGATTGAAAAATATATATATATTTTCTACATATTCTTGTTTAACTTTTTTAACTTTTATTTTGTAAAAAGAAAGAAAAAATCTGTACATCATTTTTTTGCAACTTTAAATGTGTAAATAAAAGAGAATGAATTGTTCTGGACATTGTTTATTTTTTGACAGTCATAATTTCTACATGAAACAAACTCTTGTATACCTTTTAATTTTTTTTTATAAAATTGGTAAATGAAAATCATTTGTTCCACGGGCTACATTAAAGTACTTTTTCCAACTATTAACAACATACGTTAAACATATCAAAATCAACAAACATTTACAGTACATAAAATAAGAAAAAAATTATGTAGACTTGTATTCAGCTGAGCAGGGAGACCCTGGAGCTGCTGGACTGGAATGGGCTGCCCCTGGTAAGGCCTCTCTGCTGGTGGGACATCATCTGGGACGCTCTCCAGAGTGTTTGAGTGCATATTTCCACTAAGTTGTCTACCAACAGGTTTGCAGGGCTGACTCAATCGATGCCATGTCACTGAAGTTTTTTTTTTCTTTTTCAAAAAGAGTAATTTCTGAAAAAAGTACTTTTAATAACAAGTTTTTAGTATCAAGAGTAAAACTATTGGTATGTATTCTGCAGGGGAAAAAAACTCCTTGTCAGAGTTATTATAGTTTTGTATTTATATTATGCTACAACTGCATTTTACTTCTGAATATTTTCAAAGTTGTTACATTATATACTTTTGTGTAGTTTAATGTAAATCATATGTGAGGGAAAAAAGATACTTCAGTAGGTTACTTCACATTTGTACGTGAATATTTAATGAAATATGCAGTTCCGAAAATTAAAGTAACAAAATGTAGGTCTGTTGTCACTATATTAACAAATTGTTGCTAACTACAGCTGTGTCCCATATCAAAGGGCGCATCTGAAGCGCTCGGACCGGTCTAGCCTACGGAGGATTGTTCTTGTCGCCTAGCAACAGTGACTGACAGCTGATGACGAGCGGGAGAAATACTGGACTTTTTTATATTCAATTGGGTTTTATATTCAAACCGGGCTAAACCGAAAATACATGATCCGGCAGCGCCGGGGCTGAAACACCTCACCATGTCCTCCAGTAAAATATAAAACATAAAAATGACAATAGCCAATTCTGTCTCCATAGCTGTTTACTCAATTAGGCTATATCAAATGAATTATCAGGATGGCAGCTGTCCTCTCGCACCGTTGAGGAGCGGTGATCAGAAACACCTGGTTGCGCAATTAGGAAATCCTATGAAGGCTACATGGTGCGTCCTTTGGAGGACGCATAGGCTGCATCCTTGAAGTCTTCAGTCCTTCGAAGGATGCAGCCTTCACATTGGGACACAGCTGAGGTCTCCAAAGACCAGATTAACACTTTCTCTGGTTCTTTTCTCCAGTAGGCTCCAGTGATTGTTAAGGAACCCAGGCTGCCGTTCACAAGCAAGTTGTCACACTTTCACTTCTGCACTTAAGCTCCAGCTTTCCTGCACCTTGGAGCACTTGCACTAATTCCAATCTTTTGTCACTTAAAGGTTGTATCAGTGATTTCAGGCCCAAAAAAAAATGATCACATTCATCTAATCTTTCCTAACGATCCGCTAGCTGCCCGCCCCATAAGCATGCCGTCAAAAAAGGTTTTGTGAGGTTTTGTGCTCGTGCACGGCTGCACGCGAAGTCAGAGCTGAAGAAGAAGCTGGCTCAAAACCTCACAACACCCACCCCTGTCGGTGATTGGTTGGAACACTATTTGTTTTGGTTTTGAGTGGTTGGTGAAACCAATTGTTTTTGTGTGCAGATCTCAGAGCCTAGGCTGCCTACAGAGACGCGTTTTTTTGACGGCATGCTTATGGGGCGGGTAGCTAGCGGATCGTTAGGAAAGATTAGATGAATGTGATAAAAAAAAAATTGTGCCTGATATCACTGATACAACCTTTAATAAAGGTATATATAACACACACATATACATAAATAATAGTGTATGTGTATTAGTGATGTATGTCTCGAGACCACTTTTACGTGGTCTCGGTCTTGTCACGGCCTTGATGGTCTTTGGTCTTGGTCTTGTCTTGGTCTCGGACCTCTCGGTCTTGTCTAGGTCTCGCTGTCTCAGACCGACATAGTGGTCGGGGGATTTAGCAATACAATACTACAATATCCACGACAACACAACGTTCTATAATGCAACATTATTATCCGCAACGGAACGGATTGAAGCGCGCGTCCGAGTGAAGACAGTGCGGCATGTGCGCGAGCCACACGAGAAAACACTTTATCCGCGCCACTGATCGCAGCGGCAACGAGCACTTTGATCACTTGAATTAAAAAACACATATCAGTGACATGATGGGTTTTAACTTCATTCAGGAGATTTTGGGTAACTGCACAACTGACAGATGACTTTGAGCGCACCGCCAACGGCGTGTGTGTGTGTGTGTGTGTGTGTGTGTGTGTGTGTGTGTAACCATAGCGACAAAACGACCAACTTTCGGATCCTGCACTTAAGCCTATAATTTCGTTTTAACACATTTTATTATGTATTTAAAAGTTGCAGAATGGATTCATTTGGAGACTCCGAAATCGGCAGAGATAGGCAGGCATTTGCTTAGATGAATTTGTGTCTTTGATATCTGTGTGTGTGTGTGTGTGTGTGTGCATGTGTTGTTTGATTACAGTATTGTATTTAAGATGGTGTTAGACTAAATAAATGGTCTTTTAAATATCATCTGCATATCTCCGTTGTGTTGACTAAACATTAGGCCTAATCCAAGTTTATAATTGTGTATCTTTAATTTGATGTTACGATTGCATCTACACATTAAGTATAATTTCAATTGGTTACATATTTCTCATTCTTTAGACAGTTGTTGGAGGAGCAAGATGGTGTTGGATGTTTTGTCAGATGAACCAGTCAGTACCAGTCATGTCAGTCCTCAACAGTACACAAAAGTTAAGGGAGTCTCAATCCTCTAATAGTGCAGTAACAGCCATCATGCAATTGCTACACATAGTTGATCTCACCCAGTCTGCAAAAACATTTACAGTGAGCTCAGTCACACACATGACATGGTCTGTCTCTGTATTGTTCTGCCTGTGTAGTTTAAGTAATACCGTCTAATATTGAATGTATCTGCGGCTGAACCCTAGTATGCTGCTGTTCTTGAATTCATTCAAGTTGCTTAGCTTCAACACTAGTCTGTTTTTTTTTTCCCTCCGGTCTCGGTCTTGGTCTCGACTTGGTCTTGGTCTTGACTTGGTCTGTCTTGGTCTTGACTTGGTCTGTCTTGGTCTTGATACCCTCTGGTCTTGGTAGTGTCTTGGTCTCGGTTTAGGCGGTCTTGACTACAAGTCTAATGTGTATACATATTTATGTGTATGTATCTGTTTGGGTAAAATTATTTAAAAAATTTGTATTCTTCTAATGCAAAACGTAATAAAAATATTGTTATTTAGAGCATTTATTTGCAGAAAATGCCAACTGGTCAAAATAACGGAAAAAATATGCCATGTTTTAAGACCTCCATTAATGCAAAGAAAACAAAATGATATATATGTCACGACACGCACACGAAAAGGTGAATTCCAAGTGCAGCTTTATTTTGGGCAATCCGTAATCATATCCACAAACAGATAAAAGGTCATAGTCCATGTAACTCAGTCCAAAACAAGAACTAAACTAAACAAACCAAGACAGACTCTGAGATGCAGATGACACAATACAAGGACTCCACACCAGTGACTAAAACAGACAGGGTATAAATAGACAGACACTTAACAAGGTGAGTGGGAACAGCTGAGTGCAACAATCAATTCAATAATCAATGAGTGAATGACACCATGGGGGAAGAGGACCTCTAGTGGCTACCCAGGGAACATCACCCAGACATTGTGACAATGTATTTTTAAACAACACAATATTAATGTTTTAACTTAGGAAGAGTTCAGAAATCAATATTTGGTGGAATATATATATATATACATTTTGATAGACCCTTTATTAATATGAAGCAATACAGAAGCACTGTAGTCTCTTTTGTATTTAAATAAAGATTTGTTGTACAATAACACCACAACCTCCCAGCAAACACAAAACGTTTTTACAACATTTAGTTGCTATTAGGTAATGTTACAGTATGTTTTAAAAACAGTGGTATGTTTTCAAGTAGACAAAAAAAAAAAAAAATTGATACTAGGAGTGCCTCCAACAAAAACAAAACCAGTCCAAACTGAAACTTTAGCAAGATGTTTTATGTAGGTGCTAAATTAACGTAATTGTACATTAGAATAAAATACAACCATGCCAAATCTTCTATGTATGTTCTGTTTGTGGTAAAATATCAGTAACATTTTAACATTAAATTGATTCAGTGACTGAGTAACAGATGAGACCGCTGTATGCAGCCTGAGCATCCAATAACAAAAGGACTTAAAAGTGATATGTGAATGCTTGCATTCTCTGCTCATTTAGCGGATATATTTGAGTCTAATCTACTTATCAACACTTTTTTTTTTTTTGCTAACTTGTCATTACGAGCTAACTGAGCGGCATAGATCAAGCAGCTCAAACAATGTAAACAAATGAATGGTGGGGAGGTATGCGTTGATGCATTAACAGAAACGATGGGTGAATGTGTAAATTATTTAATGTGTGTACTGCATATTTTTGAAGTTATATTCAGTTCATGCTAGGGATTTATTTTAATATTTGTTTTTACACGTTTTACCATCTGATTTTCTCTTGTGTTGGAATTGGGGAGGCAATCAAAGACCTTAAGAAATTACCCTCTCATTCGAAGTGCTCACGCTGATTTTTTTTTTTTTCATTTGAATTTTATAGCCTAAAGTACAAAAGGACAGAAAGGCTAATATTTTCAGTTGTGTATATATTTTTGAAAGCAAAAACATAATTTATGTTTATAATATTTACCGTCTCTTTTTTTGGAGTAATGAAACATTCCAAAACTATATATCTTTAAAATTAAAAGAGAGGATGAGGGGACCCACGGACGGACACGGACACACATACACACACAGTCTTTTTATGGGTGACAGTGATTTATGGGGACCCACCTTTCCCTTTGTCATAGAGATTACTAAGAAATATTAAACTGCTTCTTATGGCATGGGATAAAAATCTGACTGCTCAATTCAATTCTAATGAAACAGTCTGGAAATATGAAGACCTGACAAACTAAAGCACTGTAAGGACAGGGCAGGAGTGGGCTTTTCTGATTTAATTATGATTTATGAGGACTACCCTGGTTTATCTGGACATCTCTCTCACACACACACACACACACACACACACACACACACACACACACACACACACACACACACACACACACACACACACACACACACACACACACACACACACACACACACCCACCCAACTAACCCTTGATTATGAAGACAAACTGGGTTTAACTGGACGTCACTATTAACTCCACACATAGCAGGAGTACCTGGATTAGAGTTAACCATACTAAACTAAATCAACTCTTCTACATTAAAGGGTGAATTCACAAATGATTGTGCATCTTTTTACTGTCACTAAACCTGTAAAAGTAATACACACACCTAAGGAAATAGTGCTACAATGTGCTGTTGCTATATCAGCCAACACGCACTCATTTGGTGCAAAATGAACCTGGTTGGAGAAAATTCAGTGATCAAAGATCAGCAAGTTGTACACTTCACACAAGACTAGTTAAAGGGCAAAAGATGAAGAAATGCAACTAGACAACCAATAAAACCCAAAATTTAACTGAAAGGGCAAAAAAAAAAAAAAAGCAAATGGTATATAAAAAAAAGGCTCAACAACTGAGATCTAAAAATAAGGACATTTATGGGACTGAAGTGCATCAGGGAATGTGCCTCAAAATGACCTCAGCAACACACTGGAAATAAAACCAAATTATATTGCCTTCCAGTAAATGCATGTATTTGTACATTTCTTTCAAAACAGTGTTTAAAAAAAAAGTAAATAAAAGGATGTCTTGAACACTAAATATAGTCTTGACTCAGCCTCTTCTGGCCCAACAACACTTAAGAGAACTTTACAGAACAAAACCCACAGACATTAATGGAAGGCGACACTGATCTCTCGAAGAACTCTAAGAACATTTCTTTTTCAACATCAAACCTCGGTTCCTCACAAAATCCCTTATATTTTGGGCCGTTCTTTCTCTCAGAACAGGGTCCTCTGCAGTCTTGCACTGCTCACACTCTGCCTTTGTTGCGAGGTGTCCCTTTGAAATATGGACTTTGAAATGTTTCATGACAGCATTCACTTCATTTGGGCTCCAAGGCCTTTTCACAATTCTCCTCGATTTGGTCTCTGCAAAACAAACAAACATATACATACACATATATGTATACCGACAGTGGTTAAATTGGGCCGGGGCTCTCCGGGGCTCAGCCCCGTCACATAAGCCTGCTCGTTTGCAGTCAGCTGCCTACTGGAAATTACAACATGTCGAGTTGACCCTTCGGTGTTCATTTGTACATCCAATTATTGAGCAACTGTTATGCTTCGCTCGCTCAAAAGCCATGATATCTCTCGTGGACAAACTAAAATCGCGCGTGCGCGTTCCTACTTCCTAGCGCATTTTCTCATGGACGGAAAATATTCTCTGGGCGGGCAAAGCAGAGACAGGGGAGGTAACATTTCCTCCTTATGACGTCATAAGGAGGAGATTCAAGATCAGCGCGTATGAGCCTCCATTTTCTCAAAGGCAGAGAAAGATAGCAAAAGCTCGATTTACACCGATTGAGATTTTTAGAAACTTGGGGACCATATACAGGCTAGGGGAACTCATATTAATGTTAAAAAACCTCAGAAAGTGAAAATTTCATGTCATGGGACCTTTAAGATCAAGAATCTGGGCCATTGTTGCCACCTGCTTACGGAGCTGTGTAGACCGGAGATATTCTGGGTGCTGTGCACCACACTGACTTGCAAAAAGCCTGATGCAGTCCTGTCCTCTGAAGAAGCTGGTGGGTGAGCACTTTGGTCTTCCAAATAGGAAGGGGTTGTCCCGGTCTACTTCACATGCATCTCTCTTGTCCACAAGTTTTCTTGCACTGACAAGTTCAGGGTTTAACACAATTGCAACTTTTCTCCCTTTCTTGCCCATTATTTCCACTCTGCTGAAATGCTTGGACATTTTTTGCTCAAATGGAGATAGACTGATGGCGATATCATCATGGAGCTCAGTCTGGTCTCTTTTCCTGAAACACTCAACTGAAACACTCAAGCGTCACTTTTTGAAACCTCTCCTGCACGACGTCTATTAAAGATTATAACTTGTGCAAGTGTCACTTTGGCAAGTTCTGCATATGTTTGTGAAGACTCATGATTTTTTAGGCTTTCAAAAGTATCAGCTGATTTTTTCTCCTGGTGCTGGTGGAGAAGCTGCACATCATGTGTGAACGGTATAGTCGATGGTTTTTTGAACTTTGATTTGCTCAAAGTAGTAAGAGAAGCATGGGAGACATGTTCTGCCCATGCACTTGAGCACAGTCGTTTGAATCGCTCTGCTGCTTTTGTCATACCATCATCCTGTGCTGCGATGGCCCTGCAGAGAATGATGTCACCGATCTTGTTGAGCGAGTGTCCTAACTTCAACGCAAGGCTTGGTGTCTTATATGAGTGGCTCTTTTCATCGTAGCCAGCAACATCTTTCACAGCCTCAATTACTTTGTAAAAATTGTTTGGCTTCACAGCATCTTCGAAACTAAATATGGAGTATTTTTTTCTCAAGCTTAGCAAGAGTCTGCCCATTTCCCGAACTTTCTGTCTGATGTATTCGGATTTTGTTGGATCACTTCCATGCTTGTTGTAAAGACACTGACTCAACTGCAGTATGAGGAAATCATTTCGGATTACACAGATGAAATTTCATCACTCTTCATGTTTCCCAAAATCTTCCACACCTCTGGAGATATTGCCTGGGAGAATGTTGACTATGCAATATCAGCCAAAACTAAGTGTCGTGAGGCCTGGAGTAAAATATGAGGAGGACTCAAATGCAGTGAGGAGAAGTGAAAAGTTTATTTGAAAACTTCGTGAACAATATAATAAATTCCGTGACACAGTGAATAATCGTGAAGCCTCCCCGATCGGCGGTTCCAGAGAGAACAGGCCGCAATCCTGCGGACGTGAAGATAAGCAGAGACCACCGTCAGACAGAGAGAACCCAGGAATGTCCAGCAATAGACGAGGACAGGGACCAGCAGGTGAACAGTCCTGCACCGATCTTCACGTCTAGGAATCCTGAACACAGATCACTGGTAAGTAGCACAGCTAACACCAGCAGACCAGAAACACACACGCGACATAAAACAATCCACTGACAAACACTGGTAGACACAGCTGGGGATATAAGGGGTAGAGGAAACGAGCGACAGGTGAGGAAGATCAGCTCGTGATTGTGCTAATTGCCACCCTCACAAGCTGCAGAAATGACAGGACCAAAACAAACAACAGAGAGGGACCGGTGACACACCCTGACCCGTGACACTAAGGGCGCTTTCACACTGGCAGTTTAGTGCGGACCGGGGCACGGTTCGCATGAAAAATCGCTAATGTGAACGCTGTCATCGGACCCGGGTGCGCACTAGAGTACCGAACCCGAGACTACCTGGAGGAGGTGGTCTGAGCTCGGTTGCTCCCGAACCGTGGCGCGGTTCGCGTTAATGTGCAAGCAACACGGACTCGGGTGCGTGCTTGTTCAGGAAGTATAGTATCCCGCGCATGCGTATCACTGTCGCATCAGTGAAAAATCTTCTGCGAGCAGAAGAAACACGGCGTCCCCTGGATATGTGCTTGTAATGTAATGAACACCATGTATTGAACATAAACGTAGTTGTCTCTCACTATGTTGTGCATAATAGCACCAAAAAAACGGACAAATTACAGCTATGCTCAGTCGAGTTGTATTCTCCATGCATTTTCCGTGTGCGTTTGCGATGACGTAAGATCACTGCAAACGCACCTGGGTTCGATACAACTAATTGAGTGTGAAACCAGACCAACGCTGCGGGGGGCGCCGGGAACTAGCGCACTCGGGTTCGGACCGCAGCAAACGAACCCAGTGGAAAAACGCCCTAAGACTTTGGCCTTACCAGTGGCTTCAGACTCTGAAAACATCTTTGAAGGGCATCTCCGTGTATGGCATCACAGCTCCTTGCGAACAAACAGGCCTTTACAGTATACTCAGTGCACATATGTTTTGGCACTCAGTCCAATTTCTGTTCTTCCTGGCCGCCTTCTAACTTTAAGTGGTCCACTTTTACTTTCCATAACCTCTTGATTATGTTCATAGTTGCCTCTGTTTCGTAATTTCTCAAGTAACCATTTTCTGTCCTGGGAGTGTTTAGGGAGCAAGAATGCGGCAGCAATTTCTGTCTCACTGTCTTGATGCTTTTTAAAGTGGCAGGCAATTTTAGACTGAGGTTTCTTGCAGATGTGGCATGATTTCCCGAGTTAAATGGTTGGGCCGGGCATTTTAATGTCATCAATTGTGCGGGCTATAAAAGCCATTGTCGAATGCACCTAGGCAGAGCGTCATTTCCCGGATGTGGTGTGGTTTCCACTGTTGCGATTGAACGTGACTGTGGTTCGGTTTGGTAAAGCAGAGCGGCTGTGTTTATGGTCGCTTTCGCGTTTGCCGTTTTGTCACAACTGCTCTAATCGGCTGATGGCTTTGAGTTTGCATCTGTCCTCCTCCAGTTGATGTTTTGCGTATGGGTGACGGCTTTTGCAAATAGGCTGAGTAATTAAACTTACAGCTACATCCCGGTTCCCGCAGCTGTCATTTGATTGCAGGGTGAATAACATCCTTGCAGTTGCAGCACCGTTGTCTCGTCCTATGGTCGACTTGCATTGAGTCCGTGTGTATTTTGGGTCGCGGTGGTGTTTGACCCGTGCCAATGAACTGTGTCTTTGTGTGTACATGTTTTGTTACAACAAAAGGCTTTGAGTGTCTTTATTTTGTGTTGTACTTAGTTTTGTTAAATTTGTTGGATTCTTCATTTATTTAATTCAAATCAGTTTGTATTTGCGTATCAGTTATTTTGAATTTTTGTTTGATCGTGGTTTTGTAGATCTTTAGTATTGATTCTGTTTCTTGTGTATTGTAATTTAGTTTTCCTATTAATGTGAAATTGGGTTCTTTTATTTATTTAAGCTGATTTCTTTTTTCCTTCCCTGTCTCAATTTAAATTAAGTTTATTGTTTTTGTTTAATTGATTTGTTTTGGTTGATAATATTGTGAAACATTTGTTTGTACATTTGTTTTGGGGTTTAGTTTAATTTGTTGTAGTTCATTTTGAGTTAAAGTGTATTGTGTTTAAGCTTTTCTTTACAGTTGTGTAATTGGTACAATAGATTGTATTAACGTGTGTGTGTGTGTGTGTGTGTGTGTGTGTGTGTGTGTGTGTGTGTGTGTGTGTGTGTGTGTGTGTGTGTGTGTGTATTGATTTATTTTTGTCTAGGAGCTGCAGGCCTTATTGTCCAGGGCGACCATTCCTCTATGGGTGGTGGTGGTGTTTCTTCATTGTGTGCTGTGGTCTGTGGCGTGCACTGGGGTTCTTTAATTGGTATGTGAGTGTGCTCTGCATATTGGGAGATCCCTTATTATTGGAGCATCATCCCTGTAGTTTGGCCGCAGCTCCATGACATTTAAAGTGACTTATGTAAGTCTATATTAAAGTTGATGTGTGATGTTGTCTAATCTATGCTTTTATGCCATTATAATAAAACTTTTGTATTTGACTGATACGTGTGTCTCCACGTTTTGCCTGCCACTGGGTAGGGAACCTGTGTAAAGTCTTTTAGTTAGATTCTTTGGGTGAAATTCTTTATTCCTTAATTTGATCGTCTCAAATTTATTTGCTAAATTTACCTGGGTCACACTGGGCCTCGGTTACACAGACATAACAGTAGTTTTTGTGGGTGGAAATAGTGTTTTTGTAATTTGGTACATTGTCAGTCTCTGACCGTTCATAAGAAGACACTGCTGGTGTTTTCTTAAAACTCTGAAGCATCTCAGTATCATATATGAGGTCTTGAGCAGAACTGGATATGTCACTAACCATTTCTTGCTCAGTGGAAGAACAGGGAATGGGTTGTGGTGGCACACTCTTTGCTCTCATAGAAGACTCTGAAACAGCTGGTGTGGACTTATAATATGGTGGATTGCATATATTGACTGATACACTATCATCACTATCGCTATTTTGTCTAAAGTCTGGGATGAAGTCATCAGAGGAAGTGTTTTTATCAGCATAAGGAGAATACTCTTCATCAGAGCAAGATTCTTCTAAACTGGAAAATTCAACATCTGGCTAAAAAAAAAAGATAACAACAACAAAACTAATAACAAAAATAGTGTGCCCTGCTTATAGTCCAGCACAGTTTTGATGTAACAAACTTGAAAATGTTTATGTAAAAGAAGGTGATGTAAAAGAAATTAACATACCAGTGTCACATTCTTCAGGAAGCAGGTTTTGTGCCATGATCTTGAACATACTGAAAGAATATAAAAATAAGCATGCTTCTTTTTCTTTTCTTTTTTTTATATCAGATTACTGCTTATTTTAAAATGCAGAAAACAATAGATATGCCTTGGAAATAATAATGATTTGAATAACAGACTCTGCCATATCTGCCACACACAAAACAAAAAAAATGCACAAAAAACATTTAATAAAAATACCAGGAAATTATAGGACAGTTCATTTTGTTTTCAATACAAAAATTAACACGCATACAAACATATATATGAGTTATGCAGATACTGACATTTGTACGGTGGCCGAGAGAGCTCAACGCGCAGCAACTGAAGAAAACACAAGCAAATAAAAATAAAAAAACACCCGCAAATTAAGAAAACATCTTCATCAGTTTAACAACACACGTGTGCTCCAAATAACACAACCAAATACAGAAACGCACTGCAAATAGCATAGACCACAACGGAAATGTTTCCAGGGGAACCAAATAAGTGACGAACCCGGCTGGGACGTGCTTATTGCTCTGAGCATCCCTATGCCCTGCTCCCTTCGAAGGGCAGACGGTAGAGCTCTTGAAGTGGGACTTTGGAGTGAGCAGGGCACTAGTGTGCCATTATGTAGCCGTTTGGAACGCACTTAATGACGGGAGCAACGAAAGACAACGTAATTTCCTCATTATTTTCACCTGGGATGTTCCCATGACAACGAAGCATGGTGTCCATCAGCTGAATAGCTGTTCTTACGACAGAAATATAATGCTGTTAACATAACGGTTGCAAATAAATATACTATTTTTTTTTACAAAAAAAGCTTTTAAAATATGCGTTATATATCTGTGTGTGAGTGTCTCAACTTTAAAACTTTGGACCCTACATTACCTAACATTTCTTATTAAACTTTTCTTTATGAAAATGTAAACATAACATGAAAAAAAATTGTAGTGTAACTGATGTATAGATTAATATCTTTCCCTCATGTTCTTTTTCTCTATCTTTTTTATTTATTTATTTTAGTTTTCAGCTCACTGTTCTTTTCTCATTTGTATTCTGATGACATTGAACATATTGTTAATACATTTTTTATATTGTATACAAGTTGTATGTCATAAAAATGTAATCTCTGTATGTTTTGCAACAACAACAACAACAACAACAAAAAGTTAAAATAAATAAAATAAAATAAAGTAGACTTTTGAGCTGTAAGCACGTCCCAGCCGGGTTCGTCACTTATTTGGTTCCCCTGGAAACATTTCCGTTATGGTCTATGCTATTTGCAGCGCGTTTCTGTACTTGGTTGTGTTGTGAACTTTTGCAGCGCGTTTCTGTATTTGGTTGTGTAGTTGGAGCACACGTGTGTTGTGAAACTGATGAAGATGTTTTCTTAATTTGTGGGTGTTTTTTTTCTATTTGCATGTTTGTTTGTTTTTATTTGCATGTGCTTTCTTCAGTTGCAGCGCGTTGAGCTCTCTCGGCCACCGTACATTTGCATGTAAGGCCAAGCCATTTTTGACTTGACACAGGTCCACTGCAATCTTCACAAGAATCCAAACTGGAGATAACAGCACTGTGAACTTCATGGTGGTACTATAACAAAAAATATTTATTAAAACAACTTCATATGTTGAACATAGCACAACTTTCATTCCAAAGTGTGGTGTGAATGGGCCTTAACTGTTTACTTCTCTTTGACTGAAAGTCAGTCACAAAGCATATCCATATTGAAAAGTGTGCATATTGTGTCTACACCTTATCCACAATAAAGAAGCTGACACATACCCAAAGCAACATCTTTTCCTCAAAGCCTAACCCTAACATGACGGTCCTCATAGTGGAGAACTGTCCATACATTTCAGGTCAGTGTCATGCCCATCCCCCAACACACAAGTTATGAAAATGAATGAACAGAGCAAGGTACATTTTACTTGAATTTGAGACGTCACAACAACGTCTTTAAGATGACAGTCCACGTCAACCAGTCTAGTATGTTGCCCAACCATCCTACACTTAACATTGCCTGTGTCAAAGAGAAGAAAACAATTAAGGAACATGTGTTCACTTACTTTTCTCTTTCACTGATGAGGAAGGATTCACACTGCGTTGTACGTGTCGCGGGAATGGGGATGTTTCAATAATAATATTATTATTAGTGTTTTTGTTGTTGTTATTAATAATTGGCCAAATACCAAATACAAAGTATTCATTCAATTTCCGCATGTGTGTGTGTGTGTGTGTGTGTGTGTGTGTGTGTGTGAGAGAGAGAGATTATGACTGGTGTTGTTTATTGTAAGTGTTTGTTGCCTTTTTGGGCTTGTTGCCTTCCACCTGCACTGTCTCCTCCCCTAATGGGCCTACCCTTTTCGCCACCTTCTCTGGGCCAGCATCCTCTAACCTGGCCATTTTAGGGGACTTTCCTCTCAGGGCGAATGAGAGGATGCTTAATTGCTTTTTACCTGACATCTTTGAAAGACAGATGCAATGATTAATGCATCCATGGCCAAGATATAATTATAAAATATGACATGATTTTAAAAGTGACCCATAACATCGACTATGCAATACACTTTAATTTATTTAGTGCTAATAAAATGATTAAGCCTATTTGGAGAGAGAGATGTTTATAATGTGACAATATGTCAGTCATCATGTGATAACGGAAATATGACTAGGCCTAGACTACTTGTTCTGAGCAGGTGTTGTCAGTGAACTCAGTAAAACTGTTGGCTAAGTTACAGACACTCATGAAAAACTGATGCTAAATATCTGGGAAACATTCTCTAACAGCAGTCAAGTTGTCACTGTTTGTGTCAAACATAACCATTCAAGAAATTATTGTGTTGTGAATTTGTTGTAACATTAAAACAGGAGATCATGACTTACTCTGTGCTCAAGGTGATGCTCTGAGCTCCAGTGGTTTCCTCTGTGGGTGAACGAAACTTTTGGGAGACTTTTACCGCGTTCCAGGCAACCTGTAACCCGTGTTTTTCCAACTCGTAACTGGGAGTACATTGTTCGAGGCAACCTGTAACCCGTGTTTTTCCAACCTTATACCCGTGAAAGTGCACTGGAACGGCAGTCAAACCCGTGACTTCCCACCCGTGAAATCGTACTAGATCGATGTACTCCCAATTACGAGTTGGAAAAACACGGGTTACAGGTTGCCTGGAACGCGGCATTTGTAGCAGAATCACGTGAACAATTCCAGGATATGCTTTTTTTTCATTGGTTGTTGCGTTAAATCTTATCCAGATACAATAGGGCTATTTTCTGATTGGCTATTGTGTAGCCCCTTTCTTTTTTTTGATAGGCTAATAAGTGGCAGGCCCGACTAAGAATTCCAGGGGAAACGCGCTTGATTCCTGCCGGTTCCATAGAGAGAGCGGTGCGGCCAGGGCCGGCGCGTGCACTTCTGCCGCTCTAGGCGAAAAACATTTGTGCCGCCCCTAGGGCTGGTCCGAATACCATTTTTTGAGCTTCGAAGCTGCGGTAGAAATGAACATCGAATATTCAAAGCTTCGAGAGGGTGCTGAACATATTCTTCTCTCTAATAAAGGCAGGAATCTCTATGTGTCTATTATGTCCGTTTGCATTTTGATTATTTCGAGAACCGTTCATCCAATCGACTTCACAAGGGAGTGCAGTGTAGCATTTGGTGGTGCAATATAGATGAACACGCGAGACACGACACGTTCAGAATTAATAAACTTATTAGTAAACTACAGAACAGCGCGAGCGGGAAGCGGCGCACCTCAAGCGGGCAGGGCTTATATACTTGACGCACGCTGCACTAGCAATATAAAACGCGCACACACATGTCTGTTAAATTAAGCAATACTTTAAGGTAGTCTATATTTTTCTGACTAACAAATTACTGACACAGTAAAGGGTAGATTTAAATTAAGAAAAACAAAATTTCAATAAAGAAAAACAAAATTTCAATAAAGAAAAAACTAAATGTAAAATTTAAATAAAGAAAAAACAAAATTTAAATAAAGTAAAACGAAATTTAAATAAAGAAAAACGAAATTTACATAAAGAAAAACGAAATTAAGTTAAATTAAAATCGAGATTAATTTAGATTGATAATAATGGGTAAAAATGCTAATTGCCTATATTTTGTTTCTATTGTTATATTTTCCACAATGTCAAAGCAACGCAGCTTAACCCAAAACACAAGCTCAGGCATGCACTTCTGTCCATACAAACTCCGCTGTTCTGCGCTCTAGCCAGAGAACACTCCCGTTGCAGGAACACTTTAGGCCAAGAGGAAGCAAATATATACATAACGGTATAGGCTACTATATGCGTAGGTGGATGTGATCGGGGATTTTGGCTGTGTAACATTTAAAGCCACTTAAATGAACGAAATGACTCAAATAAAGATTCGTTCATTTTTATGAACGAGATCGAACAAGAGAGTCAGTAAAATGATCCGAACTTCCCATCACTCAGTCATGAGTCATGACTCGTGAGAGCAGGGGGCGGGGCGGGGCGGGGCGGCGCGGCGCGGCGCGGCGCGGGGTGGCGCAGCGGCAGCTCAGCAAATCATATAGCCTATTTTGTGAATTGTTCATTCCCGATTGGCACACATTTTGCCGCCCTTACAAAAGTACCGCTCTAGGCAATTGCCTAGTTCGCCTATATGGACGCGCCGGCCCTGGGTGCGGCCAGAGAAATGTTGGGCGCTGCGGCATATTAAATATATTATAAATAGTTTTTCCGCGTGAGAAATACAATGTGTGGAGGGAGTGCGTGACAAAAGACTGAAATGAGTGACTGTCATGCTCAATGCGTGACACTTGAGAGCCCTGTGTTTCTCTTCCACTGACATTGAGTAGGCCTAATTGAAGTGATTAATGTTTAAGTAATGCTAATAAGAAAAAGTCCATGATATTGTCTCAGTATTTGCACATAACTGCGTAAAGTGTGTTTGGAGATGACTTCTGGAATCTGCCCTAGGTACAGTATAAACGAGGCCTTGCTTCAGCCTTGGAATCGCTTGCATAGGACCCTTTCCATCCCCCTATTACAGCACCATTTGACAAAGTACATCTAGAACAGGGCTGGGCAAACAACGGCGCATGTAAATGTATTTAAATATTGTATTTGAGTTAGGATTTTTGGTCCAAAAGCACTATTTTGATGCAATACAAGCAAAATCCTATAGTTTGCGCGAACCTGCTTTTATCCTTTACTTTCAATGTTTTCATTGGTGATTAAATGTAGCCAAGTAATTATCTAGCAATGCGCTTCAAGTGATTTGATAATTGTTAATGACTCACTATAGAAATGAGGATCATTTCTTACTATTCCAAATGTTTGTTTCCAGAACAGTATTATCTATCTATAAATTACAGAAACGTCTGTCTGTCTGTGTGTGTGTCTGTCTGTGTGTGTGTATGTCTGTTAACCACATATCTCTCGAACCGTTAGTCCGATGGATTTGAAATTTGACAGGTGTCTTGCCACGGGAACGAGAAAGTGCAGTGCCAAGTTTGACGTTGTTTGGGTGAGAAATGCTAAAGATATCGTTAAATATATCATTTTCGAGAAAGTGCAGTGCCAAGTTTGACGTTGTTTGGGTGAGAAATGCTAAAGATATCGTTAAATATATCATTTTTAAAAGGTTGTGGTTTAAAAATAAACATTCTGACATAATGGGCTGTGGTTTAAAAATAAACAAACACACACTCTCTGGATGTTAACTGAATCGGTAAGTCACACTGTTTACTTCTTAATAATGTTTATTTAAAGCTACGCTGTTTACTTCTTTATTACTGTGCCATGCGCGCTGAAGTTAGCCTGTGACTATGTGATGTTTAATATGTTAAATAGTAGTAGTAACGTTAGTAGGAATGGCTATGCAGGCTTAAACGAGGTTAACTATCTTACCGATCGAACGGCAAATCTCCATCAGCTCAGCTGCGTGGCGTGTCCGTTTTTATTTCGGCTCCCATGTGAACAGGTTAGAGTTTGCACACTGCCTGCGTGAGACGCTCGCGTCTCAGACGCGGCTCGAGACAAATGCAGATAATATTATCGATTTTCAAAATATTGCACCTGTCAATACAAAACGATATTTTCTTTAGCCTTTTGCCGTCAATGCCGACGTTGTCTTTGCTGCTATAAGTTATATTTATGTGTTTAACATGAAGTATAGGCCTTCCACAACTCTCTACCCATATGTCGAATATATAACCAATGAGGCTTATCACGAAGCTTTATCATTATCTTATTACATAATAATAATTATCGATATTCAATATTGCACCTGTCAATACAGAATGAAATATTCTGTAGCCTATTTTGTCAATACTGCCGACGTAGTCTTTGCTGTATCAGTAGGCTATATATTTATGTTTAACATGAATTATAGGCCTCCACAACTCTCTCCCCTATATTTCTAACACTCCTATATTTCTATATTTCTAACTCTATATTTCGACCAACTCCCGAAATAGCCCTCATTGTAGCAGCACCGCATCAGACACGCTTCTGTGCAAAGACATAGAAAACGCCACGCAGACGCGCATATCTCTCGCATATCTCTCGCATATCTCTCGAACCATTAGTCCGATGGATTTCAAACTTGACAGGTGTCTCGCTACGGGCACGAGTAAGTGCAGTGCCAAGTTTGACGTTGTTTGGATTAGAAATGCTAAAGATATATATCGGTAAAAGAAGCACTTAGAAGGTTGTGGTTTAAAAATAAACATTCTGACATAAACACTCTGTCAGCGACACTTTTTACTTCTGAATATTATAGTTTGGTTCCAAAACGTGATAAATCCATTTTGATTAATATGAGTAAAAATGTGTTTTCTTTACCAAGAAAGTGGCACAATGAAAACGTACTCGGTTACTAACGTAACCTCGGTTCTCTCTAGAAGAGGGAACGAGTACTTGCGTAAGATATCTTACGCTAGGGGAAAACCTCTTTTCCTCGAGATATTGAAGCCAAAAATTATCCTTAATTTTGCAATAATGTAAAACGCATTGCAGCAGCATGCAGACATGGGCGAGACAGCTCGCGCGCCCATTGGCTGCTCTGCGGCAACTGCACCAGCCTATCGATAGAGGCTCCTCATGACGTCAGAACCAATGAGGGCGCTTCGCGCCCATTACGTCATGTCCCGCCGAAATCGGGTGGGGCCAGGGCTATAAATACGGCCCAGAGAGGCTGGTTTGGTCAGTTTTTCATCGCTGAAGCGAATCAGAACATGACGCATGCACGGCAAGATACGCAAGTACTCGTTCCCTCTTCTAGAGAGAACCGAGGTTACGTTAGTAACCGAGTACGTTCTCTTACGAGAGGTCTCTCGTACTTGCGTAAGATATCTTACGCTAGGGGAACACAATGTAAAACGCCGTGCGTGCTTGAGACATAACACTAAAGTCCCAAGGGCAGGTGCCCGGGGCTCATACAGTGCCTAATCACAAGGGACTCACAGAGAATCCGGGAAGAGGGGCTAGAATAGCATCATTCCTGTAATATTGAGCTCTGATAAGAGCATGTTATATCAAGTGTTCCTCACAGCCAGGGCGAACTCAGCCTGGACTGGTAAATATGGGGGACTTACGTACTGCCCACAGAAGTATATAGGCGATCAGTGATCGACGCTCTAGCAGTTTCAGCATCCCGAGCCGATAGCATCGGGCGGGCAATACTGAAAAATTAAACCGAGAGCAACCTAGCTTGCAAAGCGGGAACCTCGAGGTTGTAAAAACCTTATAAATGTAGACGGGGAGGCCCAGCCTGCCGCCATACAGATATCTTGCAAGGCAATCCCACTGGACCAAGCCCACGACGAGGCCATGCCTCTTGTGGAGTGCGCTTTGACACCTATCGGGCATTGCAGGCCCTTGGATGTGTAAGCTAGCGCTATAGCATCAACTATCCATCTGGATAGACTCTGTTTTGACGCAGCTAGTCCCTTAGAATGTCCGCTGAACAAAACAAAGAGCTGCTCCGTCTGTCTGAAAACAGATGAGCGAGACACATAGGCTCTTAACGCCCTGACCGGGCAAAGGAAGCCTGCGTCCCCTTCCTCCTCAGATACCGGCAGGGCCGACAGGGAGATAACCTGTGCCCTAAACGGTGTGTTGAGGGATTTAGGAACATATCCGTGCTTTGGTTTGAGTATGACTCTCGAGTCATTCGGCCCAAACTCCATACACGTCGTGCTCACTGAGAGCGCTTGCAAATCCCCTATGCGCTTCACTGAAGCGAGAGCCAGAAGAAACACTGTTTTGAAAGACAAGGGTTTCAGGTCTATTGACTGTATTGGCTCGAATGGGGCACCTTTCATGGCTTCCAGAACCGTGGAAAGGTCCCAAACGGGAACTGAGGGTGGTCTGGGAGGGTTCAGCCTCTTAGCTCCTCTAAGGAAGCGAATGACCAGATCGTTCTTTCCTAATGACTGGCCAAGCGGTGGTTCAGCGAACGCTGCTATGGCCGCCACATAAACTTTGAGCGTGGCCCGGGGCTCCGGGCGAGGATGCCAGATCGAGCCGTTCGCCTGCGAGAGGAGATCCCTCCTCACCGGTATCGGCCACGGGGCGGTACTCGTCAGCTGCATCAGGACTGGAAACCAGACTTGGTTTGTCCAAAGTGGGGCGATGAGTAGCACTGGGCATCCGCTCTCCCTGATTCGCTCTAACACCTGGGGTAGGAGCGTGACAGGGGGAAACGCATAGAGCGGGCAGCGGGGCCAGACGTGAGCCAGCGCATCCCTGCTCTTGGAGAAGAATTCCTGACAATGAGCGTTCTCTTGAGACGCAAATAGGTCTATTTCCGCTCTGCCAAATGTCCTCCATAGCATTTTGACTGTCTGTGGATGTAAAGACCATTCTCCTGTCGGCAGATTGTTTCTGGACAGTCTGTCTGGTCCCACATTCAGATGGCCGGGCACACTGACATGTTGTCCGAACGGACCAAGACGTGGTGTCTTTTTATCTGGGGACAAAAGCGCCTCAGCGCGTTGTCGACTGCCATCATTTCCAGGCAGTTTATATGCAGAAGCTTTTCCCGTTTCGACCACTGGCCGAATAACGGTCTGCCCTCGAGCAGCGCTCCCCATCCCGAGGTTGAGGCGTCCGTAGACACCACCTTCACACTCGAGGAAGTCCCCAGGCTTACACCTGACCGGTACCAGTCGGTCACTGTCCAAGGTTTCAGAGCTGCGACGCATTTCTGATCGACCTTGAGGAGCGCGAGACCGGAGGTCCAAGCTCTGCGCCGCGCGCTTTCAACCAATACTGCAGCGGGCGCATGCGAATCAGACCCAGCTGAAGCACTGAGGATGCTGAAGCCATGAGACCCAGCATCCTTTGAAACTTTTTGAGCGGGACTAAAGCGCCGTGGCGAAAAATCTCTGTCATGCGCTGAATACTTAGTCTGCGCTGCGGCGACAGCTGTGCTGTCATAGACAGCGAGTCCAGATCTGTGCCCAGAAAAGATATTTTCTGACTGGGAGACAGTGAACTCTTTGCCCAATTGACTGTGAGACCTAAATTCTCGAGGTGATCGAGTAATATGGTCCTGTGTTCTATGAGCTCCGACTGTGATCGAGCTAGAACCAGCCAATCGTCCAAATAATTCAGCACTCGTATGCCTCGGAGCCTGAGGGGTGCGAGCGCTGCATCCATGCACATCGTGAATACGCGAGGTGCCAGGGATAGGCCAAATGGCAGGACTGTGTACTGATATGCCTGGCCCTCGAAGGCGAATCTCAAAAATCGCCTGTGACGTGACGCTATTTGTATTTGAAAATAAGCGTCTTTCAGATCTATCGACATGAACCAGTCCCCTTGGCAAATTTGCGAGAGGATTTTCTTGGTCGTGAGCATTCTGAACCGTCGTTTCAGAAGTGCTTTGTTTAGTCGTCTTAGATCTAAAATGGGTCTGAGACCTCCGTCTTTTTTGGGTACCAGAAAATATCTGCTGTACATGCCCCCTTCGCTCTGAGCTTGTGATAGGGGTTCTATAGCCCCTTTGCTCAGTAACTTCGCTATTTCGGCCCGAAGTAGGTGTGCTACTTCCTTTTTCACCGTAGTATCGATTCGCGCCACTTTGCGTTGCGGGCGTCGACCGAACTGTAGCGAATAGCCTCTTTCTATAATGTCTAGCACCCACTTCGAAACCCCGGGTAGCCTTGCCCATGCGTTTGCACGAATGGCTAGGGGTTGAATGCGAAGCGCGCTCTGGTCGCTCAGCGACAGAGGGGCTTCAGTGTGCTGCAATATAAGCGTCGCGCTTATGACATTTGAGGCAGGGGGCGCGCTGATAACAGCGGGCAGATTGCCCGCGCTCGACTCCTCTGCGGTGGTCAACCGAGAGGGGGAGGGCTGGGCGAGTCCCGTAAGACCTGTCATGTCTATGTGTGAATGTGGGCGTGGGATAGCGGGCACATTTACAACACTGAGAGCATTGTCTGCCTGAGCAGAGCGAATGCATGTTGGTTTCGTTTTACAGAAACCTTGAGACATGCAGAACGTAGTGTTTGTGGACACTGGGCAGTGGGCACATTTACCACATTTAATGCGCAATCGATCTGGGTCGATTTCATGTGCGCGAGCCCTGTGCGACGGGCTGTGTTTCTGTGTAGGAATGAGCACTGGGCAGTGGGCATTTTGTCTACACTCATAACACCATCGGCCGTGGCCGGAACACCAGAAAATACACTCTATGGGATTTATCTGGGTAGCCGTAAAGCGGCGTTTGTGTGCAGGCAAGCGGGCTGTGTCGCCGACTTGTTTACTGCAGAATACACTGGAACAGTCGTATTTACTGGAACTGTACGAGCGAGAAGTTGCCATAGAAACAGAGAACGTCAACATGCTGGCGTTTGTTTGCAGGTGTGCGTGTATTACAATAGGCTCGTGCACTGCAATATTGACATTTCCAGAGAAATGTGTGAGAATGGAGGTAGTGACGCACGGAAACCATAGAAACGGTGCTTGGGTGCAGGCGAGCGGGTTGTACAACGCGCTCGTTGGCTGCAAAAATACACATCTGCAGTCGCCTTTTCAGGGAACTGACAGAGCGAGCATTGACGGCAAAAATTTTAATTTTAATTTTTTTGCCAGTAGACCTGGGATCGAACACGGGTCTATCGCGTGAAAACCTGAGAATCTGCCACTGGGCCACAGGGGAAGACACAAAGGCATTTATATAGCGCGAGTATTATCAGAGAAACCTGTGTTTCTGTGTAGGAATGAGCACTGGGCAGTGGGCATTTTTGTTTACACTCATAACACCATCGGCCGTGGCCGGAACACCAGAAAATACACTCTATGGGATTTATCTGGGTAGCCGTAAAGCGGCGTTTGTGTGCAGGCAAGCGGGCTGTGTCGCCGACTTGTTTACTGCAGAATACACTGGAACAGTCGCATTTACTGGAACTGAACGAGCGAGAAGTTGCCATAGAAACAGAGAGCGTCAACATGCTGGTGTTTGTTTGCAGGCGTGCGTGCATTACAACAGACTCGCTCACTGCAGTATGACATTTCCAGTCGCCTGAACTTCAGAGGGGAATGAGAAATGTGTGAGAAATAGAATTTGGCCCGGCCGCAGCGGGACATTATCACTCTTTTCTCCTTTCGCCAGTGACGCGCGGGAACCATAGAAACGGTGTTTGGGTGCAGGCGAGCGGGTTGTACAACGCGCTCGTTGGCTGCAAAATGCACATCTGCAGTCGCCTTTCAGGGAACTGACAGAGCGAAGCATTGGAGGCATAATTAATCTGCCGTTAGACCGAGATTCGAACCCCGGTCTCTCGTGTGAAAAACCAAAGATTCCGCCACTGAGCCACAGGGGGGAACACAAAGGCTTTCAGATGCACGAGCATATAAGAGCGTCAACATGTTTTCTTCGGCGTTTGCTTGCCGGCGCTGCAATATTTATATTTCCAGTCGCCTGATCAGGGAACTGAGAAATGTGTGAGAAAATTCAGGTCAGTCCAGCCTCGGCGGGACTAAAACGCTATTTTCTCCTTTCGCTGGTGATTGACGCGTGAATGGGGCGCAGAGGCAGGGTAGCTTTCTTGTACGTAAAGAAAAACTAACCCCGACCGTCCGCTTCCAGCCTCCCCTGTGAACGGCGCGGTTTGCGCGGCTCGAACAGAGGGAGAGCAGGTATCATCCTCCAAGCAGGCAAGGCAAGCGGGCGCACCGGCGAGCTTTGCGGGTTGGGGGGGAAAGGGGCGTCTTGAAAAAGACGCCCGGCTCTTTTAGTGCAATGAGAGTGTGTGTCGCGGCGGCGAACACACACACATACACAAAACACAGTAACAGAGAAAAGGATATGTATGCCGGAAAGCGTCAGCAGAAACGGCGACTGAAGGCGGCGAGATGTCGACCAGCTGCTTCAGATGCACTAATCCCGCTGGGTGCTTGGCTCAGACGGCGTGGCTTCCTCTCGGGATCCAGCGATGCGAAGTCCGCTGAAGAGATGAAAAACTGACCAAACTCTGGGCCGTATTTATAGCCCTGGCCCCACCCGATTTCGGCGGGACATGACGTAATGGGCGCGAAGCGCCCTCATTGGTTCTGACGTCATGAGGAGCCTCTATCGATAGGCTGGTGCAGTTGCCGCAGAGCAGCCAATGGGCGCGCGAGCTGTCTCGCCCATGTCTGCATGCTGCTGCAATGCGTTTTACATTATTGCAAAATTAAGGATAATTTTTGGCTTCAATATCTCGAGGAAAAGAGGTTTTCCCCTAGCGTAAGATATCTTACGCAAGTACGAGAGACCTCTCGTAAGAGAACCACTATTTTCTGTTTCAAACTTTCACATAGCATCTTTAGGTTATAATAACATAAAAAATTCAAATCCAGATTTTGATTTTCAAAGATTTATTATAAAAACGGATTATTTCCCCCCCAAAAAATGCAATAAATTCATGACACTTTTTTTTCAAAATGCAATTAATCCATTGAATCAATATAAAAGTTATTTTTTATCATATTGAAACTGTTGAAATCAGCCATCGCTAAGAAAAATCTCCTGAACTTTTTTGACGGCGATCTGCTCACAAAAACTGATTTTGTACGGGCACTTTGCACTGCTCCCTGAATCGACGCGCTTATTCATTTGTGGATGTTAACTGAATCTGTAAGTCAGCTATGCTGTTTACTTCAGAATATTACATTTCATATTGTGTATTCACCAACTAAACATATCCTATTCAATGCATTCACAGTCTCTTTCACAGCCATCATTTATAGTAGCCTATTCACACACTGTTTGCTCAAGCATAGCGTTTTCTCGGAGTTCACTTTGTGCTTTCTACCATGCACAAATAAAAATATCACTGAACTTTTGCTGTGTAATTGTAACAATGAGCACTCAAACACACCAAACCAACAATTACTAAAAAAACTCAAAAACTGATTTTGCACGGGCATTTTGCACTAGTAGACTATAATTTTCATATTTGTATTTACAGTATATCCAGTGATATGCACAGTGGTAGAGATAAAAAAAAAACTGTGGAGGTTTTTTTTTTTTTAAAACCTACACTAGTAATTAAGTGTCAATTTTAAAGAAATAAAACAAATCCTTTTGATCCACACAGTATGCAGCCTTTCACTTGGATTCTAAAATGTGATGTGTTCTTCCTGCCTCTAGAACAGGAGTTCTCTCACTTTTTTTATTTTACTTTCATCCCACCTAGATGGGTGTAATCTCTTATGGCCCACCAAAATATTTTTAAATTGGAAGATGGAGAATGTCACATAAATGTTTTTGTGAGTGTGCTATTTATTTTCCTTATATGAATGAAATGTATTTAAATGCAATGCCAACACCACACTTAAGATATCAAAGCCATTACTAGTCATAAATTGGACTAAAATGGTGTGTGTGTGTGTGTGTGTGTGTGTGTGTGTGTGTGTGTGTGTGTGTGTGTGTGTGTGTGTGTGTGTGTGTGTGTGTGTGTGTGTGTGTGTGTGTGTGTGTGTGTGTGTGTGTGTGTGTGTGTGTGTGTGTGTGTGTGTAGTGTGACTAGTCTTGTAGTGGCCACCTTACTTGTAATGTTGAAATGTTAATAAACCTGAACTAAACTATCATTATTGACTACTTGCCATTGGGTATCTACTCCATTCAGATAGAATGATTTATATTTGGGAACATTGTCTAAGTAATTATACTTCCGGCTTTGCAGTTTCAATCTGCACTTGTTCTGTCATTTCTTTCAGGCTGAGGATGTTTAGACAGAATTCTGACCCTGTTAGTAGTGCAAACATGGCATGTAACATTCAGAGTTGGTCTCCTCCTCCTTCCTGATTTGGAAACATTCCATCCCCAAAAAGGTATGATACTTAAAAATTTGTATAAATCGTCATTGTAAAATACTGCAAAAATAATTAGATGATAGTGATTTTATTTATGCACATTTTTTGTAGCGGAAGCTGTAAAAAAAATTCAGGTTCCAGTCTCTGTCGGCCGAGGAGTTCCTTGATGTTCTGAAAACTGCTTTTCCGAGACTGGGCAGCGCTGATTTGCTAAATCGGTCAGCTCTATATCTACTCCCAAAGGTTCTGTAAATTTACCATACCTTGAGCTAAATGTTGTGTTTAATCAAAGTAATTCAGGTATTTAGAAACTGGGTTCAGATATCAGAATACTTCATACCATTATTCCTAATTGACCAAAATCCACACTTTTAATGTATTTAAATTCTAGGCTACTAACATCAATAATATAATTTGATTATTTTTAAACTGAACAATTTTACAAGGCAATGTTACCTGGGCAGCGTTCTGCTTTTAATATCTTGTGTATTTTTTTTAAATGATTTTTTAAGCACCTATTTGACTTTGTCGGCTCGGATGAGATGGCAACAGAGGTATTCTCCATCCAGAGGGCCAGGGTGCCACCAATAAGGAGTATGACAACGGGCAGAATAATTGAATAATTGAATCCTGCACTGTTTTTGTAACCTGGGATGATGTAATTGACATCACAGACATTGATGTGAGACCCATATAACTATGAAATTCAAAACCTAATTAAATGCTATTTAGGAGTTTACTTTGGTTTTTAAAATTGTTCTGTCAGGACACACTGGTTCCTGAAGAAAACATGCATGACAACAACTCATTTGGGGACTTGGATAGGACTGTTGGCTCACCAGATTTTACTCATGTCATTGACACTAATAAGTAAGTAGAAGTTTCCTACTTGATTATTAATGTACTGTAAATGATTTGCTGGCAGGCCATTTGGGTGCTGCATATAAATTCAATATGCTAGGCCATCTGTCCTAAACGGGAGTTTTTCAGACTCCTTATGTGATAGCTCTCAAGGAAAGCTCTCTTTTTACAGGGTCACAGAACAAAAATAATTTGTCTCTGGATAGCCACGGTTAGTATTCATATTTTCTCCTTGTTTAACTTGCTCTTTTAACAAACTGAAATTATATTTATGCCTTTGTTTTCAAATGTAGATTTGAAATTTATAATTGTCTTATGCAAAATACTTCCCACAGTCTTACTGATTAAAAAAATCTTTGTTCTGTTTTTCAACACTTTAATTTAATTCAACACTAAAATAACACCGAGTATATGGAATAATGATTGCGGTGGCACTCGTACATGGAGGATTGTTTCCTTCTTCCTTTTCTGAGAGGCTTTACCAAAACCTATGCTCGATACAATCATCATCACCACCCCACTCTTGAAGAAATCGCAGATCTGGATTTGCAGTGGAAATTAAAAAAAGGTATGACATAATATTCTTAATTATTCAAACCAATTGGTGAAGGTATCACAAATTCCTGCTTCTACTAATAAACTGTACATGACTAAGATCAGTGATGCAAGATATATTACAGCAGCTAGAGATGCCATTATGGAAGCTGCAGAAAGCCTGTCCTTGTTGGGGTCCCTGGGGCATATCACCACCATGGAGGAACGGGACCAGTTAGTTCAGGCAGCCATTACTTTCTATGTGGAAGGAAGGACTAAAGAAGCCTTACAACAGTAAGTGTGTATATTTATGTAGTTATGTTTTTGTATATATTTTTTAGGTAACAAGAAGTATATTCCTTGTGATTAAATTGCTTGTTTGACAATGCCCAAGTACCTTATTTGTACAGGTTCATCGAAAACCTTTAAATGAAATGAAATGAAATGAAATTTAAATGAAAACCCTCACATTTTTTAAATATGTTTAGAGAAATAGGTAGACACTGCTCGTTTTAAAAGGTGCAGTGGGCATCTCTTGGTCATCAAATTATTATCTTTGGCAAATCTGTTCTCCAAGGAGACCAGAAAGAGGACATGTCACTTGCTATGACATAGTCTGTCTGATAGATTTGTATCCATGTAATAGAACAAGTTTGCTTTCTTTGTTTTACTGGCATCTGCCCAGTCATGTTTGTCAATGAATTTTATTAGATTGCCAGCAGTAAATTAACTTATTTTTTTAATAAAGCAGAAGCTAATTTAAATATCATGTTATATGCAATATGTATTTGAACTGATTACTGTTAACAAATAAACAAAAAAAAATAAAAAATCACTTAGGACAAATGTGCAAGCCAGACATGCTGTTGACAGACATGCAAGCCAGACATGTTTAGGTGACAAAGTTGGATCATTTTGAGCATGAAAACCAATGGCCATATTGTTTACATTCAAAACCAGTAGTGTGGCTTAGTTTACTACTGAGAAAACTAGATTAAAATGGTGTCTTGAGGATAAGACATTTTACTATTAAGTAAAATGAGTTTTCACTGTGGTTTTTGAAATCACACCACAACAGAAGTGTACAACTGTTTTAATTTCTTTATGTGAAACTGTTTCTTTTCAAGGTGTAGTTATTACTGATGCTGCAATTGTTATTTTTGCTGCTGTTGTTATCAGAATTTGTTTTTGTAACATGGTCATGTTCAGTGAAATGCAAATACATAGAAATTAATTTCTCTTCTAGGCTGTTCAACTTGTTTGATATCATGAGGTATGCATACCTTTCGGAATTCAGAACTTGAAGTGGTTCGGCAGTTGGTTAGAGAAAATGAACAGATCGGATATAATGCTGTTTGGGCCAGACTAGCTGCTATGGGTGTTCGAGTGCAGAGGAGGAGAGTGAGAGAGAGTTTGATCCGAGTGAATCCAGCTGGAGCTGCACATAGAGCACTATCTCACCGACTGCAATGGAGAACCTACAGTGACTACGTTTACATGCTGTCAAATATCGGGTTATGGTCGGGTTAAGGTCACTATTTGGGTTTCTGAAACATTCGGAATAACCCGTTTACATGCGTGAGTAGAGAGAGTTACTCCTGTATACATGGAATTTGTAATTAATTGGCAATATCCCGATGTAAACGGCGACACACGGTTAGCGTCTGGACGTACGGACAACGTTAAGACGCAATGTGCGTCATTTCCGATTCTTCTTCCTGTATCCAAAGGCAACAACAACAGCAGCAGCACGCGGATAATGAATAGTTCGGGGCAGATAGCGATCGCCTTTGTTTGCGATTTCCTCCTCGCTCCAAAAGTGTGGTGCTGTGCTGCATCTCGCCATGTTTACCTCTACTTCTTGTTTACTTCCGGTATACTGCACGCGGGTTTCTGTATGCGCCGTCTCTACTCAAAAGACCAAGATTCCTTGCGAATAGAACATGCGCAGAACACAAATCAATGTTCCTTTTGATGGGGATATGCCGATACGCGTTTACATGACCAAATATTCGGGTTAGAAAAGGGGTACCCCAGGGATCATATCCGGGTTTTTAAAAACCGGGATATGAGCATATCCGGGTTTTTGCCGGTGTTTACATGGCCGTGCGCGACCGGGTTATTGCTAATATCCCGGTTTTGAACGGGTTATTGGCTGCATGTAAACGTAGTCAGTGTTGCAGGTCCCAACTCTCTGTGGCACATAGATGGGAACCACAAGCTGATCTGGTAGATGTGGATGATAAATAGACTGCATAATTTCCAGAGCTCTACAGCAACTATATCACTCACATTTGTGCAAATGTGAAAAAAACTTTCACCAGTGTGAGTAACTGGTGGATCTGATTAACCATCAGAATAACCTAGCACAGATACTGCACAGGCACAACACTTGATAATATTATTTTATTTATTATAATCTTTGAGCTGTAAATGGCTTTTATAAAATAAGGTGTCTAATATCCTCCTGTTATGGCACTTGTAATTGAGATGTTTATGTTGGTTTAGAAGTATTAATAATATTGATTCAGTAACGTTACATTAAGTAGAAAATACTATTTTACTGTGACACTATATTTCTGCCATGTGTAATCATAGAAGCCTGAATTAATTTATTTACTCCTAACACAGAAGACAAATAACAGCTTTTTGTTTCATCTTTAGGTGGAGAATAGTGATCCATGGGGGAATCTGTGGCTTCAGCAGACTAGTTGTATTTTTAAGCTTCCGACAACAACAGGGCTGGCACAGTGTTTGACCAGTTTGTTCAAGCCACAGCTAGGTCTGGTGTTCCATCTCGAGTTAGATGTGACCACGGTGGAGAAAACAATACAGTTTGTTTGTTTGAACATTTATCGTGGGTCTGAAAGAGGAAGTGCCATCCGTGGTAGAAGTGTCCATAACCAGAGGATCGAGAGACTTTGGGGAGATCTTTGGCGGGGTATGACTAATGTGTACCACCAGCTTTTCTCCTTTCTTAAGAGTGATGGAGTCATTGACTGTAACAATGAGCCACACATGTGGGCACTGCATTATGTGTACCTTCCATTGATTAACCGGGACTTGGAGGTTTTCAGAGAACAGTGGAACAATCATGGCTTGCGCACTGCTGGTCACTCCACACCATATCAGATGTTTGTCAGAGGATGTCTTCAAAAGGCAAACATCTTCACTCACTGCCATGGCAGAGATTTTTGGACCCTGCCTTGCTCAAGATGGTGCAATTCCTGCTGTGGATTGGCAGGAAGTTGTAACAGTTCCAGCTAACCAGTTCAGTCCAACCCAGGCACAGATGCAACAACTGCAGGATGTGGACATTCTTGCAGGACCTGTTGGTAGTCTGGCTATTGATGCACTTCAAACTGTAATTAATATTCTGCAACAGTAGATTGCTTTCGATTTGGTTCTATTGAAATTTGAATATCTATCTATCTATCTATCTATCTATCTATCTATCTATCTATCTATCTATCTATCTACCTATCTATCTATCTATCTATCTATCTATCTATCTATCTATCTATCTATCTATCTATCTATCTATCTATCTATCTATCTATCTATTTGTCTGTCTGTCTGTCTGTCAATCATAATTTATTGATCCCGCGGTGTAAATTGGTCATGTTACCATTGCTCACATTTAAGAAAATAAAAGCATATGTGAAATCATAAACATTAAGATTACTTGTACATATACTCTACTTATGAAACTATACAGTAGAAAATATAGATCTGAGTATTGCAGAGTTTAATTTATTGCATTTATATTATTGTACTATTAAAGCATTGTATGTTTAAAGATATAAAGGATATGAAGCTATATATAAGATATAAGGATATTAAGCTGCTGACAAGTCGGAGGTAAGAACAAATTGCCCAGACTATTAGTTCAGAATATCTGACACCGAGGGAGGACTTCAAATGATGACCTGGAATGGTTTCCTGAGGCTGCAAGAATGGTTTCCTGTGGCTGTATTACAGAAAAAACTTCAGTCAGAGTAATATCTTGTATCTTTAGTAACCACTGTGATTTCAATTTGGAACCCATTTAAAACACTGAACTTGTCAGATCATAACCCTTTAATGGCTTAAAGGGATAGTTCACCCATTTACTCACCCTTATGTTTTTCCAAACTTCCATGAGTATGAAGGTAATATGATGTCATAAAGAACTGCATGCGGAGGGTAAGATTTGTGAATGTGTACATAAGATTGCAAGCGTAAATGCAATTTGCATGCGCAAGAGAATATTTGTAAAGGTGTAAATCGCCTTTCAAGTGTACGAAAAAAATATTTGCAGCATTTTTCTGTTATTCTTAAGTGTAATTCATGTATTGTGAAACTGCAGCTTCGTGCTAACGCAAAATAAATAGGATCTGTATTCTTCTGACTTCCATTTTTCCGCGCTTACACTTTTGGCACGGTTTTTGCGCACAAGTACGGCAAAAGCACTGCAGGCCTGTGAACAGCAATTTGCAAGCGAAAACAACTGAGTCAGGAACTGCAAAACAAATTAATTGCGTTTGTGCAAAAAAATAAACTGTTGCAAATGTCTAAATGGCTTGTTGTGTGCAACCAGGTGTTCCCGATTACCGCTCCTGGCGCCAAGCAATGGTGCGAGAGGACAGCTGCCATCCTGATAATTCATTTGATATAATTGAGTAAACAGCTATGGAGCCAGAATTGGCTTTTGTCATTTTTATGTTTTAGGGGAGCGCGGGGCTAGTTGTAACACGCTTGTTTTAAATACTTCCACACATGCTTGGATGACGAAACTTTGTGTATTTACTAGTTGCCATATCAACACTATATATATATAAAAAAAAAATTCCGCCAATTTTTATTTTTTTTGGGAAGGTATCCATAGACATTTATTAAACCATAGCAAAAGTACATTTCTTACTTAAGTAAATTTTTCTTCTCTATTTTTTGTGTTTATTTAAAATAAGACAAATCTGATATTATTTTAATTTCCAAGATGTTATTTAACAGTTGAGATAGTTATTTAATGCTTCGCTAACTAGCAGAAGACACTAGCAGGGTTTAAATCCCAGTTGTGCAGGCGGGGGCATGTTGTAACACTGCGTTACAATGTGCCCCTATTAGAAATATGCTATTATATTCTATACTTTTATTAATTTTATTGAGAAAACGTGAGAAAAAGGTGAATAAAGACTGAGAGTCAATGTTTTGAATTGAATTGAATTGAAAAAGTTTATTTGAACAATAAGACAAATTAAAAAACAACAATCAAACAATACAATCGATATTTACCACAAAAAAAAGAAGAAAATTAAAAAAGAAGAAAAAAGAAAAAGAAAATACGTCCTTGTTCAAAAAGGAGTGGGAAGAAGCTAACGCTTATTCAATCCCACCCCCTTGCCACACACAATTAACTACCTTGTATGATATTACAATATGTGTTCAGAAATTACTAATTGTTTTTGAACTATGTTGTATAGCTGTGTTTTCATGTGTTCGTAGTCAAAACTCAAAAATGAGTTTATATTGAATTAAAAATTGCCATTATTTTATATGAAAAAGTTTTTTAATTGTATTTTATTTAGAAAATATTTTAGTTTGTTTTGTATATTTTTTTTATTAGATCAGATAACATTTTAAGCTGTCATATGTTATGTTACAATGTGCCCCTCACATGTTACAATGCACCCCACCTATGGGGCATGTTGTCACATTTCACTTCCGTTCTTTCGGGGTATATCAAGAAAAAAGTATATACTGTATTAATAAAACAAAAACACATAATTGTACTAGACATGTGGGAAATTAATGTGGGAAAAAATAAATACTCTGAACCATAAGTAGATTTACACAAACTGAGAAAGTCAAAAAGTGTTACTTTGTGCCCCGCTCACCCCTACATTTGACTGGAGGACATGGTGAGGATGTTTCAGCCCTGGCGCTGCCGGTTCATGTATTTTCGGCTTAGCCAAGACCCTGGCCAGATAAATTAAGCTGGTTTGCTGCATCCCAATTCAGAAGCTGCATCCTGAATTGGCAGATTACACTTTAAACTGTTCAAGTATTGGGTGTTAACTTACGTAAATAATGTACTGATATATATATGAAAATAAAATAAAACTTACATAGGCCTCTTATTTTTCAAAGGTTCAAATGTTCACTTATACCTTACCTTAGATTAGCTGCGATTTTGTTGGCTAGAGTATTCTTTTTATTATATACACAAATGGACCATGGTGAACATACAGCTTTTCAACCTTGTTTGAACATAAAACCCTTTGAATATAAAGAAGTCCAGTGCAAACGTTACTCCCGCTCGTCATCGGCAGCTGTCAGTCACAGTTGCTAGGCGACAAGAACAATCCTCCGTAGGCTAGACCGGTCCGAGCGCTTCAGATGCGCCCTTTGATATGGGATGCAGCTGTAGTTAGCAACAATTTGTTAATATTTTGAAAATAGGCCTACAAGCCTTGTTACTTTAATTTTCGGAACTACTTACTTCATTAAATGGGAAATGAAACGTCCATGTTTTGGCACTGGTAGTAGCTACATATATTAGAAAAATCACCTTGCCAAAAATTTTATTTTAAAAAGTTGTTAAAACCACAGATATGACAAAATTATTTTCGTAATTTCTAGCTATCTATCTAGCTAGCGAGTTGCCATTTTGAAGTGACGTCACAGCCTACGTAACGGGGTTGGTTGGTTCCGCTGGTGAGTGAAGAGAGTGAAGCGTTACTGGACCGGACTGAATACGCAATTGATTTGAAATGGAGGAAGACAAACTTGAAAGACCTGTTGAGCCCGTGTGTCCCATTGCTTATGCATTTGAGTCGATACGGCGTGGGAACCGAGCAGTGGTACGTCGCTATGTCGAACAGCCGGTGATACATGGCCGTAGCCAGCTATGAGGTCACCGAGGTCCGGACCTCGGTCATTTTTTTACATTCAAAAATAAAATTTCAAGCTCTCTGAATGATTAATTAGCCGTTTAAACCACCTCATATGAGTGTTTGCAATTCATTTTGCTGCGAGAATCTAGCGCAGTGAACGGGGCTTGAGAGCACGTTGTGAGGGCGCGGGTGCGATCCAGTCTTGCCAGATCCATCTAATGGAAATGTGGCAGTAGTCTTCTGGACTTGTTTTTCTGATTTAATGTCACACTTTAGGAAGTTATTAAAGTGGAAAGTTGCATGTTAGGGTTCGTGATATATTAATCTTATTTCCAAAACACAAGCTTTGAACTTATTTCGGATTATTATAAAAAAAAAAAAATTGTTGCTTGTTTTTCGTAGCAATATCTGGCAACATTTTACTGTCGGCATTAATTTAAAAAAAGCTTATAGAAAAACTGTAATTGCTGACAGGAAGATACCACATTCGGTAAGACAAACGCAATGATCATCGTGATTATCTGTAAGAAATGTATCTGTATGTTACAGAATGAAGCAGGAAGACGGCTTTTTTATTTTGTCATTTCAGTGAGCCAAGGATTGAAGAGTAGTCCACACACACACACACACACACACACACACACACACACACACACACAAGCTATAACGTTAGCAAATAGCCTGTAAATAGTTTGTAACATGTCTGTAAAATGTAAAACATTATATTGAATAAAAAATTATTTCACAAACATCTACAGTGTGCAGTTTGTTAACATAACGTTAGACGTCGCCTTTTTGTCTGGTACTAATAAACTTCACTAGCTAAACACTAAGTTAGCGTTATTTAGCTAGTTCATGCTTACAGCTGTTAGCTAACAATGACTGAACCTAACGTTAGTTGTTCGCTGGTTCGATCAGCACATGCATCTTGTTAACGAGCCAGTGTGATGCAAACATGTATGAGAGGTTTGACATGATAATATGATAGCAGATGAACGCTTTTTATGCGTAGTTTAATGTTAAGTTTTATGTCTTTCACTGCGTTTTACTGAACTCAGCCCAGAGCCTTTAAAGCCAACCAACCCCGTGACGTCACATGTTAGAATACTGCACAATGGCGGCGCCCTGGCCGCGAAAGATATAACGGTTTTTCGTTTTTCTTTTATATGTTTACATTTGTCATGTTTCTTATATAATTGTTGATTATAGTGGAAATCCATTTTGTAAATCATGTAAACTTGATTGACTGCTTCAATTCCCCTTCAAGTATTCACGTACAAATGTGAAGTGACCTACTGAAGTACTTTATTTTCTTTTTTTTTTCTCACAGGATAGCAACACTACAAAATTGTTCTTTAACAATATGATGCAAAGTTTTACATTAAACTACACAAAAGTATGTAGTATAAATGTAACAGCCTTGAAAATATTCAGAAGTAAAACGCAACATACGCAGTAATGCAGTAGTAGCTTAATATAAATGCAAAACCATCATAAAAACCCTGACCAGGAGGGGTTTTTTTTCCTGCAGAATACATACCTTTAGTTTTACTCTTGATACCTTAAGTATGTACTGGTAGGATGTTTTGGATGTGTAATGTGCGCATGCGCGGGGAATGTGAGTTTCAGTAAAGCTTCCATGTTAAGAGCCCGCTGTCTCCTGTCCATTACGAATAATCTAACATGGTGTCAGAAGCGGATTTACCTCGCTTTCTAAGAGATAACAGTCATCCGCACCAGCGCGGCGAAAACAAGAGTTTGTAAGTGAAGTTTCAAGGAAACAAACGAGATCACGCGATCGACACGATCGGCACGGCGGCAGCTGCGAGACGGACACAGAGTGTGAGTGAGCTCCGAGACGATAAACGAGAAGAGAGAGAGAAGAAAAAAAAACGAAGAAAATTCAATATAAAACCAGCACCAAGGTAAACATATAAGATGGATACTTTGTTCTCAATAAGCCCGCCTGAACATTTCGACTTCAATGATTTTGGCAGCTGGCCAAATTGGATTAGACGATATGAGAGATTCCGCATAGCAGCGGGAATTAGTGAAAGAAGCCAAGAATATCAAGTTAATTCGCTTATCTACACAATGGGAGATAAAGCTGATGATATCATGTGCACGCTGGCTCTTTCTGAAGAAGACAGAAAAAAATATGACAAAGTTAAAGAAGCGTTCGAGAAACACTTCGTATGTAAACACAACGTGATCTATGAGAGGGCTAAATTCAACAAGAGGTGCCAAGAACAGGGCGAATCAGCTGAAATGTTCATCACTGCAGTTCATAAACTAGCAGAAAATTGCCAGTATGGAGTCCTTCAAGAGGAAATGATACGAGACAGACTGGTAGTTGGCATACGAGATCACAGATTGTCAGAGAGATTACAGCTTGACCCCGAGCTCACACTCATTAAAGCCATCACAAAGATAAGACAAAGTGAAGAAATAAAAAAGCAGCAGACGATCTTAAGACAAGCAAGCGGTGACTCAAATGAGGTAAACATGGACATGTTAAAATACAAAATGAAACCAAGATTTGCACATAAAGGAATGCAAAGACGACAAGACAGTACAAAACACAATGAAGCCAGCAAGGGATGTGGCAGATGTGGAAAGCCACAAGCACACTCACTGAATAGCTGTCCAGCGAGGGAGGCTGAGTGCAGGAAGTGCAACAAAAAAGGCCACTTCGCTGCAGTCTGCAAAACAAAGAAAAGACTGGAGGAAATACATCATTGTGATGAGACGGAGAGCATAGAGACTGTGTTCCTGGGAGTCGTAAAGTCTGAGAATTCGACTGATGTCTGGCAAAAGTTAATTGCAGTGAACGGCGAGCAAATTCTTTTCAAACTGGACACAGGAGCAGCCGTGACAGCCATCCCAGAGAGCATGTACTCAAAGACGAGCCACGATGTTCTCAGCCCTCCAAACAAAAAGCTGTGTGGACCAAGCAACATGTCAATACAGGTGAGAGGGCAGTTTAAAGCATCACTTTGTCATCTGGGAAGAGAGATAAAACACCCAGTGTTTGTGATACCAAGACTGGTGTCCCCTCTCCTTGGACTACCAGCTATAAAAGAGCTGGACTTACTTCACACAGTGGATGCAATGCAAACAGCAGATCCGAACTACAAAGAGATGTTCCCAAAAGTCTTCACAGGACTTGGAAAATTGGAAGGAGAATACAAAATCAAACTCAAAGAGTTAACCACTCCATTTGCTCTGGCTGCCCCTCGTCGAGTGCCCTTGCCCATGATGAATAGAGTGAAAGAGGAGCTAGAAAGAATGGAAGAAATTGGAGTTATAACGCCCATTGAAGAAGCAACTGAGTGGTGTTCAGGTATGGTGATAGTGCCGAAACCAAATGGCAAGATTCGAATCTGCGTTGATTTAACACATCTAAATAGCAATGTCTGCAGAGAGAGACATATTCTTCCTGCAGTTGATGAAACACTGGCTAAACTGTCAGGCGCAACAGTGTTCTCTAGGTTGGATGCTACTGCTGGATTCTGGCAGATTCCTTTGCATAAAGATTCGGTCCCACTCACTACCTTCATTACGCCTTATGGAAGATACTGTTTTAACCGCCTTCCATTTGGCATTTCCTCAGCACCTGAACACTTTCAGAAACGGTTGACACAACTGCTGGAGGGCCTGGAGGGCACACTGTGCCACGCAGATGACATCCTGGTGTTCGGTGCTACACGTAAAGAACATGATGCAAGACTTATCAAGGTTCTGAACCGTCTGGAACAGAAAGGGTTGACACTGAATGAAAAATGTAAATTTGCAGTGCCTCAAGTTAGGTTCCTAGGACACATTGTCAGTGCAGAAGGCATACGAGCTGACCCAGACAAAATAAAAGCTATCAAAGAAATGCCAGAGCCTAAAAATACGGCTGATGTCAAGAGATTCCTTGGCATGGTGAATTACGTTGGAAAATTTTCACCCAACATTGCAGAGTTGACTGGACCTATCAGAGACCTGCTCAAAGCTGAAAACGTCTGGGTGTGGGGGAGTCCACAACAACAAGCTTTTGAAAAATTGAAGCAAGAACTCAGTTCTTCGGCAGTATTAGCACAGTACTGTCCAGATCGACATACCAGAGTTTCAGCTGATGCGTCTTTCTTTGGATTAGGAGGAGTATTATCTCAGCTGCAGCCTACAGGGGAATGGAGACCTGTTGCTTTCAGTTCAAGGAGCATGACGCCTACGGAGAAAAGATATGCTCAAATTGAGAAGGAGGCCCTAGCAATCACGTGGGCCTGTGAAAGATTTCAAACCTATCTTCTGGGACTGGATTTTGTGGTCAGGACTGACCACAAGCCACTAGTCAGTCTACTTGGCTCGAGATCGTTAGATGACCTGCCTCCACGCATATTAAGATTTCGTCTACGACTCCTGCGGTTCTCCTACACGATCATGCACGTTCCTGGAAAAAATCTGATCACAGCGGACACACTCTCCAGAGCTCCACTCAAAGACGAGCCATCTGAAGCAGACCTAAAAAGAGAGGAAGAGGTAAAAGAAAGTGTTGATCATGTCATTCAACAATTGCCAACAACACCTACCAAGCTTGCTCAAATAAAGAGGGCTCAGGAAGAGGACGAAGTGTGCAGACAGCTAAGTTCTCTTGTACGTACAGGTTGGGAGGGAAAAAAGAGTGTTCCACCACACCTAGCATTGTTTTGGCAACACAGACATGACCTGCTCAAGGCAGAGGGTTTGCTGATGAAGGGAAAACGACTAGTGATACCTGGCAGTATGCAAAAAAGAAGTCCTAGAGAGGTTGCACCAGGGACATCAAGGCATCACTAAATGCTTGGCAAGAGCGCAAATGTCAGTATGGTGGCCAGGTATAACAAAGCAAATCAAAGACAAAGTAAGTCAGTGTGAAACATGTGTCAAAAACAGCTACAGTTACCCAGAACCCCTGTTAACCACTCCATTACCTTCACGACCATGGCAGAGAGTGGCAGCAGATCTTTTCCATTGGAACAAGGGTGATTATGTTCTGCTGATAGACTACTTTTTACGCTACATAGAAGTGGCTTCTCTCACGTCAACAACATCAAGAAATGTGATGGAGAAGCTCAAAGCGATGTTTGCTCGCCACGGGGTCCCAGAGGTCCTAGTTACAGACAATGGCCCTCAGTTCGCAGCATCAGACTTTGCTGACTTTGCAAAAGACTATGATTTCCATCATGTAACCAGCAGTCCGCACTATCCTCAAAGCAACGGAGAAGCGGAAAGAGCAGTGAGAACTGTTAAAACACTACTGCGTAAAGCTGAGGACCCTCACAAAGCACTTATGTCTTACAGAGCTACGCCATTAGCATCAGGAGCTTCACCTGCTCAACTCCTGATGGGACGGAACATCAGAACTACTCTCCCAGTGAGTCCATCCACACTGAAACCAGCCTGGCCAAACCTCAACACCTTCAAAAGAAAAGACAAAGAGTTGAAGGTAAAACAGACTAAATGGTACAATAAACGCCACAGAGCACATACAAAACCTGCTCTACAGTCTGGACAATCAGTCTGGATTAAGAATGTGCCAAACCCAGGCATAGTCACAAGTCCTGCTGATGCTCCACGTTCCTACATTGTAGAAGGGCAGTCTGGGAGTTTGAGAAGACACCGTTCCCATCTGAGAGCAGTTCCTTCACAGCCAAGAGAGATTAGGGACTGTGTTAGAAGCAGAGTGGGCAGGGTGATCAGACCACCATTAAGATTAAACCTTTAGAGTTTGACTTGTTATTGTCCGTTCTGAGGTTATTTCCCTTTCTTCTGTTGAAACATAGTAATAAGTAATGACATTTTTTTATAATACCTGTGTTTTGTTTTTCTCCTACAGAGACATTGTTTTACTAAAAAAAAAAAAAAACAGAAGGGGAAGGAATGGACTGAATGAGAAAGTAATAGTGCAGTAATATGTTATGCTAATGCAGAGAACGTTCTTTAGCTAAAAGGGGGAGATGTACTGGTAGGATGTTTTGGATGTGTAATGTGCGCATGCGCGGCATGCGCGGGGAATGTGAGTTTCAGTAAAGCTTCCATGTTAAGAGCCCGCTGTCTCCTGTCTGTTCATTACGAATAATCTAACAAAGTACATTAGAATATGCAAGATAATTTTGCTTAACTAAGGTTTGAAATATATGACTAGTAGTTTTTTCCCCAATGCGGTATTATTAGTTATTAAAAGTAAATTTTTCAGATATACTCTTTCTGAAAAAAATCTAAGTGACATGGCAGCCGTCAATTGAGTCAGGCCTGCAAACCTGTTGGTAGACAACTTAATGGATATTAGAAATATGCACTCAAACACTCTGGAGACCATCCCAGATGATGTCCCACCAGCAGAGGCCTTACCAGGGTCTCTATTGTGGCAGCCCATCCCGGTCCACCCTTACGAAAAATAAGTTTATTCAAGTGTTCTATTAGTATACTTCTTTTAAACTAAAAATAAGAAAGTATACTTTCAGTCTACTTTTTATATACTTCTCAGAAATATACTTTATGTACTTCTCAGAAATATACTTCAAATTGCACTTAAGTATACTTGACTTATACTGACAGAAAAGTCTAAGTATATTTGGCCTATACTTGTTGATCGAGATATACTTAAAAGTATAATTAAGTATTCTAAGTATTCTTGGCTTGTACTTGTGTTTACTATTTTGATTGAGTAGCTTATTAAATACTTTTTTTTAAAACATAATATTACACACCGTCTTATAAACTAACATGTTCAGCTTTATATAGTAACAAACTTTCGGGTGGAATAGCTTATAGAGTAAATAAAATAAGCATGGAAAATAAGTTTATTCAAGTGTTCTATTATACTTCTTTTCAACTAAAAAGAAGAAAGCATACTTTCAGTCTACATTTTATATACTTCTCAAAAATATACTTAATTACACTTAAGTGTACTTGACTTATACTGAGAGAAAAGTCCAAGTATATTTGGCCTATACTTGTACTCAATCTTTTGATCGAGATATACTTAAAATTTGATTTATTAAAAGTATACTTGGCTTGTAGTTGTGTTAACTCTTTTGATCGAGTAGCCTATTAAATATACTTTTTTTTTTACATCGTTTTTCATAAACAGTCTTATGAAACTTTGTTTGAAAATATTGATTAAAATATTGATATAAAACAGATATGTTTCTAATTCTGCGTATCTGAATTTTTGTGTAGGCTAGTCCACTGGTAGTGTACATATTTACTTTAATTTAACTTTTCCCCACCATTGACTGAATTTTCCAGCTATCCATGTTTTCACTGTTATACGATAGGGGGCGCTATGACACATCTTCTAGTACAGAATCTCCGGATCAAAACACAGGAGAAGAAGAAGCTGAAACAAGTGATAGAAGATTACTCACTCAAATGTAAAATAATGTAATATCAAACATTAAACAGCTTGTAAATCAAAACTGCTTAATGTTTCCAAATGAAATGAAGCGTAGGCCTAACCCATGAAGAGAAAACGACTGTGAAGCTTTGGGGGTGTTGGACTCGATCTACTCCACCTGTGTTTTGATCATCGTTCTGGATCTGATCAAGGCGTAGTCTTTGACAAAAATGTGATTTTCTCAACTATTTTGTTTAAAATGTTGCCTTTATGAAACTTACTGACATTCAAGTGTTGATAAAAAAGGATGCATGAAGCTAATAAAATGTTTTTAAAATTAAAGTAGAGTTAAAGGTATTTTTCAAGTATAAAAAATAACATTTGAACATAGTAGTATAGGCCTACTGCAACTGCAAAAAATTTATATAAATAGTAAACTATAAGTATAATGCTAAGTTCACTTAAAGAAAACTTGTAGAATAAAACTACTAAACTTGTAGTATAAAACTACTAAACTAGTAGTTTACTGAGAGTACATTAAAATAAAACTTGTAGTATAAAACTACTAAACTAGTAGTTTACTGAGAGTACATTAAAATAAAACTTGTAGTATAAAACTACTAAACTAGTAGTTTACTGAGAGTATACTTCAAAGTTGCTACAAGTATTAAAATAGTAAACTACTAGTATACTCATAAGTTCACTAAAATGAGAAACATAATTATGAACTAGTTGTGCACTTAAAGTTTACGACTGTTACACTTAAACATATACTTTTATATACTTCAAGTGGGCCAATTTAGTCCCAAGCGGTATTAAAATAGTACACTTACAAGTTTACTACTAGTACATATTGACATTAGTATACTTACTACATAAAGTATACTTAAAAATATACTTGAACATTACTCAAGTATACTTCATAAAATGAACCTGAAGTATACTTTTTTTTCGTAAGGGCAGCAGCACACCAGGGTCTCCCTGCTCAGCTGAATAAAAGTCTACATATTTTTTTCTTATGTAAATTTAAATGTTTATGTTGATTTTGATATGTTTAACATATGTTGAAAATAGTTGGAAAAAGTACTTTTATGTAGCCTATAGAACAAATGATTTTCATTTACCAATTTTATTAAAAAATATATATAAAAAAAGGTATAGAAGAATTTGTTTCATGTAGAAATTGACTTTCATTACAAAAATAAACAATGTCCAGAACAATTAATTCTCTTATTTACACATTTAAAGTTGCATAAAAATAAATAATGTACAGAATTTTTCTTTCCTTTTAAAAAATAACTGAAAAATAGTTAAACAAGAATATATAGAAAAAAATACATATTTTTCAATCATTCTCTCAAGAAGAGAAAACTGCCTGTCCATCCTCTCCCTACTCTCCTCGCCTCTGCCTCTCTCTGTAGTTGCATGTCTTCTCTGATCAAGTCCAAAAACTCGTCCTCTCTGTCTCGCCGCCTTCGTGCTGCTGGTGCTGGTGGTGGTGCTGGTGGTGCGGCCCCTGGCTCCTGCTCACCATGGGCACTCACTGCTGAACTCGGCCCTGGTGTGTCCTCAGGGATTGAGGCAATGAGGACGGGGGTTGGTGCAATGCCTCTGTCCCAACACCTCATCCATGAGGACAAACCAGGTTTCAGCTGTGGGTTTCCCACTCACACCCTCACATGTCCCAGGACACTAAGGCAGAGCAAATTAACCATGGCTTGTTAACAACAACAGCACAATAATTTATTTATTTTTTGCCTGTATGGGAGTTACCTTCCCCAGCAGACCCATTTTCTCCAGAATTGCTCTAAAAAGCAGAAAAGGGTACTTATGAAAAATGTGTGTGTGTGTGTGTGTGTGTGTGTGTTACTCTTCAATCCTTGGCTCACTGAAATGACAAAATAAAAAAGACAGATTCAGACTTCAGACAGATAGTTTATAATCAGTGCAAAAGCAAATGAATGTTGGATGACTATACTCTTTACAACATGTATTACCTTTCCATTGAAGGCTAGCTGTATCCTAGTGTGGCCAGAGGCATCCCACCGTCTAAGGACTCTCTCCTTGTCCAGCTTAACTTTTTGATGAACATGCATCAACGCCAGTCCTGTGAGCCTTTCACTAGACATAGGCTAGAAGATCTGAGCCATGTTTTGAGCCTTCGCATTGCAGAGAATGACCTTTCACATTCACATGTTGTCACAGGAAGTGTAAGAAAAATTTTCTGCATACACTGGATGTTGGGGAAGAAGGCCATCTGTGTTGTTTTCAGAGTTTCCAATGCTGATGCAGGCAGCACCCCATCTTCAGAGTGAAACTTGTGCCTCCAGCATTCTATTTCCTGCTCTACAGTGTTTGGGTAAGGTAGGTCCTCATGGTACCACTTTACCATTCTTTGCTCTCTTTCTTCTGTCAGTTTCTTCAAAGATTTTGGTACCAGGTAAGCTGCTAGTAATGCAGGCTCATTACTTTCAGAGAATCTCTCATCCAGCTCACTAGTTATGTGATCGATGAAGGGATAGAAGAGATTCGCCCTGTAGTGGTCTTCCACTGACTGTGTGGATATGTTTAGTCTGTAATTCTGTTTTACTGATATTCTACGCTTTGTTGGGACCACATCAACTGAGTTGGCCAATGCTGTGGCTTTTTGAAAACATGGACTGAATCCTTGCTCATTTCTTTGGTTGGCTATTACTTGCCGTACATTTCTTGCCTCCTCGTATGCTGTGATGATGTCCAAGTTGGTAGACTGCAGCTGTTTGGTTAGAGGTAGCATTTAACCCAGCACTTTGTTGGCTATTACAGCAGTAATGATGGTCTCAAATGTTCCAATACTATGCCGGAGAGTACTGGCCTTTCCAAAGGTGGTAGTTACTTCTGCCTCCATGGTCTCCAAAACAGAATGTACAGCAGTGAACTTCTCCACAAAAGCACTCAGTGTGTTTGCTCTGCTACCCCATCTAGTGTCTGACATCAGTGGGATCCCTGCTGTTTTTGGTTGCCCTTCTCTTCTACTCTCTGCCCGCAGGGCATCTTTTCTGGCCCCTGTGGCTGAGAAGAACACTGCAATCTTTTCTACGATGGCCATTGTGTTCCTCACTAAAGGAAGATCAGAACAACCATGCACCACAACCAAATTAAGTGCATGGCTCCTACAATGGGTGTACATTGCCCTGGGGTACAGTTCCTTGACTCTCTTTTGTACCCCACTCACTTTGCCACTCATTGTAGAGGCCCCATCATAACCCTGACCCCTTAGGAAAGTTGTTTGAAGACCCCACTTTGTCAGCTGATTGAGAATGGCTGAGGTTATTGTTGCCGCATCTTGTTTGGGCAAGGGACAGAAACCGAGAAAATCCTCCTTTATCTCTAGGTTTTCTTCCTCCTCATTGACGTAACGGACACATATGGACATCTGTTCAGTCCCACTGATATCCATGGACTCATCAGCTAATACAGTGAATTACTTGGCTGCCTGTATTCTATTGATTAGGGTCCCTCTGATTTCCTCTGCACAACATTCAATAAGCTCATTCTGAATTGCGGGTGAAAGGTATATAGCATTTTTGGGTGCAGTCTGCATGTGTTGCTTTAAGGCCACATCAAATTGTGCTTTCCAGTTAACGAAGTGGTTAAAGTTTCCATTCTCACTGTCCCCCTCCCAGCTCCCCCGGAATGCTACATTTCGCTGGCCAAGACACACAATTATGTCAATAATAGATAGAAGACTGTTATGGTTCGCAATGACTTTTTCCTCATATTTCTGGCTGATTATTGAACTAATGTCCTTTCTTTTTTTTTGGACAACAGAAAGGAAGTTTTCTGCCTTTTCTGTGGATTTTCGATGTCTTTCTGTTAAACTGTGTCTTGGGATGATACCTCTCTTTTCACCCACAGCATTCTTCCAGTCAGTGAAGCCCTTTGTAAGAAAACTAAAGTTTGAGCCCTTTAACTTATTAAAGCTGAGGCAATGAGCACAATATGCTGAATCCTCAAATGGTGAGTAACGAAGCCATTCATATTTTTTCTCCCACTGGACATTGTATTTTAGTTGTTTTGTGCTAAATGTCCGATAGGGATAGCTATGCTGCTCTGGTGGTATCCATCTATTTTGGAGCAAACAGGTTTTATCTCCATCTGAGAGGCTCTCGCCCTTATTTATTTTATTCCTTATTCTCACAGGGTCAAAGGGATGTAGAGTCCCTTCTTCAGTGTTCTCGCTGCCCTGCTCATCACTGATGTCATCCTCATCTAAGTTCCTCTGCTCTATTTCCTCCTCATCTGTCTCCTCATCTCATATCTTCCTCTCTGTTGCTCTCCTCTGTCTCCTCATCTCTATCCTCCTCTCTGTTGCTCTCCTCCATCTTGTTTTGATCTCTATCCTCCTCTCTGTTGCTCTCATCTGTCTCCTTCTCATCTCTATCTTCCTCTCTGTTGCTCTCCTCTGTCTCCTGATCTCTATCCTTCTCACTGTTGCTCTCCATCTTGTTTTGATCTCTATCCTCCTCTCTGTTGCTCTCTTTTGTCTCCTTCTGATCTATATCTTCCTTTCTGTTGCTCTCCTCTGTCTCCTGATCTCTATCCTTCTCACTGTTGCTCTCTTTTGTCTCCTTCTGATCAATATCCTCCTCTCTGTTGCTTTCTTCCATCTTGTTTTGATCTCTATCCTCCTCTCTGTTGCTCTCCTCTGTCTCCTCATCTCTATCCTTCTCACTGTTGCTCTCCATCTTGTTTTGATCTCTATCCTCTCTGTTGCTCTCTTCTGTCTCCTTCTCATCTCTATCTTCCTCTCTGTTGCTCTCCTCTGTCTCCTGATCTCTATCCTTCTCACTGTTGCTTTCTTCCATCTTGTTTTGATCTCTATCCTCTCTCTTTGTTCTCATATCCATCTTCCTGATCTTTCAATTTAGGCTTTTTTTTTAAGAAATACATCTAACGTATTTTGCCGGAACCTTTTTGCCATTCTACACTCTCTCTGTTCTGTCTGTTTTGGAGGATAAACATTGTTAAATTAGACCTTCTTTATTGCATCACAATGGGTTATGTAACAATACTGATTACTGTAATATATTTCCATAATAAACATTGCTATATGGATAAGTAATAATAACTTTGTCTTTGCTCTAATGCAGTGGTTCTGTACTGGTTAGGCCATTGGACCCACATTTTACCATGGACATTAAGCTGCAACCCTCTTTTTTTGGAACTTGACCTATATATATATATATATATATATATGTATATATATATATATATATATATATATATATATATATATATATATATATATATACACACACACACACAGTATATATGAAGAGTTCAGATGCAAAAGCCTGTAAGTGCCATACTGTAGTCTATACAGTATGGCAGTATACACAGTATACACAATACTGTATGTATATATATATATATATATATATATATATATTGTATATAAGAAAATGCACTATACTGATGAGTATGAGGTATAAGGTAACCTATTAGGTAAGGCTATTAAATAGCAGTTCCAAAATAGTTTTTGTTAATAAGTTGGTATGTGGGATCACAGTCATTTAGAAATACATTACAAAAACACAGTGAAAATAAAGTGGCATTTTGAGGGTTAATGTCTGTTACCATGGTAAATTTGCACGTGTAATAGAAGAGTGCGCGCAACAAGCACAGTAAACTGACAGGACTGGAAAGTTCGGGGTTTTTTTAGGTGAGGGAATTTTTATTTTATAACAAGTTATAAAAATAACGTTAGAATAATGACACTGACATAAAACTTGACAACATCTCATTTGACCGTAGATACTGAATGAGGAAAAATCGTTTTTCTCAGGCACTGATAGAAGAGTCAACCGCTTTCACGCACGTCTTTCAAAATAAAAGTCTAGCGTCAGAAAAAAACGGAATTACGTTTGTTGTTTCTTTGACTGCACACTCCGCGACCCACTCAAAACGTTTTTGCGACCCACCAGTTGAGAAACACTGCTTTAATTAATGTTTTTTGATGACTTAAAGTTAACTAAAGAGCATGAGATGTCTTCCTGTAACGTTGGCATAGCCTATTTCATTCTGTAACAAACAGATTTGTATTATGCTATTGTTTTTGATAGTGTTATACATTTCTTTCAGATATTCACGATGATCATTGCGTTTGTCTTACCGATTGTGGTATCTTCCTGTCAGCAATTAAGTTACAGTTTGTCTATAAGCTTTTTTTATTAATGTACAATGTTGCCAGATATTGCTACGAAAAACAAGCGATTACAAAAAGTAAGAAAAAAATATCCGAAATAAGTTCAAATCTTGTGTTTTGTAAATAAGATTTTTATATCACTAACACTAACGTGCCACTTTTCACTTTATAAACGTCCCGACTCCCAAAGTGTCACAATAAATTGGATCTGGCAACAAATGGAGGCTGCACCCGCGCTCTCAAGCTCTGTTCACTGCGCTAGATTCTCGCAGCAACATGAATTGCAAACACTCATATGATATGAGGTGGTTTAAACGGCTAAATAATCATTCAGAGAGCTTGACATTTTATTTTTGAATATAAAAAAATTACCGAGGTCCGGACCTCGGTGACCTCATAGCTGGCTACGGCCATGATCAGGACATGCATACAAAATACTTCAGAAATCATATTTCTGGATACTCAAATTTGGTTAAAACCTTTGTAGACATAGCTTGCATGACAGCACTACAAAAACACATAAAAGTGAAAGACCCTTGCCTTATCTACTGCTTTTCTTATTGTTGTGGACTTTATAGGGTGAGTGATATTTCTTATAATACACAAGTGAGACAGACTAGTGCAAATATTACAAATAGGTTGTTGTCTTACCTCCAAGCCACACTGGCGGAGTTTTTGGCCTTCAAATACAGCCTTCCAAGTAGGGGTGTAACGATCCGTTTTAACAACGATTCGATTCGATTCACGATTCATGGCTGTCGATACGATTCAAGGACGATATTGGTTCATTTAGAACGATACGATCCGAAACGATTCAGTGACTTGAAATCGATTCAGTGACTTTTTAGCCAAAAATTCTTGTAAGTGAATCAGGTATCAATTAATTATGGATATAAACAAACAAGTAAAACACAAATTAATGTCAAATGCATTCACATTTTATTTTAATAGGTAGGACTGAATGATAATTGTTGATTATTCCCTTGAAATTGTAATTGTGATTATTAATTACGATTATCACAACATTGAATGATGTTTTGAATAGTTTGGTTATGGGACCCACATTTCCCCATGGTCATCAAGCCGCGACCCACCTTTTTAGGAATTATATAAGCCTATTATAATACATTTGTTTACACAAAAATTGTTGACACACAAGTTCTGTCCCCCTTTACTTAACAAAAAAAATGTAAGAATATGACAAATACTGATAGACAGTAGGCACTGCGAGGTTAAGCTATTAAATAGCAGTCCCAAACTAGTTTTTGTTAATACAATCTTGGTATGAGCCACCACAGTCATATAAAAATATACAAAATAACCAGTAAGTGGCATTTTGTTATGGAAACAAACATCAATTAGGCTACCATGGTGATACACAATACTTAGAAGCACTGGTAAAGAAACATGGAAACTGCTCCTGATAAATAGCAACACACATGGCGTACCAATAACGTAATTTATTGGTATTTTACTTTTATTTCTTAACTTACTAATTTACGACATTGCATTCTCGTATGACTTTAGTGAAGTGATACAGCGCACTCCGCCGCATTTGCGCGTGCAGTTGAAGAGTGCGCGCTCCTGCAGTGTAGCGGCTGAGAGGACAGGAAAATCTGTTTTTCTGAGGTGAGAGACTTTGCGCCTCTTGTTGTCTTTGAGCTGCTGCTGGCGCGTCACGCATGGCGGCGACGACGACACAGATAGGCAGACTGAATCGAGTCACGTTTAACGCCTTTATCATTAAATGTGCAAAAAAAACCCATCCATATAAAGTCTAACGTGCTTAAATCCAATGTGCTATTTCCTAGTATCGATACAATCGATTCATTACCTTTTAAAACGATATTAGATCGACATATGTCGTCCGGAAGGCCAACTTGCCGAGCACAGATCGATCCAGTTGGATCGTAGGAATATAAATCGATACATCGATGTAGTTGATGAATCGTTACACCCCTACTTCCAAGGATGCAGAATTGAATTGGGACAGCCTTCATCGCGCTGCGGTGACGCAATCGGCCTTCAAATACGGCCTTCGAAGGAGGCAGCCTTCACATTGGGACATCTCTTGCGAGTGGATATCATTTTAAACATTCTTCAAAGAACTGCTCATTTCTTCTGAATTTATTTTGTAGTGTATGTAAGAATTTTCCATTAAACTTTTAGTACTGTTTTTAAGTAATGAAGTAATTAATTAAGTAATGGTTTTCAACCATTTAGCATTAAACGTTATATCAAAGTTGTTTCAATGTTGAAACAAAAAACTGACATTATTTCAAACATATTTCAAAGTTGAAGGTCGGTCATGTGCCAGCTGGGAACTAACCCCACTGTGTAAAAAATATTTTAAGCCTAGCTAACAGTTGCTAGTCATTGAGGCTTAACACTGCACTACCAGCCTCCGCTGCCTGCGAGAAACTGTTCAGCACTGAAGGGCTGATTTTTACACACAAAAAGGGCACGTGTTGATTCCAAGAACTTTGAAAATCAGCTTCTTTTGAAGCTAAACAAAAGTTTCTGGTAGTTTTGGATCATGCAAAAACACATTCACACTGTGTAACGATAAACTGGACGGAAGCAAATGCAAATGCAAGATATATTTATTAGATACAGTCATGGTCAGAATTAATGGCACCCCTGGTAAATATGATCAAAACTGGCTGTAAAAAATAAATCTGCATTGTTTATCCTTTTGATCTTTCATTCAAAAAATTTGCTAAATTCTAACCTTTCATTGAAGTAAAAGAATTGAAAGTGGGGGGGAAATCACATTCTGAAATAAATGTTTTTCTCCAAAACACATTGGCCACAATTATTGGCACCCTTTTATTAAATACTTTTTGCAGTCTCCTTTTGACAAGATACCAGCTCTGAGTCTTCTCCTATAATGCCTGATGAGTTTGGAGAACACCTGACAAGAGATCAGAGACCATTCCTCCATACAGAATCTCTCCAGATCCTTCAGATTCCCAGATCCATGTTTGTGCTTCTTCTCTTCAGTTCACTCCACTCATCAGGTCAGGGAACTGGGACGGTCATGGCAGAAGCTTCATTTTGTGCTCCCTAAGACATTTTTGTGTTGATTTTGATGTTTGTTTTGGATCGTTGTCCTGATGGAAGATCCAACCATGGCCCGTTATCAGATTTCTAGCTGAAGGCGTCAGGTTTTGATTTTTTATCTGTTGATATTTGATAGAATCCATGATGCCATGTATCTGAATAAGAAGTCCAGGACCTCCAGCAGAAAGATATGCCCACAACATTAAAGATCCAATGGTATATTAAATTGTACACATGGGGTACTTTTTATCCTTGTGTGCACCAAACCCATCTAGCGTGTTTGCTGGCAAAAAGCTATTTTTTTAGTTTCATCTGACCACAGAACCCTGTGGCGTTTGAAGTTCCAGTCATGTCTGACAACTGAATATGCTGGAGTTTGTTCTTGGATGAGCGAGGAGCATTTTTCTTGAAACCCTCCCAAACAACATGTGGCGATTTTTTTTGGCTTTCTGACCCCCAAGACTCAACTAATCTCTGCAATTCTCCATCTGTGATCCTTGAAGAGTCTTTGGCCACGCAAACTTTCATCCTCACCGTGAATTAAGGCAATATAGACACACATCCTCTTCCTGGCAGATTCGTAACATCTTTAGTTGATTATAACTTCTTAATTATTGCCCTGATGGTCAAAATGGGGATTTTCAATTCTTTAGCTATTCTCTTACAGCCACTTTCTATTTTGTGATGCTCAACAATCTTTTAATGCACATCAGAACTATATTCTTTGGTTTTACTCATTGTGATGAATGATTAAGGGGATTTGGCCTTTGTGCTTCCTCATATTTTAAACTCCTGTGAAACACGAAGTCATAGCTGGACAATTTCATGTTCCCAGTCACCCTGGTGTGCTAAAATAGGTAAATATTAATGGGAATATACTTCAGAGATATTTTACTCGTAAAAAATTCTAGGGGTGCCAATAATTGTGGCCAACGTGTTTTGGAGAAAAACATTTATTTCAGAATGTGATTTCCCCCCCACTTTCAATTCTTTTACTTCAATGAAAGGTTAGAATTTAGCAAATTTTTTGAATGAAAGATCAAAAGGATAAACAATGCAGATATATTTTTTACAGCCAGTTTTGATCATATTTACCAGGGGTGCCATTAATTCTGACCATGACTGTAACAAATACTCAAGGGTAAAGACAGATCGATGCAATAAATGTCCCAGCGCGGAAGGCAGTCACTTCTCTAGGGAGAGTCGATGATCAGGAACACAGCCAGCAGGAGAGCGTGACGCAGGGACTGAGACAGGCAATTCCCAAGTGCAGCGTGAAGGTGATGGTGAATCCGTGGTGAGATCAGAGGTGAAGTAATCCAAAGTCCAGTACACAGGAAACACGAAGGAACAGGAACAGGAACAGGCACGAGGACGGGATACTCAAACAACGATCTGACAACATGAGACAGGAGAGAGGGCAAAAAATAGGCTGCTAGATGACATTCAGCTGCCGCTGATCGGGATGATTGGCGGCCACGCCCACCCGAAACAATAAACGTAACGAGACACACCCACACACACTAGACTAGAATGAGACAGCAGATCTACCAACCGTGACAGTACCCTCCCCCCTAGGAACGCCTCCCTACCTGCCGATTGTAGTCATCGATGAGGAAGTGATCCAGGATGTCTCGAGTAGGCACCCAACTCCTCTCCTCCGGACCGTAACCTTCCCAGTCCACCAAGTACTGGAATCCGCGTCCCCTCCGTCTCGAGTCCAGAATACGATGTACCGAATATGTAGGTTCCCAATTTACGAGTCGCGGCGGGGGAGGAACTGGGACAGGCGGATTAAGATGAGAATGAAACACGGGTTATTATTTAAGAAACGTGAAAGGCGGGATGAATTCTCCTGTACGCTGGAGGAAGGTTGAGGCGGACTGTCACCGGACTAATGATCTTGGTGATAGTAAACGGGCCAATAAAATTAGGAGCAAGTTTATTAGAAACGGAGCGGAGAGGAATGTTCTAAGTAGAAAGCCACACTTTTTGACCAGCGACGTATATGGGTGGCCTAGACCGGTGGCGATCAGCTTTAGCCTTGGTGCGCGCCCCCGACCGTGTTCAGAGAGAACCAAGACTCTGGAGTAGAGTCTCGCGGGCTCTAGTCCAAGTGCGGTGACACCTTTGGACGAAGGCGTGAGCGGAGGAGACCGCCACTTCAGAGTCCAGGCTCGGAAAAATAGGTGGCTGGTACCCTAAACTACACTTAAACGGAGAGATGCCCGTAGATGACACTGGTAACGAGTTATGGGCGTACTCCACCATAGAAAGTTGTTGGCTCCAGGATGAAGGATTCTTGGAAACCAAACATCGCAACATTCTCTCTAAATCCTGGTTGGCTCGCTCGGACTGACCGTTGCTCTGGGGATGATAACCCGAAGACAGACTGACTGTAGCTCCGAATAATCTACAAAACTCTTGCCAGAATTTGGACACAAACTGAGAACCCCTGTCAGAAACCACGTCCATCGGGAGGCCATGTAACCGAAAGACGTGATCAATTACAGTAACCGCTGTCTCCTTGGCTGAGGGTAATTTGGGCAAGGGAATGAAATGTGCCGCCTTCGAGAATCGATCCACTACGGTTAAAACAACCGTCATGCCTTTAGAGGGCGGGAGGGCGGTGACAAAATCTAGCGCAATGTGGGACCAGGGTCTCGAAGGGACAGACAGCGGTTGAAGTAACCCATCAGGAGGTCGGTTAGACATCTCACCAACGGCACAAACCGAGCAAGCCAAAACAAAATCGTGAATGTCACGAGCCATTAATGGCCACCAAAATCGTTGCTTTACTAAGTGACTAGTGCGACTTACCCCTGGATGACAAGCCACGTTGGAGCAATGACCCCATCGAATGACGTCGGACCGTAACCCCTCCGGAACAAACAACCGATTCGGTGAGCAACCGGGCGGAGGCGTTACCCCTTCTAAGGCCATCTTGACCTTCGATTTGCCCTCCCATACGAATGTGGAGATAACTACTTTCTCTGGTAAAATGCACTCGGGAGTAACCGGGCGTTTGGATGAATCAAAAATACGAGATAAGGAATCGGGTTTGATGTTTTTGGAACCCGGGCGGTACGAGAGAGTAAAGTCAAAACGTCCGAAAAAAGGTGCCCACCGAGCCTGCCTGGATTTGAGTCTTTTGGCAGATCTAATATATTCAAGGTTCTTATGATCGGTCCAAACGATAAAAGGTACCCCCGACCTCTCTAACCAATGACGCCACTCCTCCAATGCTAACTTGACGGCCAACAACTCTCTGTTACCAATGTCATAGTTACGTTCGGCAGGTGATAAACGATGGGAGAAAAACGCGCAAGGGTGCATCTTGTCGTCTGAGGAAGCGCGTTGGGAAAGAACTGCACCTACCCGCACCTCTGACGCGTCGACCTCCACCACGAACTGACGTGTGGAATCGGGCGATTGAGATGGGAGCCGAAACGAAGCGGCTCTTGAGGTTAGCAAATACAGCCTCAGCTGTATCAAGGCAGTCAGAGGTGCGGCTAGTTGGCTGAAGTTGCGAATGAAACGCCGATAGAAGTTAGCGAACCCCAGAAACCGCTGTAGGGCTTTACGGAAATCTGGACTTCGCCAATCTATCACAGCTCTAACTTTGTCAGGATCCATGCGCACTCCCTCAGAAGAGACGATGTAACCTAGGAAGGAAACAGACTGTGCATGAAAATCGCATTTCTCCGCCTTGACAAAAAGCCCATTCTCTAGCAACCTCTGAAGCACTCATCTGACGTGTTGAACGTGTTCCTGGAGAGATGAAGAAAAAAATCTATATGTCATCCAGGTAAACATATATGAACTGATCAACCATGTCTCTCAACACGTCATTGACGAGTACCTGGAAAACCGCTGGGGAGTTGGAAAGACCGAAAGGCATAACCAAGTATTCAAAGTGCCCCCTGGGGGTGTTGAACGGGGTTTTCCATTCATCCCACTTCCTGATGCGAACCAAATGATAAGCGTTACGTAAATCCAATTTTGTGAAGATGGACGCTCCCTGCAACCTATTCGTATTCTTTACCGTGATGTTGTTCAGCTCTCGGTAATCAGTACAAAGTCGCAGAGAGCCGTCCTTCTTACCCACAAAAAAGAACCCCGCCCCCGCAGGAGAAGAGGAAGGTTGGATGAATCCGGCCGCTAAAGAATCAGAAATATATTTCTCCATGGCCTCCCTCTCAGGGACAGAAAGAGAGTAAAGTTTGCCCTTAGACGGAGACTTACCTGTCACTAGATCTATAGCACAGTTATAGGGACGATGCGGAGGAAGAGAAGCAGCCCGAGACTTACTGAACACTTCCTTCAGGTCCAGAGACTCCGTGGGCACGTTTGACAAATCCACTGCCTTCTCCTGTAACACAGAAACAGATACAGATGGACACGCAGAGACAAGACAGGACCCATGGCAGGACTCGCTCCACATAGACAAATAATTATAACCCCAGTCCACACGAGGGTTGTGCTTCACCAACCAAGGGTGCCCCAACACAATAGGTGCAATGGGGGAGTCCATGAGGAGGAAGGGAATGGTCTCTCTATGGTTGCCGGAGGTGATGAGAGTTATGGGATCTGTAGAAAGTGAGATGTTGGGAAGTTGTTGACCGTTTAGAGCACTGACCGAGATCTGGTGAGGAAGAGACGAGATGGGGAGGTGTAATTCGTGTGCCAGATGAATCGGGCTTGCTCTTTTACCGGGCACGAGTGTAGAAAGTGTCCGCGGCCACCACAGTAAAGGCAGAGTCCATGGGATCTCCGCCTTTCCCTCTCCTCCCGGGAAAGCCAGGCTCTCCCCACCTGCATGGGCACGTGATCGTCGATGGGACCAACAGTGTTCTCCTCCACACCGCCTCGAGGTCCGGCGCCTCCGTGGGTGCGAACGGAGTGAACGTGTTGGTCCAACTGGTTGACGCGGCCGTCCACCCGCAGCGCCAGATCGATGAGCCCGTTGAGACGAGGAGGCAGGTCCAGCATGTACATTTCTCTCTGAACACGGTCGGCCAGCCCATGCAGGAACATATCCCACTGTGCCTCCTCGTTCCACTTGCACTCAGCCGCCAGAGTGCGAAACTCGATTGAATAGTCCGCCACCGAGGAGCTTCCCTGTTTTAGGTCGGCGAGTCTTCTGGCAGCCTCCTTGCCCGCTACCGCCCGGTCGAAGACTCTCTTCATCTCGGCGGCTAGTGCGTGGAACGAGGTGCAGCATTGGTCTTGGTTCTCCCACACCGCCGTTCCCCACAGGGCCGCTCTTCCCTTCAGTAATGTTAGAACGAATATTCTCGTTCATCTTAGGCTGTAGCGAAAAATGCATAGAACATTTGGTGAGAAACGCTCAGAGGTGAAGTAATCCAAAGTCCAGTACACAGGAAACACGAAGGAACAAGCACAAGCACGGGATACTCAAACAACAATCTGACAACATGAGACAGGAGAGAGGGCATAAAATAGGCTGCTAGATGACATTCAGCTGCCACTGATCGGGATGATTGGCGGCCACGCCCACCCGAAACAATAAACGTAACGAGACACACCCACACACACACAAACACACTACACTAGAATGAGACAGCGGATCTACCAACCGTGACACACTGATACTAATGTGTACATACATACATACACCCACACCCACACACACACATTGATGCTAAAAAAGAAGGTTCTGGTTGTTATGTTAAGTATGCCTTGAAAGTTATTCCACAGTTTTTGAAGGGTCTTAGGGTTTCACCCAACATCAAACACACACAGACTTTGAGGTATACATTTGTTCACTTGCGGTCTCTCTCTCCCTGTCCATCCCAGACACACACACGTTTTTTCACTCACTCACTGTCCTATGTTATGACACGTTATGCATTACAGAAGGTCTGTATACACTAGTTGCTCCCAAGTTCTTGAAGGGATTCAAGACAAATCCATGCACATCTACAGATTTGAGGGCATACATCACTTGCCATTTTTCTTTTGCTGGATGTCTATTGTCTATTTAAATATCATTAAAAACAAATTCAATACAATGCACATTGAATTTGTAATTTCTCCAACTTTTAAATTGTGAGCCTGACATATTACATTTATTATTATTAGCACTCCATGATGTTCAAAGATTTACTAGCTTTCAGTTCATTTCTTATACGCTGCTGTATAGTGGTTGTTAGTTGTAACTCTAAAAGTATGGGGAACTTCTTAATTAATGTCTGTTTAGTAATTCATATTTATCCTTTATTTTCTTTCCAGAAGCCATATTTGAGCACACAGACATACATGTAGATTCCTTTAAATGTTAAGGGGGAGATTAAAAAAGAGAAACTGGATCTGTGAATTCTTACAGAATCACAATTGAATTCATATATTGCTACTCAGTCAGAATCTTATTAACCTGGAGTCCCAGTCTCTGTCACAGTAATCATATATGTGATGTTTTAGGTCTATTGGCAGACATCCATTTAAAATGTAGGCAATGGCATATAAAGAACCTTTTTTCCAAATCCACTTTCTCAGCTTGCACTCTAGTAACATTTGTGTGGTCCAGGTAGCTTTGCATAGAAAATGGTTGTCATTTGCAAGGCTACTTTTACTTTCATACTTTAAGTAGATTTCCAAGCCTTTACTTTGTTACTTTTACTTGAGTAAAGAAGTTAAATCAGTACTTCTACTTTTACTAGAGTATTTTTTAACACAAGTATCTGTACTTCTGCTTGAGTACGGGAAGCGAGTACTTTTGCCATCTCTGGGTAAGGATAATAAATATACATACACAGTCTGATATCTTTAACTTTGAAACCTTTATTTAAAAAACAACTTCTTTCAAAACAGATTTATAACACTTCTTATAAATTTAAACAAACTCATTTTAATCAACATTTCATTTCAAATGAAAGTCCTGACAAGAAAGTAGCACATTATTTAAATTGTTTTGCTCTTGCTTGCCTTTAAATGGGGGTAGAGTTCCTGATATAATGTCACTTTTTGAAAACTGCAGTTATTGCAGAAAGTGATCTGGTTTTTACTGGTTTTAAGTGGTTGGTCCCACCCACATCCAAAACAATGAAAAACCTCCAAATAAGCTTTATGATTGAATCAGAGATTAACATAATGGAGGGTGGGGCCAGAGAACCACTGATAAATGTGGCAGTATTTACTTTACATCTCATTAAACCTGACAGTTGAGGAGACACCAGTAATATCACAGACCAGAAGATAAGGATGAAGATTAACACAGCTTTGTGTATTGCCGGAACCATACTTCTCAACATAGCAGGTACAATCTACAACATGAAAAAACTTGGATATAAGTTTAATGAAGTGTAAGCTCGCCCTCGATCGGCCCAAAACCGACATACGATCAGCGCGGAAGGTCTCTACGTGTTACTGTCTTTTCTCGAGGCAAAGTATTTTTTGATTAAATGCAATACATTTGAATATGTATTTTCTCGTTATTTCATAAATGAAAAGGTTTTAATGATATCTGTGCATCATTAAATGTGAGTGAATGTTTGACTATTCCTTTTAACTCTTTAATGAAAATAATGTCAAAGTCAGTTAGAATAATCAAATGTAACAATTTATTATGTCAGGTAAAAGTATCATGCCAATTTCATAATCAATTCAAAGATAATCGATACAAAACATCAAATGCTCTGGAATAAATGCTCTGGATCCAAAACCTTTGGATCTAAAGACTTGTGGTTAAATGCTTGAAATTGCGTTTGTATTTATCTTTTAGAAGCTAAAATATAGTTTTGACTTGTTTAATTTTATAATTTTGGTCTCTTTATAAATCCCACACTTTTAAAGCTGAAGTCGGCAAGATTTTTTTGATCATATTCACTGAAACCGACACGACACACTTGCTCCGACAGAACGACATAAATCAGCCGGTTTTAGAAAAAAAACCCTGCGCTTCTACCTCCACCTGGAGCATGTTATTTGTTTTGCAAAAATCCACCGCTCCCCGTTCTTCTAGTCCAATCAGCGCAGGGCTGTGTGAGATCTGACTGTCAATCACAGTTCGTGCACACGCCACAGATCCCCCCTCCCCCTCGCGCACGTTACAATATCAGATGCACACACCTGAAGTTCGCCGGTGTGTTGGATTGTACGAAGCGTGATGGCGGGGAGAAAATCTACTAACAAGCTTCCAATTCCTCGGGTAACAGCCAGAGCTAGGAGGTCCAAAACAACCAAGGAAAAGAAAATGATGCTTCGATGCTGAAGAGACGGCCACATTCACAGAAAATCTGGTACACACGCACTGACGTGCATGAACTCGATGGGAGGGTGCTCGGTGGTAGTGGGGCAGGGGTATGAGAGTTGTAAACGTTAAAAAACTTTTGGCTAAGTCCCCTCAATAGACATGCCGACTGCAGCTTTAAAATAGTGATAATAACAATAAAAATGAATAGTGTCCAAACGTTTGACTGTCTATTATATTACTGTTTTACGATTTTAAGTATACTGTATTTTATAATAATTGAAATATTTTAGCAAGTAGGTGAATGCATCAAAAAATACTTGACAAATGCATTCACAACTTTGCAACTATGTTATTGTACTTTAATACATAAAGCAGAGGTCTTCAGTCCTTCTCCTGGAGGGCCACTGTCCTGCAGAGTTTAGTTCCAACCTGCTTCAGCACACCTGCCTTTGAATATTCAAGCGATTCTGAAGAGCTTGATGAGCTGATTCAGGTGTGTTTGATTAGGGTTGGAACTAAACTTAGCAGGACAGTGGCCCTCCAGGAGCAGGATTGAAGACCTCTGACATAAAGTTATACATCCTTTCCATTCAACGTTTGGCCCGCAACAATAGAATAATAGAAAAAAAACATAGTTTAGTTTTTAACACCTTTTACATGACACTATTTCTTTTCATGGCCATAGGTTAAAATAAAACAAAAAATCTACAACACTATTTCAGTAAAAAACTATTTCAATCCTCCTGATGTTCTCTTTGTAGCATATACTTTCCTTATGTGGGCTTCTAGGTCGCTAGCACCTTTATTTGACACTGACACGCACTGCAGATCCCGACCGAAAAAAAAAAAAGAAAAAAAGAGAGAGTTGTGGAAGTATGGAGGACCAAACCTGCAGAAATTAAAAATGAATAAATGAATAAATAAATGAATAAATATGCAAAAAAACATTTATACTTTTATTTCCTTATTTTTGTATAATTATATTTTTTTCCACATTTATTTATGTATATATGTATTTATTTCTACATTTATTTATTTCCACATTTATTTATTTATACTAGGGCTGGGAATCGATAAAAAAAAAAAAAAAAAACGAATTAATTGCACAATTTGCTGTAATTAATTGCAATTAATTGGATTTCCCCCAATCTTGTAATCATCAATATTTAAACTTAGAATCACCTAATTAAATTAAACAACACACAAAGGAACAGAAAATAGCCCTATATTAAAATAATATTAAACATCAGTATATTATTCTTTTTCAATAATCAATCAACATAATCAATTAAACAGATAATTATTATTATTTTTTTTATTTTTTTTTTACTAATTATCCAAATAAAATATAGTCCTACAAAGCTATTATTACCAGAGCATGTGATCAGGTCATTTTACCATTGTTGCCCAGCATGACTATACCAGCTCAGTAGGGCTATTGCAAACAGAAGTCTAGGCTACTACTGAGAAATTTCACATTATTTGAGCGGACTTTGCTTTTCCAGTGCGTGATCGGTACATGATTCGAGCATTTGGGCCGTTAACGACAGAGCAGAACATTGAGCAGAGAGCGCAGCGCGCCGACACACACACACACACACACACACACACACACACACACACACACACACAACGGAGAGCGCGGCACAAACACGGAGCGGAAAAGACCCGCTCATGAGAATGAAACCTGATCGCCGAACACGGAGGGGCAGGACGGCATATTTTCGTCCTTTTCAATAGCAGCCGCAACAGGAAATCATTAAAACGAGGCAAAAAAAAAAGGTGCTGCGTTAATTGCGTTTTTTTTTTTTTTACGCGTGAAACATCTCAAATTAATCGCAAAGATTAACGCGTTAATTCCCCCAGCCCTAATTTATACATTCATTTATTTATACATGTATTGCTCTGTATGCTAATGAGGGGGGCGTGTTTTACCTCAGACATAGCAATCGAGCTCAGGGTGGCAGTGCTGTAGCTTTGAGGCCACTGTGACACCTTGTGGTGTGACCAAACAATACGCAAGAGGTTTGTGGATGTGACTTTACAGGTCATGCAGGGAATAAATGACTTAGAGATGGCAATATGGCCAAAATCTTATATCACAGTTTATATGTCCTTTAATATCACCCTAATTGTATGTAACTATATAGGTTTACCAAACATAGGCCTACTCTTAATTCCAGACATGGCCGTAAAACATCAGCAGGTCGAACAGAATGAACAGAATCCGCTGATAACAGACACTTTGACACGGAAGAGCGTCAAATTATCCACTATTAACCACATTTTATGCCATGCATTGTAGATCCGTACACAGAAGCTAACTGCATTTTTAATGTATCTTCCAAAAACAATGTTGACCGCAACAGAAACAAACTTTTCCATAAAGAGGTGATATTTCCGCAATAAATTGATTTCCTGGTGTATTTTTTAAAACCTTATTAAATAGTAAGCTATATGCATCATCATGTAGCCTATAAGTTATTAAGTTTAACTGATCAATTCACTACTATAGGCCTGTTACCAGTAAAATAAAATTAGTTTCAACAAAATCCATCTTTGCGCTGCAGATGTTGGACGTGCAGACGCTGACTCTGAATGGCTTTAGATATTATTTACACAGACTGTTAATGCAGATCCATGGATGCATTTATACTGCTATCACAAATGCATAAATAATGTTATGAGAATATTTTTTTTAATATAACATTTTGAATATTGAAAAATGAAATGATAGAATCGATTAAATTATTCGTTTAAATACGAAACTAAAACAGCCAGTAGGTGGTGCCAAGCCACCATCTTAACAAGTGAGTTCAATCATTAATTCAGACGAATCATTAATTAATTTGATCAAATATGCTACACACTCCATCAATGAGGGTTAGAAGAACTGCTGTCAAACATATAACATGATAGAAACATAATAATCACTGCACTAATAATCCAATAATAATTTTTTTTACATCCTTATGCATTGCTTTCTGTCAGGACTTTTACGTGCTTTAATTCAACTCAGTGAAGTGACCTCGACGTCCGGGTTAGCAGTAGCATGAGCCGTCAGGCAAGTGTTATTTAAATAAACTCCTGATGTACTTACAAACTTTCCACTGCCTCGTTTTATGAGTACAGAACCTATTTGTACAACTGTATAAGTTTGGTACCATTCTGGGCATTATTAGTGGGGTAATTTTTGAGATATTGAGAATATAGCAGCTTTTCAGAATTGTAAATTGTCAATAGCCTATTGTTTGTTCAATGCCTATTTTGAATGTAAATTGGTTTATTTCTCAAAAAAAAAAAAATCTTTATGGAAACTCTTTATGGAAAAGTTTGTTTCTGTTGCTGTCAACATTGTTTTTGAAAGATACATTAAAAATGCAGTTAGCTTCTGTGTATGGATCTACAATGCATGGCATAAAATGTGGTTAATAGTGGATAATTTGACGCGCTTCTGTGTCAAAGTGTCTGTTATCAGCGGATTCTGTTCATGTGTGCCCAGACATTTTAGAAATCACGACCTGCTGATGTTTTACGGCCATTTCCGGAATAAAGAGTAGGCCTATGTATGGTAAACCTATATAGCTACATACAGTTAGGGTGATATAATGGCTCGTTTCCACTGAGCGGTATGGTACGGTACAGTACGGCACGGTACGCAATTATTTCCGTTTCCACTGTCAAAAGTTGTGAATGGTACCAAAAATTCCAAATACCAAAATTCGTCTTGTGTATATCTAATGGGCGATATTTGGTCTCGTGAATCTATAATTTGTTCCCAGGCCAATTGTTTTGGCTGAGGGCTAAGTGAAGTTTCATAACTTTATATTTTTAAGCTATTTAACTTTACCGTTGTAAGGTTAGACTGGAGCGCTGACTTTTTATGTTTGACTGAATTGTTTGCATTATTTCTTATTGTATAGCTACTTGTACCTTTTACTTAGCCATTTTATAATGGCTAATATTGATAAAACTGAAATTTAACAAAAAGAGACAGGGTTGAGTTTTGCCATTTTTAATTTTATTACAGTGAAGATGATCAGAGTACAAATGCACATATTGCCTGAACCTTATTAATAAGTTTAATATTTTTATATTATATTTAAACGAAAAGATGCAGGGTTGAGTTTTATATTTCGTTTTGTTATAAATAGGCTAACGTTATGCATGCCGTGAATATAATCAGTGTTGCCTGAACCACATTAGTGTGGCTATAATGTTTAAGATTTCTTTAAATGAAAACGTTAAGAGGCAGAGTGGAGGTTTATAACATATTTTGTTTTATTGTTGCCTAAAATATACATACAAAGATAACCGAAGTTGCAGAGAGAGCTGAGTGACGCTTTCAAGAACGCGCTGTTCCATTTGCAGAATTACCGAACTCGCACCCTCATGAGACGTCTAATCTAGGCGCTTGTCTTCTTGTGACAAACAGCCACATGTTGAGAACCAAGAACAAGATCTGCTGCATGTCATCCATTGTTGTTTACTATGGCGCTTTATTCTTCGCGCGAAAATGAGGCTACACCACGCCTATCAAGTAAGGGTACTGTTGGCAGTGGAAACGCTAGCCGATTCATTGTTTACCGTCCGGAACCGTACCGTACCGTACCGCTCAGTGGAAACGAGCCATTAAAGGACATAAACCTCAATATAAGGTTTTGGCCATATTGCCATCTCTAAGTCATTTATTCCCTGCGTGACCTGTAAAGTCACATCCACAAACCTCTTGCATATTGTTTGGTCACACCACAAGGTGTCACTGTGGCCTCAAAGCTACAGCACTGCCACCCTGAGCTCGATTGCTATGTCTGAGGTAAAACACACCCCCTCATTAGCATACAAAGCAATAAATGTATAAATAAATAAATTTATAAATCAATGTAAAAATAAATAAATGTAGAAATAAATACATATATACATAAATAAATAAAAGTGGAAATAAATAAATAAATGTGGGAAAAATATAATTATACATAAATAAGGAAATAAAAGGAAAAATAGTCTTTTTATACTTAGTTTCTTTTTTTTTTTCTTTTTTTTTACATTTCATCGCATATTTATTCATTTATTTATTCATTTTTAATATCTGCAGGTTTGGTCCTCCATATGGAAGGCCTATACTTCATGTTAAACATATATAGCAGCAAAGACAACGTCGGCAGTATTGATGGCAAAATAGGCTACAGAATATTTCGTTCTATATTGACAGGTGTAATATTTGAAAATCGATCATTATTTATTTTTTAAATTACATATCTGCATTTATGTCAAAAACCTAGACTTTCAAACATCAAAATGTAATTTATTAATATGTATTTGTGTCAAAATGACATATAAAAACTTTTTTGCCTGGAAACGCTTTCAACACGCTTGCGTGTCACGTGAAAAATAGGCGTCGGTTCTATTTCTAGCCATGCACGCGTTTTGAGACACGCTTATAAGTGTGCAACCTCTTAACTCTTCTGTATATGAGATGCAGTTCTATTACGTAGCAGAAACACTGCCAGTGTGAAAGCATAATGTAAGCCTGCTGCTAATTCACATACACTGCATGTAAAACTGGCCTAATTTAGTTAAGGATTGTTACTTTATTCATGTTATTACTATGAAATAATTTTAAAGGAATTTTGGCTAAAAATCCATAAATACCATTATTCAGGTGAAGGTTTTTCTTGTTTTCATGCCAATGGTACGTGCCAGCACTGATGTAAGAGTTTAACAGTAACACTTTATCAGCTCTGTACAAATGACTGTCTACTTTGTCTTTGTCTACCCACACAGGTTCCCTCTGCCAGTTAGATGGTAAGTTGTCATAATGACCATAAAACTCTTGTTCCACGCAGAATGTTTCTTCTATGTCTGTGAGGCATTTTAAGGAATTCTCATATTACTTTTTCTCTCATTAGTATGTGGTCAAGCCCCCCTAAACAATAAGATTGTTGGAGGGGGGGATGCAAAGGAAGGGTCTTGGCCGTGGCAAGTCATCATTTATCTCGGGGAAAGAGGTTTATGTGGTGGGAGTCTAATCAATAAAGACTGGGTTTTATCTGCAGCTCACTGCTTCAGCACGTATGTTGGCATCTTAAATTAAGCTTAAAGGGATAGTTCACCCAAAAAATTAAAATTATCCCATGATTTACTCACCCTCAAGTCATCCTAGGTGTATATTACATTCTTTTTTCAGACGAATACAAAGTTATATATAAAAAAAAAAAGCCTGGCTCTTCCATGCTTCATAATGGCAGTGAATGTTTTTTTTGCTGTTTTGAAGTTCATCTATCCATCATAAAAGTGCATCTATCCATCATAAAGTGCTCCACACAGCTCCGGGGGGTTTATAAAGGCCTTCTGAAGCGAAGCGATGCGTTTGTGTAAGAAAAATATCCATATTTAAAGTAAAATAACTAGCGTCCGGCCAAACGAATATACTGGGCCCTATCATACACCCGGCGCAATGCAGCGTCATGTGCAACGGCCATTCGCTGCCATTCTAAAGCTTGGAAGAGCCAGGACATTTTTTAATATAACTCCAATATTCGTCTGAAAGAAGAATGTAATTTAATTTTTTGTGTGAACTATCACACTAAGATACAATTGTAAATTGATAATAGTGGGATTAAAGTAGACTTTCTCTATTTACAGATACGGTGTGTCTGACATTGTGATGTACTTCGGGCGTCGGAGCCAATCGGGCTCAAACCCTAATGAGACATACAGGACAGCGAGTCGAGTTATCAAGCATCCTGACTATGACAATCCCAAGTTTTCCAACGACTTAGCACTGATCCAGCTCTCCTCTTCTGTGAATTTCAATGATTACATTAAGCCAGTCTGTCTGGCGGCTGCTGGTAGTGTATTTCCTGAAGGTGCAGAGAGCTGGGTGACTGGATGGGGAAGGCTACAGCCTGAAGGTGAGTGAATATTTGCTTGTCAATTAACTGAACAAAAAGATTACTTAACCCTCAACAATTTACCTAGAAAAGTTTTTTAAAAGCTGGCAAAATATATCCTCTGATCTGTGTTAAAGGCCAGCGTCCTGACATACTGCAGGAGATTATGTTACCAATTGTCAACAACAGTGCCTGTTATAATGCTTGGGGAGGGTACATCACAAGCGAAATGATTTGTGCTGGATTTTTAAATGTGGAAGGGAAATGTTCATGTCAGGTAAGACATCAGTCATTCATTTTAACCCATTTTAATCTAAAGCAATTTACAAAACTACTGTCCAGTTTTCGGTCACCTGCACACTGACAACCTAGTTGCTCAGTTAAACTCTTAAAGTCTTTGCTCCACTGATCATGAACTCATACACTACTACTGTAAGCTAGCACTCGATCGGCCAAAAAATCCGGCATCCGACCAGCGCGGAAGGTCTCTACGTGTTACTGTCTTTTCTCGTGGCAAAGTATTTTTTGATTAAATGCAATATTTTCTCTCATGTATTTTCTCGTTATTTCATCTGACTCCATAAATGAAAAGGTTTTAATGATATCCGTGCATCATTAAAAGTGAGCGAATGTTTGACTATTCTTTTAACTCTTTAATGAAAATAATGTCAAAGTCAGTTAGAATAATCAAATGTAACAATTTATTCTGTCAGGTAAATGTATCATGCCAATTTCATAATCAGTTCAAGGATAATACAATAACATCAAATGCTCTGGAATAAAGAGAAAAGATGCAAACCTAACATGATGATACCAAACATGTATAATACTCTATGATAATTTTTCACATTTAACTATGTTTCAGACTTTTAGCTGAAACCGTGGTCCTTAGTGATTCATAAAATGCAAGTCAATGGCTACCATTACTTTGAGAGTCAAACAGCAAATACAGGCATGACAAAATGAATACCCGTGGCTCCTGACGATACATTGAGGTCTTATCTCAGCCTAAACGCTTAGTCTGTGCAAGAAACTGAACAGTATTTACAATATTATCACCTGAAGTCCATAGCTTCAGTGAAACGGTACTAAGCGTGTTTACAAGAGTGACGCAAAACAATTTGTTATTTTTTTTAGTGAACTATTTCACTAAATTGGACTGAACCTTCTGAAACAGTTTGCAGCTCGAGTCAGCACAGATCTACAAGTTACTCGATGACTCCAAATGAGTCACAGACAGTCACTCTGACTCCAAATGAGCTAAAAAAAATGGCGTATATGATCCTATGATGCTGGTTTTTTCCAACTCATTCAGTGCTCCAGTTACTCTAAATGTCCATTGAACTGAGAACAGTACGGCTAGTAGGGGTGTGAACCTACACTCGTCTCACGGTTCGGTTCAATTACGATTATCATGTCATCGATTCAGTTCAATTCGATATCACGATGCATCACGATGCACTGCATCCTCAATTTTCAATTTTACTTCAAAAGTGATGTGTGCGTGCACTCGCCTGTTCGGGAAGTCGCAGTGACAGAAACAGTGACATTCCACTTTTAAGTTTCAAGGGAGTAAAGCTATTTATGCCATTAAGAAAAATCGGTCAAATAAATTTTGCTTTAAAGAAATGTTCATTTAAAAGCAGCGCTCATTAATCAGTGTATTATGTTACCATTAAATATGCGCCCATCAACCGTCGCCAAGTCCGCTGTTGAAGGTGACGATCATCCACTTATAATCACGCGTAACACAGAATAATTGTAATTTGACCATCGGGTGTGGATACTTAAATCAGAGAAAATTATTGGGGCGGGTGGATGATTTGTTTTTGGCTGCGGATTCGGGTGAAGTAGTTGGAGCATTTTTTTTTTTCTCACCTCCCTCTGCCATTGTATGCTACCGCGACAAAGCACGTAAATAAATAGAGAGACATACTGCCAAATAGACAACTGAAACATACACTCACCTAAAGGATTATTAGGAACACCATACTAATACTGTGTTTGACCCCCTTTCGCCTTCAAAACTGCCTTAATTCTACGTGGCATTGATTCAACAAGGTGCTGAAAGCATTCTTTAGAAATGTTGGCCCATATTGATAGGATAGCATCTTGCAGTTGATGGAGATTTGTAGGATGCACATCCAGGGCACGAAGCTCCCGTTCCACCACATCCCAAAGATGCTCTATTGGGTTGAGATCTGGAGACTGTGGGGGCCATTTTAGTACAGTGAACTCATTGTCATGTTCAAGAAACCAATTTGAAATGATTCGAGCTTTGTGACATGGTGCATTATCCTGTTGGAAGTAGCCATCAGAGGATGGGTACATGGTGGTCATAAAGGGATGGACATGGTCAGAAACAATGCTCAGGTAGGCCGTGGCATTTAAACGATGCCCAATTGGCACTAAGGGGCCTAAAAGTGTGCCAAGAAAACATCCCCCACACCATTACACCACCACCACCAGCCTGCACAGTGGTAACAAGGCATGATGGATCCATGTTCTCATTCTGTTTACGCCAAATTCTGACTCTACCATCTGAATGTCTCAACAGAAATCGAGACTCATCAGACCAGGCAACATTTTTCCAGTCTTCAACTGTCCAATTTTGGTGAGCTTGTGCAAATTGTAGCCTCTTTTTCCTATTTGTAGTGGAGATAAGTGGTACCCGGTGGGGTCTTCTGCTGTTGTAGCCCATCCGCCTCAAGGTTGTGCGTGTTGTGGCTTCACAAATGCTTTGCTGCATACCTCGGTTGTAACGAGTGGTTATTTCAGTCAAAGTTGCTCTTCTATCAGCTTGAATCAGTTGGCCCATTCTCCTCTGACCTCTAGCATCAACAAGGCATTTTCGCCCACAGGACTGCAGCATACTGGATGTTTTTCCCTTTTCACACCATTCTTTGTAAACCCTAGAAATGGTTGTGCATGAAAATCCCAGTAACTGAGCAGATTGTGAACAACTCAGACTGGCCCGTCTTGCACCAACAACCATGCCACGCTTAAAATTGCTTAAATCACCTTTCTTTCCCATTCTGCCATTCAGTCTGGAGTTCAGGAGATTGTCTTGACCAGGACCACACCCCTAAATGCATTGAAGCAACTGCCATGTGATTGGTTGATTAGATAATTGCATTAATGAGAAATTGAACAGGTGTTCCTAATAATCATTTAGGTGAGTGTACTTCAGGCCATGTGTCCACCAAGGCATTTCTAGTCTTCTGAAAATGCCCAGCTTGATGTGCTTAAGAGCGCTTTGAAGGCACAATCCACGGAAGTAATGTGCTACCAGTTTCAGTCTGGATTCAGACCGCATCATAGCACTGAAACTGCGCTCGTTAAAATCACAAATGATTTACTTTTAGCTTCTGACCAAGGCTGTATCTCAATACTAGTTTTACTTGATCTTAGTGCTGCGTTCGATACTATAGATCACACAATACTCTTAGATCGACTACAAAATTATACTGGTGTTCAAGGACAAGCACTAAGCTGGTTCAAATCATACCTATCTGACCGCTACCATTTTGTCTATTTAAATGGAGAAAAATCGATCATAACTCCAGTAAACTATGGAGTGCCGCAGGGATCTGTATTAGGCCCTCTGTTATTTTCAATATATATGATGCCACTTGGAAATATTATAAGGAAACATGGAACTAGTTTCCATTGTTATGCTGATGACACTCAAATATATATTTCATCACGGCCGGATGAAAACGCTACATTTTCCAAATTGACAGAGTGTGTTAAAGATATAAAAGATTGGATGACGCGTAATTTTCTTTTATTAAATCCAGACAAGACAGAGGTAATACTTATCGGTTCAAAAAACCGCCCACAAAACCTCGCACAATACAACTTTAACATCATAGGATGTCCTGTTACTTTATCCTCTACAGTAAAAGACCTGGGTGTTATACTCGATTGCAACCTGTCTTTTGAAAATCATATTTCTTATGTTACAAAAACAGCCTTTTTCCACCTTAGAAACATTGCTAAGCTACGTAATATGCTATCAGTTTCTGATGCAGAAAAGTTAGTTCATGCATTCATGACCTCGAGACTGGATTACTGTAATGCTTTATTAGCTGGTTGTCCTGCATCCTCAACAAACAAGCTACAGTTAGTCCAAAATGCCGCCGCTAGAGTTCTTACGAGATCAAGAAAATATGATCATATAACACCGATTTTATCATCACTGCATTGGTTACCTATAAAGTTCCGTATTAATTACAAGGTATTGCTACTGACTTATAAAGCCCTAAACGGCTTAGCTCCAGTCTATTTAACGGATCTTCTATCGCCCTATAATCCATCGCGCTCTTTGAGATCACTAAATTCAAGGCTTTTGGTCATACCTAGGATATCCAGAACCACCAAAGGAGGGAGAGCATTTTCACATTTGGCTCCAAAACTCTGGAATAGTCTTCCTGATACTGTTCGTTACTCAGACTCGCTCTCCCAGTTTAAAACTAGATTAAAGTCGCATCTCTTCAGCCAGGCATTCATATAATCCTACAGTTCAAACTACAATCCGGCCTCTATCCAATGCCAGAGGAGAACTGGCCCCCGACTGAGCCTGGGTTCTCCCAAGGTTTTTTTTCTCCATTAACCCTCTGGGGACCAAAAACGCGCCCACGCGTTTTGCTCGGTTTTTTTTTTAGCAATGAAAAATAAACACAAAATGCTCTGTTAATTTTGATCTTTCATTTTCGTGTAATACATCAATCGATCCTGTTCAGTTTTATTTTTTTTCTGTATACTCACAATACAAATAAAGTGTTTTGCTTTTTGACAAATAAAGAAAAACTAACATGATGCTATTTCTGCCTTCTCTCTGTCAGTAAACTCCCATTTGAAACGCGTTCGAAAATTATCTATAACTCCGCGAAAATTCAGTCAAACAGGCAAACAGACCCACGGGCATAAAGCTTGAGATCGCAGCTTTTAAATGAAGTAATTTATATAAAAAACAAATATTATCAGCTTCTGTAATCTGTATAAAAAGAGAGCGACTCCAGTCGAGCTCATTACGAGCCATTCAAAAGTAATTTGACCACGCCCCGGAGAGCGCGTGCTATTCAAACGCAAATTCTGAGAACCATTTCAGTCTGTGAAACGCCCCCACATCAGCTGTAAACAAAGAGGCATAATATAGCCTACCTTATGGAGAAAATTTTCCGTGCTGATATGAGGAGCAGATCCCGCTGAGGAGTGAGGTAGGCTAAGTTATCCTTTCTCAAGTGTTAATGTGGAATAACGTTATGGAATAACGTTGTAGGCTTATGTAAACAAAAAGATGAATCGCGTTTCTATAATATGAATCGCGCGTCTATTTGTAAAGAGTGTTTAGCCTAAATATGAATCGCGCGCCTGTGTGTGAAAGAATAAACTGCTTTTACAGTTACAGTTACTGCGTTACAGTCAGGCGAAGTATGAAAGACAACATTTTGTTGACTAGATTTGGGTACAGTTTTTACTGTAGAATATACTGTCACATCAAATAAGCTTTTCTGCTCATATATATAAAATACTATTTTGTCAAAAATAAAGTCATAGACTAAGATGTTCCAATGTTGGCTATATTCAAACTAATGAATACATATGATAAAATGTAGGCCTATAATCTTTTTTTTTTTTTTTTTACAAAGAAAGAGTACTTTTTTGCAGAAATATTGCTGAAATTGTAATTATTGTTGTAATTGTAACCTTTTTAATAAAATAGCAAAACATATTTACAAGATAGATGTAAGCAAAATCTTAAATGGTCAATATAAGTCTTCTTCAAAATATGTATTTTGTCCTTGCATTGTGGCTCAGTCAGTGTCACACCTGAATGAATGGCTAATTATGCAGAGTCATTATGCAGAGTGGGTGGGACTAAGGTGTAAACTACTCCTCCCCCTCGCATATTGGCTTTCCAAGCAAAACCTGTTTTACACCATTTAAATCAATGTAGGCCTATTTTTTTTTGTGAACGATAAAGCAAGACTATTTTCACATAATTTTGAAGCTAGAACTGAAAGGGACAACATCCATTAGTCAAAAGTCTTGTGGGCACATATTTTGTATGAGTTTTGTGGTCTTATTTCAGCAACTTTCATTTTTATTTTTTAAAATAACCACGCATAAACATTATTCTCTTAAAAATACAAACATCTACATACATGTTGCTCGCATATTATGGTAGGCCTGTTTGTGCTATATAGAGTGAATTTACACCTTTGCCATTAACATGTTTATAAATAACTGAAAAAAGCACAAATGTCAGAGCATGTCAGAACATCTCAAGGGCCCCAAAAACAGCTTGGTCCCCAGAGGGTTAAGGCACCTGATGGAGTTTTAGGACACCATTAGGTCACTTGATGGAGTTTTTCGGTTCCTTGCCACTGTTGCCTTTGGCTTGCTCAGTTGGGGATATTTTGGGGATATCTAATTTAATTTTATCAATCAATAAATTCCTCTTGAAACAAACTTTGTTGTATTATTTTAATTTAATACTGTGAAGCTGCTTTGATGCAATCTGTATTGTGAAAAGCGCTATACAAATAAACTTGACTTGACTTGACTAGTATCTTATTTCACAGATAATTAATTTTATGAACAATTACTGATCTGCAATATTAACTTCACCTCCATTATTATTTATAGTCGACAAGGATGTGACAGTTGGCCAATGTGGTCTTTGTCCTCACCCATCCTCCACTGTGATTGGATGGCAGAGTAAAAACTGACAGTGACAAGTGCTGCGTTTTACCCATAGACTGTTTTAAAAAAAAAGATGGACTATGCATCTCACTGTAGGAAAATAAAGCCAAAATGTCCCTGAAATGGCCGCTGTCATATTGTGCTGATGACATCATTTGGAACCAGAATCTGCGCAGTAGAAGCTGCATTATCAAGGTCCCTCCCAAACTCCTGTAGACTCAATCACAAGCCTATCACATCCTGTCTATGTTCAGTCATATGTGCAGATGTATGCATGTCTACCTATGCAGCAGCATGCATTTATTGGCTTGTCTTGCCTATTTCTCTTATCACTTATGAAATTTCAAAAAATAAATTTCTTTACAAATGTATAGCAATAGTTATGGAAGCCCGTTTCCGCCACATTGAGTAAAAAAAATAAAGATTCTTTAAGTCATAATAATGAGAAACGTCTCAGGTTACGACTGTAACCTATGTTCCCTGAGAACAGGGAACGAGACACTACGTCAGAATGACGCTATGGGGAACGCCTCAGGCGTGACAGGTGTCTGAAATAAATATCAACTCACGTCAATCATGTTGACCGGCGACAGCCCGTGAATCATCAGCTTGATTAACGCGCGACCTGGATGTATAAAGGGGAGCCTTGCACACATGACAACATCCTATCATCTGAAGGGACTGTTGCAGGCAGGCCCCGAGGCATGGCAGGAAGACGTAGTGTCTCGTTCCCTGTTCTCAGGGAACATATGTTACAGTCGTAACCTGAGAACTCTACACTACGTCAGAATGACGCTATGGGGAACGATATACCAACGCCACCATGCTAAGGGGGGTGCATGCCCTCAGGTCACACTGGGCTGTCAGTGACAGCACTCCCTACCGGTCATAGCCCAAGCTAATGAACCAAGAAACTGCCAGAACATAGTTAATGGGAGTATATCTGGGCCAGCTCAAAGGCTTAGGACCACAGCTTCCAATAGAAGGGGTCACTTGTAGGGAGTGTGGCTAGGGGACCCAAGGGACCCCCAGCCAGTCACTATTCAGGGGAGCGTGCCACCTGAAATACCACCAGGCTGGCCTGGTGATCTATACTAAGACACACAGTCTGGCCATAGCCTGTCTGTCCGAGACAGAGCCTCTGGAAGTTGCCTTGGATAAGGCATCCAGAAACCAAAGGCCTGCGAAGCTGGCAGAAACCATTCAGTTCCGGAACACAGAGATGGGATCTCCCGGAGAGTGTGACTCATACTCAGGAAGGCCTGTGAGGCCTGTAACCTGGCGACCACAATATGTGGGAGCTCATACTTAGGAAGGCCGGAGAGGCCTGAAACCTGGTGACCACAGTAAGTGGGAGCTCGTATTCAGGAAGACCGGAGAGGCCTGTAACCTGACAGCCACACAATGTGGGGCTACCTTCAGAAAGGCCTAACGAGGCCTGTTACCACAAAATGTGGGAGATAGCTTGAAAGGGAGGCGCCTGTCGTAAAACATTGCGACAGCAAGACGCATCTAGAGTGGGATTCGAGGTGAAGAACCGGAGTCTGAGCCACGTAAAAAAGGGAATGAAGCGGAAGCGCATAACCCTTACAGTAAATATGGATTTTAGAAAGTAAACGAAACGGAAGTGCGTGTACTAATGCCAGTCCGAATCCAGGAAGGCCTGGTGAGGCCTCTAACCTGGCGACCACAGTATGTGGGAGCTCATACTCAGGAAGGCCTGTGAGACCTAAAAGCTCGTTTACAGGAAGGCCGGAGAGGCCTGTAACCTGACAGCCACACAATGTGGGGCTACCTTCAGAAAGGCCTAATGAGGCCTGTTACCACAAAATGTGGGAGATAGCCTGAAAGGGAGGCGCCTGTCGTAAAACATTGCGACAGAAGATGCATCTAGAGTGGGACCCAAGGTGAAGAACCGGAGTCTGAGCCACGTAAAAAAGGGAATGAAGCAGAAGCGCATTACCCTTACCATAAATATGGATTTAAGAAAGTACACGAAACGAAAGTGCGTGTACTTATGCCAGTCTGAATCCAGGAAGGCCTGGTGAGGCCTCTAACCTGGCGACCACAGTATGTGGGAGCTCATACTCAGGAAGGCCTGTGAGGCCTAAAACCTGGCGACCACAGTAAGTGGGAGCTCGTTTACAGGAAGGCCGGAGAGGCCTGTAACCTGACAGCCACACAATGTGGGGTGTAACAATAACGACTCGGGGTAAATGTGAATTAGCTCAAGAATATAGGGAATTTTGGCAATATTAATATTTATGACTCATGGTCATAATTCATAAGTCGCATGTACATTTATTTTATCAATTATCGAGATTACCTTGTTCTGTACTGTCTGATCATTACAGTTAAGAAGGGGGTATCTCTTTTCAAACTCCAAGAAAGTTTTATCTTCTGGCCGCGAATATCAAACTTTCTGAGTTTATGAATTAAAACTACTTAAGGTAGTCAATATCGAGCTTGTAGCTTAGATCTTTTACAATTTCATTGACTTTATAAGGTGGGTTTTCAAACACAGAGACAATTAAAAGTATACATGGGTTTATTAATAAAAATGGCACACACTAGAGATTATATAAACTACAAACATAAACGTACGTAAAAATGCAAACAAACGAATAAACATTTAACCGAACAAAAACATAAACATAGCGTGATCAGAATGAAAATGAAATGAAAGGAAGAAAGATATAGAGGGAAGATAGAGGGTAACTTAAATCACAGACCTAAGACCTGGACACCTGAAATCAGCGTTTAGAGAGCGTTACGTTACTTGCAAGATTCTGTGTTCTTTCAGTGTGGTGCTGAAGAGGGGGCGCGCGTGCGCGTGTCCGGCTGGTTTGCGTCTAGCTTCGTCTTCTGGGTCATTTCGCAAGACGATGTAAAGGCTCACTTGAATTTAATGTTACCGGAAAATAAGGTTCATCTCCCGGGATGGGAGAGGTTTACAGTCTTTGTTGCAAAGGACGCAGCTACGACTCGAACATGTGCTCGCTCGATGGAGAAGGCCAGGGCCTCCTCCAGATGTTCCTTTGGAGAAGCGCTGCGCCGAGGAAGAGGGTCCAGAGAAGTTGGATGAGTTGAGAGGGAAGAGAGAGGGAGAGTTACTGAAGGTCTGGACTTTTATCAGTGTCCCATGTGCCGTCCCCTCCTTCGTGTAGGACGAATCAGCTGTCGAGATTTTTCGAGCGGGAAGATTCCTTTGTCCGGTTAGACACGCCCACTCGAATGAGTCATGATTGACTTTAACTTGAGAGGATTTTCTCCAGACATATGAACTTATAAAACAATGCGCATCACTGAATTCTGCTATCGGAATTCAACTCCGTTAGCTGGAGAGGATTACAGAGATATCAAAAATAGAATAGAGGCTTTGTAGCCATGCAAAGATACATTATTATGCATTTGTATAGGCAATAGCAGTCCTATTAATGTTACAAATAGGACATATGCTTTCCTATGGTTTACACACACCTCTTAACACACAAATATATATATTTAGTACATTTAAGAGTGACTTTATGGGTAAAAGTCCTTTTCTGTAGGGGGTTTCTGTTTCAAAGTCCAGAGTGTGTTTGTGTGTGTGTGTGTGTTGGAATGTTGCGACCCTGTTATCTCATGCATAGGGCTGGATAGCTCTGTGGTCAAATTTTATGACCTGCCAATGAGCTCGGGTTACGGGATGCGATTCTACTGGGAGAACATTCTTCAAAAATACATTTCAGATCAAAACACGCGAGGATCATAACTATATGATCAAAACAACATTAATCACACATACATACAGGAAGTTCAGATACAAGTCTGAGTTACACACATTAAAAGTTAAACACCAAAGGATGTTGGTGTGTGTGTGTGTGTGTGTGTGTGTGTGTGTGTGTGTGTGTGTGTGTATGTGTGTGTGTTCTGGGATGTCACGAGTCTGTGAAGTTGTAAAAGTCACAGGGAGTCCGCGCTGGACTGGGGGGGTGACAGACACCCCGGCGCTGGTGAATTATTCCGTGGGGAATTATTAACCAGCGCTGTTTGGACAAAGAAGATGTGTTCAACATCACATGATTCACTTAATGTGAAAAGCAGATGTCATTGTTGCTACAGGGGCTACCTTCAGAAAGGCCTAACAAGGCCTGTAACCACAGAATGTGGGAGATAGCTTAAAAGGGAGGCGTCTGTCGTAAAACATAGTGACAACAAGACGCATTTAGAGTGGGACTCGAGGTGAAGAACCGGAGTCTGAGCCACGTAAAAAAGGGAATGAAGCGGAAGCGCCTAACCCTTACCATAAATATGGATTTTCGAAAGTAAACGAAACGAAAGTGCGTGTACTTATGCCAGTCCGAATCCAGGAAGGCCTGGTGAGGCCTCTAACCTGGCGACCACAGCATGTGGGAGCTCGTACTCAGGAAGGCCGGTGAGGCCTGTAACCTGGCAACCACAGCATGTGGGAACCCATGATCAGGAAGGCCAGATGAGGCCTATAACCTGATGGCCACAGTATGTGGGAGCTCACATTCAGGAAGGCCGGTGAGGCCTGTAACCTGACATGTGGAAGCTCATAACCAGGAAGGTCTGGTGAGGCCTATACCCTGGCGACTACAGTATGTGGGAGCTCATATTCAACCACAGTATGTGGGAGCTCATACTCAGGAAGGCCTAGTGAGGCCTATGACCTGATAACCACAGAATGTGGGAGCTCATATTCAACCACAATATGTGGAAGCTCACATTCAGGAAGGCCTGGTGAGGCCTCTGACCTGATAACCACAGTATGTGGGCTCATATACAGGAAGGCCTGGTGAGGCCTCTGACCTGATAACCACAGAATATGGGAGCTCATATTCAACCACAGTATGTGGGAGCTCATATTCAGGAAGGCCTGGTGAGGCGTCTGACCTGATAACCACAGTATGTGGGAGCTCATACTCAGGAAGGCCTAGTGAGGCCTATGACCTGATAACCACAGTATGTGGGAGCTCATTCAACCACAGTATGTGGGAGCTCATACTCAGGAAGGCCTAGTGAGGCCTATGACCTGATAACCACAGAATGTGGGAGCTCATATTCAACCACAGTATGTGGGAGCTCATATTCAGGAAGGCCTGGTGAAGCCCCTGACCTGATAACCACAGTATGTGGGAGCTCATTCAACCACAGTATGTGGGAGCTCATACTCAGGAAGGCCTAGTGAGGCCTATGACCTGATAACCACAGTATGTGGGAGCTCATATTCAAGAAGGCCTGGTGAGGCCTATAACTTGATAACCACAGAATGTGGGAGCTCATATTCAACCACAGTATGTGGGAGCTCATTTTCAGGAAGGCCTAGTAAGGCCTATGACCTGATAACCACATTATATGGGAGCTATATTCAAGAAGGCCTGGAGAGGCCTATAACTTGATAACCACAGTATGTGGGAGCTCATATTCAGGAAGGCCTAGTGAGGCCTATGACCTGATAACCATAATATGTGGGAGCTCATTCAACCATAGTATGTGGAAGCTCATATTCAGGAAGGCCTAGTGAGGCCTATAACCTGATAACCACATTACTCCTTGACAGTCAATTCCTGGGAGCTCACCTCAGGGAGGCCCAAGCGCTGTCCGGTTGCAAAATGGGGACTGTCTGGTCAAGGAGGCCTGATAAGACCTACTACCTGACCATCGAAGAAATCTTTAGATTTACTCTCTTACCCACAACATTTTGCCCCAGACTCTAAAAAAGGAGACGTGGTCTGAAAAGAAACAGAAATATGTTAATTTCACATTTTACAAAAAGACCAGAATTACACCTGCTCTTTTTGTTCACTGCTCATCATTTTAATTCCTCAATTAAAATGCAGCCAAAAACACTGGATAACGCGATCTGGATGATAGGCTGAATTACTAAATATCTAACTTCTTAAAAGTCAGATAAAATTCCATCATTTTAATTCATAGAATTAAGTGCAGCCATAATCACCAGACAATACTGTTTTAACATTTATACGTTCTCGTAATCTACACACTGCCTCGGCAAGCGCGAGAAACGAGCCGTTAAAATATATTTGGCTTTCATCCCTCGAGAATAAAGTCAACAGGTGCGAGGTTGAAACATCCGACAGCGCACGGATTTTTTCTTTCTCATGCGCGCCGAGATATTTCTTAATGAAGACTGCCAGCACCCTCAGGAACTGACTGTGAACGCCTCGTACCCAAACAGTATTGTTTCACAGATCGCGCGCACCAAGGGGCTCAGATGCTGAACCCTCCTCCCTCGAGAAAAGTGTCCGACGAGAGCGGAGCTTCTTTAAATGAAAAATGCTCACAGTTTGCACAAGAGGCCTCCCGCGCGCTTCAGCGATATTCTCAAAACAGACAAACAGTCCCTGAAGACGAAAAGATGTTGTCATGTGTGCAAGGCTCCCCTTTATACATCCAGGTCGCGCGTTAATCAAGCTGATGATTCACGGGCTGTCGCCGGTCAACATGATTGACGTGAGTTGATATTTATTTCAGACACCTGTCACGCCTGAGGCGTTCCCCATAACGTCATTCTGACGTAGTGTAGAGTTCCCTTTCGAAAGGGAACTTTCTCATAATTATGACTTAACATCTCATAATAATGAGAAACTTTCTCGTAATAATGACTTAACATCTCGTAATAATGAGAAACTTTCTCGTAATAATGAGAAACTTTCTCATAATAATGAGAAACTTTCTCGTAATAATGAGAAACTTTCTCATAATAATAACTTAACATCTCGTAATAATGAGAAACTTTCTCGTAATAATGACTTAACATCTCGTAATAATGAGAAACTTTCTCATAATAATGACTTAACATCTCGTAATAATGAGAAACTTTCTCGTAATAATGAGAAACTTTCTCATAATAATGACTTAACATCTCGTAATAATGAGAAACTTTCTCGTAATAATGACTTATTTTCTCGCACTTCTACGCATGCGCAAAGCAGCGGAGCAGAAGGGCGTGCCGCACTAGCGACATCCGCTGGTCAAAGCCGTGTAAATTAATTACAGCAAACATGGCACGCTCTGCAGTGAATAACATTAATGATAAATGATCAATATATGAGACGGGCTTCCATAGCTAGATAGTCTTTTATTCATTTGTAATATTCATTTGTATTTTTGTGTATGAACAAGCAGCAACACAGAAGGGTGATCCATGGATTTCAAATAGATGGAGGAATGATAAGACAGCACACCTTTCCAAATCTGTTTAAGAACACTTATCTGGAAATCTGTGTAAGGGTCCGTTCATACAGAACGCGCTTTTTCATTGCTTTTCTAGGCATACGCGCACTAGACGGACGCTCGCTCGCTCTTCTGCAGCGTCTCGCGCATGACACGGCGTTCTAAAAACGCGGCGCTCAATTGAAAAGAAGTTCAGCTTTTAAAAACACGTCTCAAGACCTTGCGTTTTCCCCCATTCCACTGCCCACTTATGTTTAAATGTCCCCAAAGTCATAAACATCTTAAAGGAGCATTTCACCCATGGGAACATTGATCTTTATTGAAAGTGGGTCATATATGTAGTCGAAATGTAAAATAAATTTTGAATTTGGTGCCTTCTTGGCCGAGGAAAGAAAGAAAGTAACTTCAGGACGCATTTGTATGAAAGACACCAACTCCCACAATGCACCACATTGCACAGCTGCGCAAGCCACTCCCCCTAATCCAGAAAGCGCATATCTGCCTATAAGAGAAATAACTCTTCCGTCTACAAGGCTAGCTACCACCAGAGCTTGAAATTCATTTCACACAAAATGTCTAGTTAGTTGGCGAACTCATTAGTGAATTACTCTTCATTTGTATTTCTTTCGAAGTGGTGAATTATTGCATTGTAACGTTACCTGGATGTTCAGTCAGATGCGGTGCGAAACTAGGATAGTTCACAACACAAACGTCTGTGTCCTCGTCTGATTCACAACACAAACGTCCGTGTCCTCGTCTGATTCACAACACAAACGTCCGTGTCCTCGTCTGATTTACAACACAAACGTCCGTGTCCTCGTCTGATTCAGAGATTTCATCCAGGAGAAGTTGTCATTGTTGAAATTCTTTGCCGCAGACGGACTCTATCTCCGTGTTCGTAGCGGTTCGTAGTTGCATAGTGAGATCACCGGCGCCACCAGTCCGCCCTAACTCGAGCCAGTCCGGGCTCCTCGTCCGCGGCAGGCAGGTCTTCTGCTGCCTCGGCTGCTCTGCGCTATAATGCGGCTTGTAAAGGTAGCCACAAACACCTGATTCGAGCATCAGACTTCCGAAATCCTCTTCTTCTACATCATATTGAGTAACGTTACCCTCCGCTATTGTCATATCTTCACATCTGGCTCCACAGCGCCTGTTAGCTTAGCTTCCAAACAAGATGGAGGATATTGCTTTTAGTTTCAGAAAGTCAAGTCCCACCCACTGATCTGTAATAGGCCTGTAGCGTGAGCGGTTCCCGCCCCCTGGGAAAGATGAGGAACGAGTGTCTGTAGTCTCTACACTTTTCAATGAAATGTGACTTCCTGCTTATTATGACGCAAAATGATGATTTTTACGTCATAATAAGCAGGAAGTAAAACACTTAAATCCTTATTTCTCCCATCTCAGGGAAAAATGGATGAAAAATCCACATTTATTATAATATATGACTGGGTTTCTAACAATACAAAGCTTAATGCAAATGGGTGAAGTCTCCCTTTAAAGGTGATTTCTGTATTGATATCTTCCAGATGAACCTGCACATCAAATATCCTAGATAGAAGCATCTGCAAAATATGTGTTATATTAACACACATACCCATATATTTTATGAAGATGTTACACTTAAACTTGACGAATAAATGTAACATTCCAACTTTAATCTGATAGTTTTGTAAATTCATGTAACAATTTCCATCGCTGTGCACAAGCAGGCGTCCTTCTTTACCATGGTAACCGTCCTGCTTCTGCATTCCACTTTCACATTTTATCGTGCGCATGGAAAAGTATGGAAGATATAGGTCTACTGATGATGTTATTTAATGATACTAGTACAGATTGCACTTAGTAGATCACACTGACTTTAATGAAAACAACTGTTTTGCAGAGCGTGCCATGTTTGCTGTGATGCATTTACACGGCTTTGACCAGCGGATGTCGCTAGTGCGGCACGCCCTTCTGCTCCGCTGCTTTGCGCATGCGTAGAAGTGCGAGAAAATAAGTCATTATTACGAGAAAATTTCTCATTATTACGAGAAAGTTTCTCATTATTATGAGATGTTAAGTCATTATTTCGAGAAAGTTACTCATTATTATGAGATGTTAAGTCATTATTTCGAGAAAGTTTCTCATTATTACGAGATGTTAATTCATTATTTCGAGAAAGCTTCTCATTATTACGAGTTGTTAAATCATTATTTCGAGAAAGTTTCTCATTATTACGAGATGTTAAGTCATTATTATGAGAAAGTTTCTCATTATTATGAGATGTTAAGTCATTATTACGAGAAAGTTTCTCATTATTACGAGATGTTAAGTCATTATTACGAGAAAGTTTCTCATTATTACAAGAAAGTTTCTCATTATTACGAGATGTTTAAGTCATTATTACGAGAAAGTTTCTAATTATTTTGAGATGTTAAGTCATTATTACGAGAAAGTTTCTCATTATTATGAGAAAGTTTCTCATTATTATGAGATGTTAAGTCATTATTATGAGAAAGTTTCTCATTATTATGACTTAAAGAATCTTTTTTTTTTACTCAACGTGGCGGAAACGGGCTTCCATAAATAGTCTTCCTTCCAGCTGTTGCACATCTTTGCTCCAAAATCTAAATCTAGAGCGGTTGGGAAAAGCTGTGCAACTGTACAGCTTTATTTGGCATTGGCTGTACAGCCTGTAAATTATCTGGTAAAAAATGTATTTCATGTATGTTAGATGTGCAGCAGCAGCAGCATGTCTTACATGTTCACAGGAATGTGTGTGAATGTATTGGCAGTAGCAAATCACGGTACTCGGTAACAGCAGTGTAGCCGATCTATTCCGCAAGACCAAATACATTAACATTGCCATTCCCATTATATGCTAATATCTACTATCATGCCAATCTCTCCGAGACAGAAATACCTAGTTCTGGCATGAAACTCTAGATAGTGCAGGCCGATAGGTCCATAACTCAATTTGGTAGCGATCACATTGTTATCTACATAGGGCAGCTGTTGCGGTATTATTATGGTAGTATTTGATTTGCTGTTAGCAGTCTTCAGTGCGCTTTCAGAAACCCTCCACCCTCCCCAGCTCCACCTGTATAGTTCTGCTACAGGGTTATTTCATGAATGTTACATGTGCAGCAGCAGCAGCATGTCTTACATACACACAGCAATGTCTGTGAATGTATTGGCAGTAATAAGTCTTGGTACAGATCTATTCCGCCAATACCAAATACATTAACCATGCCAATCTCTCCAAGAATTGCAATGACAGAAATAACTAAATTAAACCAAACGTGTTCGGAAAACGTACTTTTGAACATATGTCATCATGGTAAGAACTACCTAAAATGACAGAAACCATCTTTGGGAAAAAATTTGATTTTTTTGTTTGGCTCAGGTCCCATTCGTTTACATGGAGAGGAAAGGGACCTATACTGCAGCCAGCAACCAGGGGGCGATCAAAATGTTTTGGCTTCACTTTTCAGGATGTGTGCGGCACACTTGGTTTGACTCAAAGTCTAACATTTTGGGCTGAAAAAATCTTTGGTGGACACACGGCTGGCATACTTTTACCTTTCGGCTACACTGTTGCATACTTGTGTCTGTAACAGTTGTTCACTGTATATTGTCAGAAATATAAATGCTGAATGTTTGTGAATACAGGGAGACTCTGGAGGTCCATTGGTCAGTAGGAACAGCTCCCGGTGGATTCAGTCCGGCATTGTGAGTTTTGGTGCAGAACAATGTGATGACCCCAGATATCCCACTGTGTTCGCCAGAGTTTCTCAGTTCCAGAACTGGATCACATCTTCCATTGGCAGCAACCCTCCTGGATTTGTTGCATTCAACTCCAGTGGATTCAGTTCACTCAACCTCCTTTTATTTACCATTTCTCTCACAGTCTCCATCATTCCTTTCACATTCTTCCAATATCTCTCTTCCTAAAGATAGTTTTCACAGTAATTCTAAGGGTTCTTTGATGAAGAGGATCAAAGGGTTCTTTGTGCTGTTCATGCTCTCACACATAGATGAAAAGAGCAGTTATACTGTTATTTTTGGTCATTTATTTTTTATCTTTTCAATAATGTACTATTCTTGAAAAGCTATCCTATTGACATTATAAGGGCATAAACATGAAATTCAGCATGCTTGTGTCCTCTGAGATTCAGGATGTTTGCATAACTACTTGAGATCGACTGATCTTGTTTGTTTTATAACAATACCGGTTATTTGTATGTTTATATGTCTGATAACCGATGCTTAACTGAAATAGGGTCTGAAGCTCTGCAATGTGATCAGGGATACTGGCTGTTGAAAATGTAATCAATTACCATGTTGTAATCACACTGTTTTAACAAAATAAATACAAAAGAAGGAACTGACATGGGGAAGGTTCTCTCTCTCTTCAAAATCTTTTGTAACATAATAAAAAAAAAACTTTACTATCACTTTTAATCAATTCACATCCTTACTGAATGAACTTATTAATGTCCTCAAAAAATATCTTGCTGACTCCATACTTTTCAACAGTAGTGTACACAAATATATTAAGCAGCACAACTGTTCAACATAATAATAAAAATAAAAAATATTGAGCATTAAATCAGCAATATTAGAATGAATTCTGAAGGATCATGTGACACTGAAGACTGGAGTAATGATGCTGAAAATTACAGAAATAAATTACTAAATTTTTAAATATATAAATAAGAAAAGCTATTTTAAATTGTAATAATATATCACAATATGACTGTTTTTATTGTATTGTTGATCAAAGCATGAGCAGAGATTCCTTTAAAAAAAACAAAGAATCTTTATTTAATTATTTATATATATATATATATATATGTAAGCCAGTATATCGGTCCAATGGCGGTCTCCAATAATACGGGGAAGGTTGCTGCGCGTTACTGTCTTTCCTTTTACGCAACACAACAAGATTAAATTAAATACATGTTCTCATTTGTATTACCTCATTATTTCATCTGACTCCATAAATGAAAAAGGTTTTAATGATATCTGAGCACCATTAAAAGTGAGCGAATGTTTGATTATTCTTTTTAACTCTTTAAGTATATTTTACCCATTTCAGATTAGGAAACGGTGTCGCTCAGAGGTCCTCATGTCTTCTGTTTAACGCGGGTCTCACGTTCACAAGCTCATCAGTTTAGTCATCAAACAGAGGTAATTGCATACAATTTTGCTGTTTTGCAGTTTTGACCTGAGATCAGTCACATTCACGTTTACACAAATATACTGTGGTATAGCCCCATGGAATTGCATACACTTTAATTTAACTTCATGTTTACTTCAGTAGAGGTATGGCCACTATTACAGATATAAGTTGACTAACATTACTTCTCTCATAATAGCTCTGGATTGGCCATGCCGTGTTTTCCCACTTACACTTATTTAAAGCTACACTGTGTAATTTTTTAAGTTGATTCTTAGCAAAAAACATTTTGTTCTTTCAAAATGATATGTGCTCATTAATGTGTAATTACTTCTACCAACTAATCAAGTATTCTCGTAAGCGTAGAATAAGCGTTTTTACACTCAGTGGCACCGTGACGAATGCGAGGGGGAGATTACTCAGATTTGAAATTATACGCCACCGTAGGAGTTAAAACACCCTCGGAATGGGAGGGGCTAGAAAGTAATATTCAGTTGGTAGTCATAAACAATTTCACCGCTAGATGGGAGAAAATCCTACACAGTGTAGCTTTAAAGTAACATTAAATTTAAAGTTAAGACACACCCAAATTTAGCATCATTTGCTGTTCAAATATTAGTCGTCACTAATCTGACGCAAAACTTGCAGGAACATAATCCATTTAATCTACTTGGGAAAAATATTTCAGAGTCAGTCGGAATATATATAATGTAACAATTTATTATGTAAAACGCGACGAGCCTTCTTCAACATCTCCCTAATATTCAGACCAAGGCAGAAACCACTTTTCAAATGTAAACATGAGTTCACAGTGGGAATTTGCATTAATCACCGTCCCAGACTTACTGGGGACAGAGGTTGATTTACATGGGGGCACAGCAGTTAACAAGATATTTCTAAACTCTCCATACCTTATTACCTTTTGGTTTACTTCTTTGGTTACCTTTGTACCAGTCGCACCGAGACATTTCAAATGATACCAAACGTGTAATACTGTATGATAATTATTCACCTTAAACCATTTAGATTCTTGGGTGAATTTTGGTGATCTCAGCATGAGAGAGAAGGAGTGGGGGAAGAGGGAAAGAGATGTAGATTAGGATGATTCTGAGGTGAGACTTGCGTCTCGAACAGTGCACGAGTGAGTTCAAATGTTAATTTCCTTTGTTCTCTCAGAGAGTTGCCCTCTCTTCCAGTTTTCCCAGTCTTGTATATATATATATATTAGGGGTGTAACGATCCGTTTTAACAACGATTCGATTCACGATTCATGGCTGTCGATACGATTCAAGGACAATATTGGTTCATTTAGAACGATACGATCCGAAACGATTCAATGACTTGAAATCGATTCAGTGACTTTTTAGCCAAAAATTCTTGTAAGTGAATCAGGTATCAATTAATTATGGATATAAACAAACAAGTAAAACACAAATTAATGTCAAATGCATTCACATTTTATTTTAATAGGTAGGACTGAATGATAATTGTTGATTATTCCCTTGAAATTGTAATTGTGATTATTAATTACGATTATCACAACATTGAATGATGTTTTGAATAGTTTGGTTATGGGACCCACATTTCCCCATGGTCATCAAGCCGCGACCCACCTTTTTAGGAATTATACAAGCCTATTATAATACATTTGTTTACACAAAAATTGTTGACACACAAGTTCTGTCCCCCTTTAATTAACAAAAAAAATGTAAGAATATGACAAATACTGATAGACAGTAGGCACTGCGAGGTTAAGCTATTAAATAGCAGTCCCAAACTAGTTTTTGTTAATACAATCTTGGTATGAGCCACCACAGTCATATAAAAATATACAAAATAACCAGTAAGTGGCATTTTGTTATGGAAACAAACAACAATTAGGCTACCATGGTCAGTAGCGGTTTTAGGCACGGGCGAACCGGGCAATCGCCCGGGGCGGCATTTTTTGGGGGGCGGCACCGCCGGCACGAGCAGAAAAAAAAATACAAATCTGCGCCGCGAAGCGGTTTTCTATTATCTATCATTTCACTGTGTGGGGAATTGCCAAATTTGCGCCTCCTGCTTGCTGAGAAGATGCCGTGCACAGAAGCTGTTTGTTTGAGAAGGGGAAAGGGGAGTAAGGGTGTAATTCAATGTAGAACCGCCACTGACCATGGTGATACACAATACTTAGAAGCACTGGTAAAGAAACATGGAAACTGCTCCTGATAAATAGCAACACACATGGCGTACCAATAACGTAATTTATTGGTATTTTACTTTTATTTCTTAACTTACTAATTTACGACATTGCATTCTCGTATGACTTTAGTGAAGTGATACAGCGCGCTCCGCCGCATTTGCGCGTGCAGTTGAAGAGTGCGCACTCCTGCAGTGTAGCGGCTGAGAGGACAGGAAAATCTGTTTTTCTGAGGTGAGAGACTTTGCGCCTCTTGTTGTCTTTGAGCTGCTGCTGGCGCGTCACGCATGGCGGCGACGACGACACAGATAGGCAGACTGAATCGAGTCACGTTTAACGCCTTTATCATTAAATGTGCAAAAAAAAACCCATCCATATAAAGTCTAACGTGCTTAAATCCAATGTGCTATTTCCTAGTATCGATACAATCGATTCATTACCTTTTAAAACGATATTAGATCGATATGTCGTCCGGAAGGCCAACTTGCCGAGCACAGATCGATCCAGTTGGATCGTAGGAATATAAATCGATACATCGATGTAGTTGATGAATCGTTACACCCCTAATATATATATATATATATATATATATATATATACAAACATATATATACACACGTGTATATATTTATTATTTACACACACATACATAAATAATAAATCCAGAGAAACTTTTTTTAATTTAGCATATGTATGTATGTATCTGAGTAAAATGAACATTTTTGATTTATTCTACAAACTACTGACAACATTTCCAAATTTCAAATAAAAATATTGTCATTTAGACTTAGAGCATTTCTTTGCAGAAAATGACAGCTGGTCAAAATAATGGAAAAAAGATGCCATATTGTCAGACCTTGATTAATGTAAAGAAAACAAGTTTATATTCATTATGTTCATATTAGGGATTTATTTAAATGTAAGATGTTTTTACGTTCTTTGCAGTTTTACAATATCTGATTTTCTTTTGTGTTGGGATTGGGGAGGCAATTAAAGACCTTAAGAAATTACCTTCGTATTCAAAGTGCTTACGCTAATTTTTTCTTATAATTTTGTTTTGAATTTAAATTTTATAGCCTATATAACAAAAGGAAAGAAAGTCTTATATTTTCAGTTTTGTATATATTTTTTCCAGCAAAAACATAATTTATTTATATTTATATTATTTACCTTCTCCTTCCTTGGAGTAATGAAACATTCCATATATATATATATATATATATATATATAAATAAAACTAAAAGAGAGGTCACATACAAAATGTGATTGAATAATTCTGACCAAATAATTCCAAAAAATAGATATAATTCTTTTTGTGACTGAGGCTTGTATCCACGAAGTTTCGCTTAATTTTTGTGATGAGCAAAAAGGAGAACAAGACAGCAGAAAGTGCATCCTGTTTGTTCTTTATTTTACAAATGCATAACTTTTTGTTGTTATTGTGAGTGTATACAAATAAAAGAAGACCCTTTATTGAATGATGTTGTAACGATCACCAGCTGGAGTGCCTCTGAGAGTCACCAGAGGGCACTCCACACCAGACTGATCACCTGACTACTCTCTGTGTTTGTTCTCTGATCACCCTGTTTTGCTGTTGCCTGACCCTTGCCTGTTTTGACGTTCCTTGATTAAAAGCTGCAAATGGATCCTACTGAGTCTTCCAATTCATAACAGAATACTTCGCCGCTTCAGATCCAGCAGCCGAGAAAGAACCGAGACCCACCATGGACCCACTAATCCGTCTCTTCCGCCTCAGCCAAGGTAACCGATCTATAGAAGAATATGTTGAAGAATTTTGTGAGCTCTGCCATGGGGTAGACTTGGACGATGCAGTCTTAAAGGATGCTTTCCGATTTGGGCTTGAGGACATGTTAAAATACCTCATGCCTGACAACACTCCTCAATGGACTTTATGTCAGTATATTGAATTCGCTCTGAGGATAAGCTGCTCATCCTTTTCTGTGGGCCCTGTGGATGAGGGTTCCCATGAACTTACCACACCCGTTGAACCAGAATTCTGCTATACCTCCCCGTACTCTCGTTACGGCTTAGCAGATCTTCCAGAGCCCTGTCACTTCTCAGCAGATTTTCCAGAGCCCCATCACGTCTCAGCAGACCGTCCAGAGCCTCGTTACGTCTTAGCAGAATTCCCCGAGCCCTCTACTGTTGAGGGGGCGTTTCCAGAGACTGTTCCCGTCACGCCAGCCATCAAGCTAGTCACCGGATCGGTCTATTATCATCCAGGACTGGTATCCAGTGTGGCCGATTCCCCGCTGAGGTCAGTACGTGTTGCCATAGGGGCCATCGTGCAGGAGTCTCGTCCCGCTGAGACTATCCTGCATAAATCATGTTTCACCGAGACCTTCCTGCCTGAGTATCTTCCTGCCGAGCCTGCACTTCACGCCAGTCCAGTCGAGCCTGCACTTCACGCCAGTCCAGAGCTGTGTTCACCGCTGGTCCTGCCCAGCACAAAGCCTTCACCGCTGGTCCTGCCCAGCACAAAGCCTTCACCGCTGGTCCTGCCACCCAGCTCAGAGCCCTCTTCGCCGCTGGTCCTGCCCAGCTCAGAGCCCTCTTCGCCGCTGGTCCTGTCCAGTTCAAAGCCCTCTCCGCCGCTGGTCCTGTCCAGTTCAAAGCCCTCTTCATCGCTGGTCCTAACCAGTTCAGAGTCCTCTTCGCCGCTGGTCCTACCCAGTTCAAAGCCCTCGCTGCCGCTAGTCCCGTCAAGCTCAGAGCGCACTGATCCTGAGCCAGAGCTTCACGTCAGTCCTGCCGAGCCAGAGCTTCACGTCAGTCCTGCCGAGCCAGAGCCAGAGCTTCACGTCAGTCCTGCCGAGCCAGAGCCAGAGCTTCACGTCAGTCCTGCCGAGCCAGAGCTTCACGTCAGTCCTGCCGAGCCAGAGCTTCACGTCAGTCCTGCCGAGCCAGAGTCTCGTCCCGCCGAGACTGAATCTGTTCCTAAGCCTGAGCCTGAATCTGTTCCTCTTCCTCTTTCCACGCCTGTGTCTTCGGACAAGATGGCCGACTCCATGCCTGTGTCTTCGGACAAGATTGGCGACTCCACGTCTGTGTCTTCGGACAAGATGGCAGACTCCACGCCTGTGTCTTCGGACAAGATGGCCACCACCGAGCCAGTGTCTCAGGACAAGATGGCCTCCACCGAGCCAGTGTCTCAGGACAAGATGGTCTCCGCCGAGCCAGTGTCTTCGGACAAGATGGCCGCCGCTGAGCCGGTGTCTGTTCCAGTTCTTGAGCCAGTGTCTGTTCCAGTTCCTGAGCCGGTGTCTGTTCCTGTGCCGTGGCAGCCCGAGGGGTCGTCTCCGCCGTGGCCGTTCGAAGGGTCATCTCCTCCCTGGCCTCCTGAACGAACTGCTCCGCCCTGGTCGCCTGCACAGCCTGATCCGCCCTGGTCGCCTGCACAGCCTGATCCGCCCTGGTCGCCTGCACAGCCTGATCCGCCCTGGTCGCCTGCACAGCCTGATCCGCCCTGGTCGCCTGCACAGCCTGATCCGCCCTGGACATCCGTTCTGCTGCAATCTACAGGTCCTTTTCTGCCCCACGGACCTGGCCCTCCATCCCGCCCCCGGATCCGCCTCCGCTCCACCTCCCTCCTGGACTGTTTTTGGAGCGTCTGGAAGCCGCTCTTTGGGGAGGGGCTATGTAACGATCACCAGCTGGAGTGCCTCTGAGAGTCACCAGAGGGCACTCCACACCAGACTGATCACATCACAAACTCAACTTCCCATCATGCCGCTTACCTGGGACTGATTGCACATACACCTGCAGCTCATCCACACTCATCTCATACACCTGCAGCTCATTCACATACACCCATATAAACCTCTGTCACTCTTCAGTTCACTGCGAAGTATTGCATTGCCACGGCCTGTAATCACTGAGCGTTTTCCCCTATTCTACTGATCTGTTTATTGACCTTGGATTGTTATCTCGTTTCTGCCTGTTTGCTGCCTGTCTCGACTTGGATTGCTCCTGGATTATTGTCTCTTGCTGCCTGCCCTGAACTTCTGCCTGTGACCTGACTACTCTCTGTGTTTGTTCTCGGATCACCCTGTTTTGCTGTTGCCTGACCCTTGCCTGTTTTGACGTTCCTTGATTAAAAGCTGCAAATGGATCCTACTGAGTCTTCCAATTCATAACAGATGTGTTATTCTTATATGTATGACCAAACACAACAAAATATTTTAAGTTCTTTTCACTGTTCTGAGAAAAAAATCTTGGCGCGTTCGTCGAACACTAATGTAACATGCCAGAATTAAAACCCGTTTTTAGAACAATGCATAGCGCCACTCGCCCAGGTGTGCCAAAACACTTTTTAATGAACTTCAATATTTCATATAACAGCCAAAACGCACAAAAAGTTTTAAATTGAAAACGGTTGGTTGAAAACGGTGGGTTCAGGAGGAGGGGGAGGATGTGGCGAAGGGGTGGTGACAGGAGGCAGTGCGGGAGGAGTGGTGATGGGAAGACGACGATCCCCTGGCTATGGTAGACGGCCGGTGGTGCGGACCTAGAGCCTGGCAGTGACATGAGCCTACAGTGGAGACGAGGAAGGGTGGCGCCAAGGTGTAGACGGGACTGTCAACATCTGGGGGACGACCGGCAGAGGTGGAGCCAATGGATCCTAGGGCGCAGATGGAGAGCCGATGGAGCAGAGTGACGTCGCTGGCATCGGAGGCCTAGGCGACGTTGCAGCGACGACCGACGGAGGCGGAGCCAGAGTACCCTAAGACTGAGACGATGGCGGTATGACTGGGGCTAGTCCAAAGGGAAGGATGAGCCCGCTGCAGCCGTAGGAGAGGGAGGAAAGGAGCGTATCGGGAGATCTGCAAGTCCATGGTGGAGGTGGTGTGACGATTGACGAAGGGGGAGCCGATGGGACGAGGGAACCAGGTTGAGTTGAAAGGCCTGGAGAGTCTGTTGGAGCCGCCAGGTCGAGACAGGCCGATGCGATCAGGGGCCGGAACCGGAGCCACAGGATCCACTCGCTCAGGCGTTGATGGAGGTTGCTCGACCTGAGCCTCGACGTCACTGCATGGCTATTCCGGAGATGGTGTATGGCTGCAAACCTCCAGCAGAGGCGGGGCTGGATAACTGGCTGAGAAGGTCAGTGACGGAGGCAGATGGAGACTTGGAAGGGTTGAAGGTAGGGGAGTGACGAGATTAAAACGCGACGAGATTTCTCGTCGAGGTGAAACTTTGTCTCGTGAGTTGTTGTGATGTCAGTGATGGAGCGTGAGGGTGAAATTAGTATTGAAGATGCCCCTGCCACTTTTAAATCATTTGTGTGCCGGGCCAATCACACACACACTCCGCGCACACACACACACTCACTCTCCCTCGCTCACTCACTCACTCGCGCACACACACACACACACACACACACACACACACACACACGCTCACTCGCGCACGCACACTCACTGTTGCTCGCACTCTCACTCACTCGCGCACACTCACTCTCGCTCGCACTCAACCCGTCGTGGAGGACCGTTAAAATTAAACATGCTAGTCTTTCTGTCATGATGTCCTGAAGCATCGCAGACGCGTAGGTTATCGCCCACTATGACACACTATACGAAATGAAACGATCGAATCTTGCGTCCCGACGCCCGTTGTCCGAATCTCCACGAAACGGATCGTGCCAAAATCGTGCTAAAATAGTGTAATCTGAACCAGGCAGGTAATAAACATTTGACCTATCACGCAAAGAACCTATTAAAGCACTAAGACATGGGAACAGTATAGCTAACATTCACATATCACAAGTCATATCGACATCGCAATATTAAACAATGTTATCGCACATCGCAGCTTTTCCTCATATCGTGCAGCCCTGCCCAAAGGTCTCAACTGCTGCCAGAAATCATCGACATGCTTATATTCTTGAAAAAGAACATGACCATAATCTTAGGCTGTTCTGTGTAGTTAATTTATCTCTTTTTCATGCTTGAAGAAAAAATTTGTTTCTGTTTGAACTTGTAGTTTTGAGAGAGCAGTACTTTGATTATGGATACACACTTACTGTTTGCATTTCAGTTTGTTATTTCAGTTATTTATATTTATTTTATTTATACGGTTTTATTTTTTTATGTTCGATTTGTGGAAAGGAGTTAGATTTCTCATGTGAAATCGTACAGGGGAGAAGCCAGACGGTAGAGTTTATAGCAAAACATTTTGCAGTGTTTGCATGTCCTTTACTGCATAAAATTAATTAAAATAGAAGTAAAATAACATTCATTACAAGTTGATTTCAAAATGCACCTAAATTGTTTTGCATTTTGTGATTTTCAGTTGAATAAAAGACCATTTTCCATTCATATATTTCATCATTGAGGATTTCTTAAAAATTGTGTAAAAATCTCGTCTTGTCTCGTTCTCGTGAACCCAATCTCGTGTCTCGTCTCGTGGAGTAAGCGTCTCGTCACACCCCTAGTTGAAGGTAATGTACAGTTCATGCAAGTATCTATGCTGTTTAGAAACAGCGATGAGGGTTTAGAGGAAATTGAATAGTCACAGTCCAAACAATCTATTGTGTTGTCTAAAAACAGCGAAGAATAAGAAACGGGGTGGAATAGGGTGGGAGACGATACCTCTGTATGGAAATCCATCAGCCAGTCTTCAGTTACTAATTCGACCCTGGTCAGACTCACTGGGGGTTTGCCCCGATCCATAACGGAGTCTTCAGGGACTCGTCGTCCAGGGTGCAGGTGACAGCAAGATAACAAAAATCTTTAACAAAATAAATTATGGCTATCCTGAGCCAGGACGATCACCTTAACCCTTTTGTCCATTTTGGGCGGTCTGGTCATCTGTCACAGTGTGTTTGCAGGCAAACAGATGAATAAAGTTCCCAACGAAGTTTAAATGTCAAGTAGACTCAAAGCCAGGCAAACAGGCAAAACTCAACTTAACGTGAACAGCAGGAACTTAAATGCACAATGGTGATGAGATGAATAACCAACAGCTGATTGTTAGTGTCCATGGTTACAGATAGGTGGCGGGACAGTCAAAGGAACACAGGAACTGAAGAATTACAAACTGAAAGTCTAAGAACAAAACTAAACAGAACAGAATGGTGACAGTCTGATTTACCTAAGAACATTGGTCATATATGTTTAACATTAAAAAGGATGGTAGAGAATTAAGGAATTTAGGAACTGGATTGTGTTAAATAGTGTGAAAACACTAATTTTTATTTTATGACTTAGATTCTTTACTGAACACGATTATTACATCATTTACATTATGACATAAAAGACTTTACACTGTTTTTGGATAGATCAAATTAAAATAGCATGCGTTTTAATGCGTCTGACAGAGTTGGCACAAATTAAGTTATGAAGTGAATAGATGTACATATTTAGTAAAAAAAATAAATAAAAATAAAATTCTGATAAACTGTTCCCTAACATGGTTCATTAGCCGAGACCTTGATCTACAAATATATCAATTTATAATAATGTTTTGTCCCTTATCTCAAGATTCATTGATTTAATAGTTTGGGCTCTTTTGTTAATTGTAACCTTTAATATTATAGTAATGTGCAAGGGCTGCCTATAGAGTTTACAGATTTATTTAACCTTAGGAAAATTTTGATCACATCATGTCACACCGTTGTGACTGCACACAAAGTAAACTAAAAACACCTCAAATCAGTGATGATTTTGATTGAATTTTAAGCTATTACTCAATGTGCAGCTGGAACAAGCCCCAAAGATAGCCATATTCAAGTTCAAATTGAAAGCATGTTTACAAGTACATTCACTTATACCTTTATTTATATAGCGCTTTATACAATACAGATTGTTTCAAAACAGCTTTACAGTAATAACAGAAAAGTTATGCATTTCGGCTGTTGTTCAGCTGAAGTCAATGTTGATTCAGTTCCATTGCAAAAATCATCAAATATTAAATTCGTTAATTTCATCTGAGGCAATGCTGCAAAAAAATGTTATCATCTTCCAGCTCAGTTCAGTTCTAATACAGCAGCGTCAGTAGTCAGATCAAAAATATTGTTGAATATTAAATTTTCATCTCTTACTAAAGATGAATGAAATAATGTAGTGCAATGTTCATTATTTAAGTAAAGATTTTGTCCGTTTAATTATAATCTTATATAAAAGACAGTACTCCCAGTATGGGAGTTTATTGGATTTAGAGAAAATCACCCCAGTCTGCAGGACTTGCTGATCAACAGTGAGAGCAAAAGGGACAAAACCACCAACCTCCGTGTCCATCATCCTGCAGATTTCGCCACTGTTCAGAGAATAAGTTGTTTGTGCTAGTCCTGAAATGGGAAATGTTACAATAACCTGTTAAAGGAGAACTCCGGTCAATTTTAACATTGAGGTCATTTTTTTTTTGTCAATTTGGAGTGCTGTCAGTACAGAGAACAACGACAAAAATCGGTGTTGCCTACACCGTGTTATCCTCTTTTTAAAATTTGCACCCTGTTGACTTCAATGGGGCACATTTTAAATCTGCTTTTAGCCTCTTAACATCCTTGATGTGTCATTACAAATGCCCAGCCATTGTGAGGGATTCGTTCAGAGTGAACGCGGTGAATCTGACTGCAGTAGATGTGAAAGATATGAATAAAAATGAAGTTAATTCAGCCAGCGCACATACCTGTATTTTCTTCCTGTTTTCGGTCGAAGTCTACAGTAGTCGATTGTCGAGTTCACGCGCGTGATCATAGATACTAAACCGATGCGCGTGAACTCGACAATCGACTTAAAGATTTAAGCAGATTTAGATTTAAAACGTGCCCCATTGAAGTCAACAGGGTGCAAATTTTAAAAAGAGGATAACACGGTGTAGGCAACACCGATTTTTGTCGTTGTTCTCTGTAATGACAGCACTCCAAATTTACAAAAAAATTTGCTCAATGTTAAAATTGACCGGAGTTCTCCTTTAACTGCTGACGTCTTTCTGTGTTTTGTTTTTATTTTACATCCCTTGATGCTCTTGGTCCAAAATTGTGCTCATTTGGATAAAAACTTATTCAGTTTTTATTGTAGGTTTACTTCAAATATCTTTAAAATGAATATTTTGTTGTATTCTTACAAAGCCTGCTCTTAAAAATATTCCATAAATCTCAGAATTTTATCATTGACTTAATTCTGAAAATTTGACAAGTTGCCAATATTTTCTTTTAAATGAGTCTACAAAGTTTTACGTCCAAAGGCTTCATGAACAATGTATTTCAATTTGGGAATGCCATTTATTGGATTTGGGTTACAAATGGGGACGGGTTAAGGTATTAGTTGTGTTTTTAAAGCTTATTTATAACACTGTTGAACTTAATTATTTCTCTCTCCTGGTTATTACTTAGGCAGTGTCAAATAGGCCAGAGTCTCAATTGTTTTAATTGTATGCAAAAGAGTGATTCATTAGCTAAAAAAAATATCTTGTTACCGTGAATTCTTTTGGCCACGATAACCACGGTGTGAAAAGTCTAATATTGTGACAGACCTAATTTGCATTGTGCTATTTCAGAGCAAAACAGAAGTTTAACTAATATTTTGATTCACAGGAAGCAAAAAAAGAATGGAATGACTCCTCTAAACAATCGAAATTAGAGGAGTCAGTAGTGTTATGTTTATATGAAGAAAATAGAAAGTCTCAAAGCCTCATCACATTCAGAATTCCACAATTTCGTGAGTTTGCAAATGACTTTTCAGGTCTCTTTGATATGTGAAACTCTTCTCGCACTGAAGACATTTGAAAGGCTTCTCTCCAGTGTGAAGCCTCATGTGAGTCTGAAGATTTCCTTTAAGTGTGAAACTCTTTCCACAATGAGGGCAGATGAAAGGCTTCTCTCCAGTGTGAAGTTTAATGTGAGTGTTTAGGCTTCTTTTATGACTGAAACTCTTTCCACATTGAGGACATATAAAACAATACTCTCCTGAGTGAATCCTCATGTGGCATTGAAGGGTTTCTTTACAACTGAATCTCTTTCCACACTGAGCACAAATGCAAGGCTTCTCTCCTGTGTGAATGTTCATGTGAGTATTAAGACTTTCTTTTCGTGAAAAGCTCTTCCAACACACATTGCAGGTGAAAGGGTTTTCTCCAGTATGAATTCTCATGTGCGCATTTAGGTTTCCTTTATGTGTAAAAAACTGTCCACATTGAGTGCAATTGTAAGGCTTCTCTCCAGTGTGAACTCTCATGTGGGCTTTGAGGTTTTGGTTTTGAGTGAAACTCTTTCCACACTGAAGGCATGTGTAAGGCTTCTCTCCAGTGTGAACTCTCATGTGGACTTCAAGGTTTTGTTTTGAATTTAAACTCCTTCCACACTGGAAGCAGGTAAAGTAACTGTTAGATTCGGTTTTCTGAGCTCTTTTTCGTGAGGAAGTCGTATCAGTGTTTTGGGATTTTTCTCCAGTCATGAAATCATGATGTTTCTCATTCTGATTTTTCTCTTCCATTTCATCCAGTTCTTCACTCTCCTCTTTTAGTGACATCAGGTCTGAAGTAAAAAATACAAATACAAATAAAAGTTAACCCCCCACAAAGCAATAAGAATAGATCCATTATAAAATCACTGGACAACATAGACCATGAAATTCTTATGGAGAGCATTAGCATGGTTTAGGTTCTATCTTTCGGAGCGCTAAAACTTTGCTTGCTTAAATGAAGAAATGAAATGACACAGGGCTCGGTATTAAGTCCTATGCTTTTCTCCTTTTATACTCTTTTAACTATAGAGACACATTATCATTAGCTTTCACTGTTTTGGCACTGATAAATATGAAGGGGGTGGGGGGGGGGGGGGGGTGTATTACAATTTAAGCGATACTTAAAAAAAAGTGACGTGGCAATACAACAGTACAATAAACAAGAAGTTTATATATAGAATAGACCTACATTTTAGACACAATATTGTTAATATTGTTAAAAGAAAATAGTTCCAAACAAAGCCACATCAGAATCGTTGCATATCCAAGGAGCACACAGAGGTGTTTTGTTAATGAATGATCCAGCGTTGTTGAATGAATCGAGTGAGTCAATGATTTAAAGGGTTAGTTCACCCAAAATGAAACAATTTTCATCAATTACTTACCCTTATGTTGTTCAAAACCCATAAGACTTTTGTTGATATTCCAATACACAAATGAAGATATTTTAAATGAAATTTGAGAGATTTCTGTCCTTCTAATGATAGTCTATGCAACTACCATTTTGTCGATTCGAAAAATTCATAACGATTGTAAATCGAATCCATATGAATTGAATGATTTAGTCCAAATTTTCTGAAGAGACTCGATTATATGCCTAAAAGCCTAAAATCAATGTTCATCATATAAAGCATATGATTTAGTCAAAATTTTCTGAAGAGATTCAGTTATATATATGCCTAAAATCAATATGTTCATCATATAAAGCATATATATATACATATATATATTAGGGCTGGGAATCACTGGGTACTTCACGATACGATACGATACGCGATACATGGTTCACGATACCGATAATATCACGATACCGATAATATCACGATATGGCGATACTGCGATAATTGATATATTATCAGTAATAACTCACAATATATCATGTTTTAAGAAATAAAACGATTTTTTTTTTAATTAGGAAAATAATCTCCATTTATTTTTTTGGATGAAACACAATAACAAAAACAACTTGTGTCTTATCAGTTGCAACAAAACAGTCACAGACACTATTTTAGTTTTGCTTGCAGATGATTTTTTTCACTCGGGAGAAATCGAGTGGAATCGGTGATGGTCGTGGCTCGCAGCGTGTGAGAGGAATTACGAGCCGAGCCGAGCACGTTACGAGCACCTCCCGACCTCCCGATAATTTTTAAACTTGTTTAAAAAATTCGGGGAGTCGGCCCGATTTTCACCAGCTGTCCCCTATTGCCCTAATCATACACAACCACGTCGATGGGGCTATACCTCAGTGGCAGCAACCATACAGCGTGCGCATACACTGTCTCACACACACACACACACACACACACACACACACACACACACACACACACACACCTCTCTCTCAAGTTTTTATGTTGAAAGGAATGGCTACTGTTCTCTGCTTTTCAACAAATCATTTGCACACACATTTATGTCATTTTTCTATCTGAAGCTTTGCCTGCATGCATGCAACATGACGGTCTCTGTGTTTAGCGCGAAAGCCCATATGATTGCTGCCGGCTCGGGATAAAATTCATGCAGGACAGTCGTGGCGTGTACCAGCTGCTTTGACGCGATTATCAGTTAAACTGACTCGCAACGTGTGCAATATCACAACCTCCCGAGTGTCCGAACTCGCACAGTGTACGCCCACCCTAACGGCTTTTAAGATCGATACTTGGCAAGAGCGCATCGAGAATCGATCGCGGGAGTAAATATCGCGAGATATCGCCATATCGATATTTTGGCGCACCCCTAATATATATATATATATATATATATATATATATATTAGGGCTTGCATAGACTAGTCGAGTAGTCGATAGATCGACTACTTCAACCACTAGTCGACACTGTCGGAAACAATCGACTACTTGAGCGTCCATTAACCATAAAATAATTAAAAATGGCGAACGTCACCAACAGACACCACACATCAGATGTGTGGAAGTATTTCATCAAGGATGGCAAAAATATTGTAATTGGCCAACTCTGCAAGAGGCCGTTCACATATTGTGTCTAAAAACTTGTGGAAAGCGCGCGCGGCCGTGCCGCTGTCTCCTACAAGCGCTTGCGCTCCCGTGGCGTCTGTCGTTGCTATGCAACCAAACTGCGCTCTCCATGATGACGACGAAGAAGTATCATTCAGCAAAGGATTAATTTATTTCTAGCCCTTGCATTAGCTTTACTACTAGATATATTTCTGGAGATGAGAAGGAAAAACCCGCCTGGAAAAACTAGCGCACCACGTTGCTTCCATTATGAGCGCACTCGCCGCGCGCCTACATTTGAAATAACGACCTTGAGCGCGGAAAAGACGCGATATGTGAACGGCCCCTAGAAGCAGACGTCTGAAATGAAAGGCAAGAACGGCTATTAATTTGGCTTTAGACTGTTACATGAAAATTTTAAAATGAAATGTCATAATTATAATGTTTTGAGAGTTTACTTATGCAATTGTTGCATTAGGCTATGAATTAATAAATGTTTATTGATAAGATCTAGCTATTTCATGTCTTTTCATTTACAGTAGCATGAACGACGAGTAGTCGAGTAACTCGAGTATTGTTTTCGACTAATCGACTAGCAGAAATCAGTAGTCGTGCAACCCCTAATTTTATATATATATATATATATATATTATATTATTATTCACATATAAACATAGATAAGTAAACACAAACAGAAGCTCAACTGAACCTGCTTGACACGTGAGAACAAACATCACTGTTTTCAAGCTCAAACGTGCTGCATAACATGAGAATGAACCTCATTGGTATTTGCGGAAGCTCAAACGTGATGCGTAACACGTGAATGAACCTCATTGGTTCTTGCGGAAGCTCAAACGTGCTACATAGCACAAGAATGAACCTCATTGATTCTTGCTAGGGGTGTAACGATACTCTCATATCACGATACGATACTGAACTCACGATACGATATAATTGCGATACTCCAAGACATATGATAAAAGGTTAACAAAAAATTAACTGTTGATTAAAATGCTAAATTTGATATTACATTGTGGGTGTAAATGATTGGCTTGGACTTGGTGCTGGAAACCCAATGCACAGGACAATAGTGACACCAGAATAAAAATATTCATTATTCTGAAGCGGAAAATACAGAATTAGTTTTAGACAAATATGCTTGCACTTTTTACTGGTAACATAAGACATTTGCCATTTTCAGGACCCACAATATTCCCCCATTGCATTATTATACATTATATTCAACATTATATATTTTAGTTTAATGTAGTACTGACACTAAAACTCTGAAAACTAGAATTTTTTCCTCACACAGTAACTTTTATTTTGGGTGAACTATACACAATACATATTGTCACTATCCACGATACATATTGTTGCATTTTTGTATTGCGATATACACTCACCTAAAGGATTATTAGGAACACCATACTAATACTGTGTTTGACCCCCTTTCGCCTTCAGAACTGCCTTAATTCAACGTGGCACTGATTCAACAAGGTGCTGAAAGCATTCTTTAGAAATGTTGGCCCATATTGATAGGATAGCATCTTGCAGTTGATGGAGATTTGTGGGATGCACATCCAGGGCACGAAGCTCCCGTTCCACCACATCCCAAAGATGCTCTATTGGGTTGAGATCTGGTGACTGTGGGGGCCATTTTAGTACAGTGAACTCATTGTCATGCTCAAGAAACCAATTTGAAATGATTCGAGCTTTGTGACATGGTGCATTATCCTGCTGGAAGTAGCCATCAGAGGATGGGTACATGATGGTCATAAAGGGATGGACATGGTCAGAAACAATGCTCAGGTAGGCCGTGGCATTTAAACGATGCCCAATTGGCACTAAGGGACCTAAAGTGTGCCAAGAAAACATCCCCCACACCATAACACCACCACCAGCCTGCACAGTGGTAACAAGGCATGATGGATCCATGTTCTCATTCTGTTTACGCCAAATTCTGACTCTACCAAATCGAGACTCATCAGACTAGGCAACATTTTTCCAGTCTTCAACTGTCCAATTTTGGTGAGCTCGTACAAATTGTAGCCTCTTTTTCCTATTTGTAGTGGAGATGAGTGGTACCCAGTGGGGTCTTCTGCTGTTGTAGCCCATCCGCCTCAAGGTTGTGCGTGTTGTGGCTTCACAAATGCTTTGCTGCATACCTCGGTTGTAACGAGTGGTTATTTCAGTCAAAGTTGCTCTTCTATCAGCTTGAATCAGTCGGCCCATTCACCTCTGACCTCTAGCATCAACAAGGCATTTTCGCCCACAGGACTGCCACATACTGGATGTTTTTCCCCTTTTCACACCATTCTTTGTAAACCCTAGAAATGGTTGTGCGTGAAAATCCCAGTAACCGAGCAGATTGTGAAATACTCAGACCGGCCCGTCTGGCACCAACAACCATGCCACGCTCAAAATTGCTTAAATCACCTTTCTTTCCCATTCTGACATACAGTTTGGAATTCAGGAGATTGTCTTGACCAGGACCACACCCCTAAATGCATTGAAGCAACTGCCATGTGATTGGTTGATTAGATAATTGCATTAATGAGAAATTGAACAGGTGTTCCTAATAATCCTTTAGGTGAGTGTATTGTGACACGATATATTGTTACACCCCTAGTTCTTGCTGAAGCTCAAACGTGCTGCGTAACAAGAATGAACCTCATTGGTTCTTGCTAAAAACTCAAACATCCTGCGTAACATGAGAATGAACCTCATTGGTTCTTGCGGAACCTCAAACGTGCTGCTTAACAAAAATGAACCTCATTTGTTCTTGCGGAAGCTCAAACGTGCTGCTTAATTAACCTCATTGGTTCTTGCTGAAGCTCAAATGTGCTACGTAACACAAGAATGAACCTCATTGGTTCTTGCGGAAGCTCAAACGATGCGTAACACGTGAATGAACCTCATTGGTTCTTGCGGAAGCTCAAACGTGCTGCGTAACACGAGAATGAACCTTATCGGTTCTTACGAAAGCTCAAAAGTGCTGCATGACAAGAATAAACTCATTGGTTCTTGCGGAACCTCAAACGATGTGTAACACGTGAATGAACCCCATTGGTTCTTGCGGAAGCTCAAACGTGCTGCTTAACAAAAATGAACCTCATTAGTTCTTGCGGAAGCTCAAACGTGCTACGTAACAAGAATGAACCTCATTGGTTCTTACGGAAGCTCAAACGTGCTGCATAACACAAGAATGAACCTCATTGGTTCTTGCGGAACCTCAAACAATGCGTAACACGTGAAAGAACCTCATTGGTTCTTGCGGAAGCTCAAACGTGCTGCGTAACAAGAATGAACCTCATTGGTTCTTGCGGAACCTCAAACAATGCGTAACACGTGAATGAACGTCATTGGTTCTCGCATGTCAAGCAAACATGCTTGACCTTCCACAACTGATGTGCGAGTTGATTAATTTAGGCTTTTATTCACAAATAAACATTCAATCATGTAAAATGATCGTGTCTCGTCAGAAAATTTAATAAACTGCACAATTCAAATGGATTAGTTTAAAGATCTCTTTTTGAAGCGTCAAAGTGGTAGTTGCATGGACTGTCAATGGAGGGACAGAACACTCAGATTTCATTAAAAATATCTTAATGTGTGTTCCGAAGATGAACGAAAGTCTTACAGGTTTGGAACCACATGAGGGTGAGTAATTGAAATGAAAAAAACAATAAAAAATTTTGGGTGAACTTTCCCTTTAATGACCCATTCATAGACAATCTTTTTTTATTATTTTTTTATAAATCAGCTATTTTGAATGAATCAGCTGAATCAATGATTTGATGACTCACTCATTAAAGGTCCCGTTTTTCCTGTGTTTTTGAAGCTTTGATTGTGTTTACAGTGTGCAATATAACGTGTTCATGTTTCGCGTGTAAAAAAACACAGTATTTTTCACACAATTTACTTATCTGTATACCGCTGTTTTCACTGTCATAAAAACGGGCTGATGACTTCCTTGTTCTATGAAGTCCCTCCTGCAGAAATACGTAACGAGTTCTGATTGTGCCAGCGGTTCCTGTGTTGTGATTCGACAGCAGCTTAGCGCACGTTGCCCGGAAAGGTCACGCCTCTTACCATAACGTGGAGATGCATGCGCTCAGTGTTATTGTAAACATGTCTTTAATATTACATTATCAATTTGAGCTGGAATCAGACCCGGAGAACATAGATGAAGAGGATCGATTAGAACCTGTTCAAGCACGACTTTTGCAGGATGTTTCACAATGGTAAGCTGTTTATTTAGTAGTTGTCATACTTTTACGTTTGGCTGTTACCTTGAATTGGTTAAATTGTAATGTTAAATGTTACAAACTGTTATAAAAGCTTGTGGTATATGGTTTTGTCCGTCTGTCGAATTAACGATGGTGTTGTTGAATTTTTTAAATAAGTGCATTGTTTATTCCTACCTTAGTTACACGTGAGCACGAGTTTTGATTAGTAATATATGTTTTATAGGTATACATGTGGTTAAGTGTACATGTGGTAACTGTGACAAAATGCCAACGGAGATTGAAAACATCTGCTGCAAAGAAATGCAAAAAGTACTGTAACACCTCCTAATTAAATAATTTTTTGTTGTGTATAGTTCTTTTGAAATTGTTTTCATCCAAACAACTTTATATAAATACACTTTATTTTCACCATGAATATAGCCTTAAAAGCCTTAAAAGATGCCATGTTGTGTAAAAGAAATAGTTGCCATGCATTACAATAATTTATTTATTAAAAGTTGAATGTTACGTGACTGCACATTAAATTATTTAATAATAAAAATAAGCGTCTCGACGACAAACACACTCTACAAACGCAACTCTTCCTCTTCTCCGTGGGAGCGCAACAAGACCATGGCCCCTTTTTGTGTGTATTCCTGTGGGCGGAGGTTAGTCAAAAAACTGTTCTAGTGACGTCATTAAAGCAGGAAGTAGAGGGATGTAGTCCAAACCGGCCGTTCGCTGTAGGCTTTGAAAGGGGACTTCTGTTAAATAAACTATCTCGCTTGTAGTGTTGTCACGATACTAGAATTTCTAACTTCGATACGATACCTTGAAAAATATCGATATTCGATACCATTTTCGATACCACGGAGAAAAAAACTGCCATAATATTAAGGGGTATTTTTATTTTTATTTAAAGCTAAATATAACAAGTCTAGAACATGACAATGAGGGATATTTTACATGAACAAAAATGTCCTGAGGTAGTGCACTGGTTCAAAAGCATAAATGCTGGTTAATACATTAACGTTATTTGATGAACAGATTTAAACGCAAACGTGCATCACACACGAAAACAGTGCTCACTGGATCGACATGAAGTCGTCACCTTTATTTATATAGTGCTTTTAACAATACAGATTGTGTCAAAGCACTTAACAGTATCAAATTGGAGGATAGAGTGTCAGTAATGCATAATAATAAGATTAAACATTCAATTTTCAGTTAAAGGCATTTCATTATTGAATTCAGAGATGTCATTGTCTAGCTCAGTTTAGTTTAATTAGTATCTGTGTAATCAAATTGATGATAATCGCTAATGAAGGCAAATTGCAGAATTAAATAATAATTTTTTGAATAAAGTTAAATAAGCACAAGTTAATTTACATTTGACCACAGTTAAAATATTTACTTGTCTAAGATTCCTCAGTCAGATTATATTAAATTTAAGAATTACGGTGAAAAAACGAGATGACACACACTCATAACAACAAAGGCCATTTTGGTTAATGTTTCAGAAATGTTAAAATGAGAAGAGTTACCAACCTCTCGAAATTATTTATATAGATCCGGGTGTCGGTCTTTCAGGTGCTTTGCTGTATTAGGCCCCGATCACACCTAACGCATTTTTTCAGGTTCGAACACGCACTCATCACACAGAACGAGCAGTGCGCTGCGTTTGTTATGTTGCTAGGCAACCACTGAAACAGCTGTCCTGTCAGTCAAGTAAACGTCAAATCAGCCTTTTATTAACTTTATTTACTTTCTGTTAACATTGTGGTAGTTACGGTTCGTGAAGTCGTTAAGCTCCTGGTAACCCGCGAGAGCACCACAAGTTTATCCTCCATCATCGCACTCTCCGGGCGTTCAAGCAACAAGCTTTCAGCACTAAAATGGAAGACCCGCGAGGCGCAGCAGCGCATAAACAGCGCGTAGAACGCTCGCTGGAAACCAATTGAAACCAGGCGCCTCTCACTGCAAAAAAAACGCGTCAGGTGTGATCGACCCCATTTACTTCACTTTTGCTATTTAATCAGAGCGAATGAGACGAGTGCGTGTGTGGTGTTTAGGGTGACCAGATGAGATTGGCTGAAATTCGGGACGGGGGGGGGGGGGGGGGGGGGGGGGGGGGAAGGGTCTATGGGTCTGGGGTCTGGGATGACGGGGGGGGGAGGGTCTATGGGTCTGGGGTCTGGGATGACGGGATGGGGGGCTTCTATGATATTAGACTGCGTAGCCTATAATAAAAGATAATGAATTTCAAACCTGAACATATTTTTATTCAAAGATCAACAGTCTGTCATTATTCTTTAGTCTGCCACAAAAAACACAAAAAAAAAAACACATTAAAATCATATACTCAATGTCATTGTGAAAAGAAAAAAAACAATGACTGCTGTAAGTAACAGTGCGTAAATCAGACCTCTCAGTATAGCCTAACGCTAATAAGCTTAAACGAAAATAACGAGATAATTGTGTAGTGAAGTATTTTTTTGCAGTGCCGCGAACAATCAATCACTCCTTTACGCGTGCAGCAGTGACTGTCCTCGCGGCTGCAGCAACTTGCACTCTAATAATAGGCAAAATAGGCTACAGAATATTTCGTTCTGTATTGACAGGTGCAATATTTGAAAATCGATCATATTTTTTTTATTATTATATTTATATCTGCATTTATGTAAAAACTTCATCAAAATGTCATTTATTAATATGTTTTCATGTCAAAATGACATACAAACATCTTTTCCTATTCTATTTTGCCTTGCGTGTCGCGTGAAAAATAGGCGTCGGTTCTATTTCTAGCATGCACGCGTTTTCCGCGCGGCTCGAGGCGCGCCTGAGTGTCAACCTCCACAGACAGTTTTTAATGTTTATCAGACAATACTCAAGATTTTGCTTTAGTATAATTTTCGGGACAATTAGGGCCAGATTCGGGTTTCGGGACAACAGTTTAGATTTCGGGACTGTCCCGAATTTTTCGGGACGTCTGGTCACCCTAGTGGTGTTTGTCAACGCGCCTTTGGAGAGAAGTGAAAGTGACAGCTCGGCTAGTATCAATACTACGGGAAATTAGTATTGGTATCGTTCAGATATTTCAGTATCGATATTTATCGAAATATCGATATTTTTGACAACACTACTCGCTTGGCATTGAACTTTGAGCTTTATAATTTTACAGGTATTATTTATGCTCTAACAGCAACATTACACACTAACTAAAGTTTGAAAAATGGAATCATGAAGAACAGGACCTTTAAGACAATGACTCGCTACCACCTACCAGTAGTTGTAGTTTCATATTTAAAAGTATTGTTTCAGTTTTTCATATAAATATCTATCCATTTATTTTTTTGTATGTTAACATTAGTGTCTGTGGTGGCAAGTATTTTATGAATGGTAATGAATTATTTTGCAAAGTTATTTTAATCTTCTATACAGTGTTTTAATAATATTAAGCTGATGTGTACATACACACGTAATGTTCTAGACAACAAAAGTAAAGTTAAACTCACCTGATACTGTTGCATAATCAGGGGTTCTCAAACTTTTGGGGGCCAGGAGAACCTCTTATAGGGTAGAAAACTTTCCCAAGGACCGCCTCATAAATATAATGGTGATTAAACCCAAAGTTGTTGTTAGATGGGAGTAATGAACACAATATGCTTGTTTAATTGGCTCAAATGGCCCCCATCTATTTATATGGACTTTCTCATAATACAGCAGCACTAGGTCAACATTAGAGGGCATTTTTAAGGTTGCAGTAAATCAGTTTAAAAGGGCAGTAGCATTATATTATTATATTCAAAATGAATGTAAAATACCAGTAGATAAAACTAAATGTTTACAGACATTATAAACATGTATTTTAGTTGCCCAAGTGTTTATTTTATAGTAGCCTATAAAAGAAATGATAGTTGCATTCATTACAAACAACATTTATTTTAAAGCCTAAACGAATGCATTTAAAGCAAAACTGAAACTGCAGTTTGGCTCCGTTTTCTTTCGACACGAATCCAAATGTTTCCATAGTCACATATATTTGGATGCTAAACTATTATTTATTTTGTGTACAAGAACTTTGTGAACTGTGAACTGCTTTCTGGAGCGAGTCATAAAAATGAGCCGAAACTATAGCGTACTTGCCTCACAGACACGAGAACTAAGTCAATAAAATCTTTAAGTAGGCCTATCTACTTTGAAGTTTTAAGTCTACTTTTAACATCCTACCCATGTTTAGCTTATTTGACGTTAAATGCATATAAGTCACATCACCTTTCAGATGATACAAAAAAACAACTTATAGTTCATAAAATACATTTTTCGACCCCACTTTGAGAACCCCTGGCATAATTTATATAAACTTTCTTTGTTTTCAATTCTTAAGTAGATATAGGGTTTAACTTTAAAGGAATACTCCACAAAAATGAAAATATCTCATTTACCTCATTCTTATGTCGTCCCAGAATATGATTTACTTTCTTCAGATGAACACAAGGAAATTTATGTCAAGCATGAACTCATTAACCTATATGCCAGTTGGGTCGACACAGTTATTTAAAATTTTAATTTTTCTCTTACACACACACACACACGTTTATTGTTTTGATTTAGAAAGCTTTTTAGACTACTTCCTTATTTTCTTAACTTAATGTGTGATGCTTTTGAAGGCAGCATTAGTATTTGTCTCATGTGATCTCAACATTTCTGTCCATGTGAGGGACCCGCTCCATGTCAAATAAAACCACTTTAATTAAGCCATTCATGTGACATTCTTCAAAAATATCATTCACTTCTGTAGAGGCATTTTAATAAGGTTCAAATGACTGAGTTCAGCTTTGAGAATGAAACCAACCTGTTTGTTCCTCAGTATCTTCAAGTTTCACTATGAGTATTTCTTCAATCTTCATGTCTTCACTCTCCTCTTTAATAAACGCCATCTTTATAATAGTGTGTCACATGGATCTTAGCTGCTTCACCAGGAGTTTTGGACACTCTGCCATGTACAAGATGAGAAAAATTAACAGAAATATAAAAAATCCATCCTAAATCTCTGGGTGCGTCTCAATAAGCTGCATAGTTCAGTAGAGAGTAAATGGTCTCTAATTATCATGATTAGAGATCCAACTTAAGAACACGCTGGAATGGTGAATATTATATTATATTATATTATATTATATTATATAATTAGTAATAGTAGTATTAGTATGATGTAGTGTATTGCAGACTGAGACACTGTATCACAACTAAAAAGAGGTTTGAGTCCCCTTTAAAGTTCAGGTATAAGTCAATGCACTGACTTTGTTCAATTTGCACACTAAATAAGGGGCCATAGAGGGAATGATGTCCACCCATCAGTTTCACAAAATCCTGCAGGAATACAGCTAGATCTTCTCAAATGGTAAACATCATCCAGCCCTAAATCTGCTTGATGTTAAAGAGTTAAGCCATTATAATATGATTTTCTGTAAAGCTACTTTGAAACTAAGTGTTTTGTGGGAAGAAAAAATTATTTGACTTGAATGAACCAAGTCCAATATCCTTTTATATAATAGACACTAAATCTATCATTGTAAATTATAAAGGCACATTTTGGTGTTGTTTTAAACTCAGTTCCACTTTCACCGGAGTTTCATTGTTTATATTCCACGCTCTCATCACTTGCTAATGTCCGAATTCGTAAAAAGAGACGCATCTTTTCTGGTAACGTTACTAGTGTTGTGGGGCTTTGCTCACAAAAATGACGTTCATTCATGTTAGATAAAGCAAAACAATTAATTTAAATCGTTTGTATACAAAAAAATGTATACCGAGTGGCTTAAACACATCATTTTAAACAGTTAAAAACACAAACCTTTCTTCTGCGAATTGCAGGAGGAGGAGCGCGGCGCCGCCTTATGACGTCATATTATCATGCCAAAATAAAAGTCCTATTCACGTATTCAAATATCAAAGCCAGGGGTGAGGGGTCGGAAACTTTTTTCAATAAAAAGCCAGTTTTTTACATTTTTGTTTGATGCTTTTTTAGTGCCACAGTAAAAAATATTATTTTACTTTTATAAAATGAGCAAGGATTAAACATGAGCCAGATTATTCAAAACAAAAAAATATGCAACAATAGGTTACATGTTGCAATGTGTTGTTATTAACTGCAAAATTTATTTTGCACGATTTACGATTTACTAATTCAAGCCCACGATTTACTATTTTGTTCCTTCGATTTGCTAAATCATGCAGACAATTTATTCATTTGTTCCCTCGATTTATAAATTGTGCGCACAATATAGCAAATCTAGAGAACAAAATAGTAAATCTTGCTCACGATTTAGCCAACTATTATTTCATGTCATGTGAGGGGCTCCGTAGAAATCAGGGTTTGGTTTTGGTTTTTAAAATTTCTAACCAAATTGATTAACTATACAATAAAGACAGACACGTCAATGTTTAAGAAAGACTGTTAGTGTTAATGTAAGGTTTGTTTATTGTTAATGTAATATTGTGTTAATGTATAGTTGAAACTTTACATTCATGACCCACTTAAGTATGGAGTTAACCCTTTAAGTCCTGAAGGCATTTTTAGAGTTGTTTTGACATACACAAAAGTAAAGACTCACAACTCCAAAACTATAGCAAGAAAAGTAAAAAAAAAGGTAGGTATCGTTTGATAGGAAACTTTTTAACTTTGAGGGAAAAAAATCATCACATTTGGACATTCTCATATATATATATATATATATATATATATATATATATATATATATATATATATATATAATATAGATTATGTGTCCATTAAATTACAGCACCCATCAAGCACATTAAGCAAAAACATCTGGCAAATTACCCTATTGTTTAAAAGAAATACATAATAATAGATGTATGAAATGTTGTCTCTGAACACCCGTATGTGGTGAATTGTGTGAATTACAATGCTGGTAGCTATAACTCGAAGAAAACCTTGCATTCAGTAATTTTGCATTGCTTTTAATTTTTAACAGTTTTGATAATCCTATACAGCAGTAAAACAGCTGGCAAAATTCAAGATGTTTTTTTAACATCAGGTTGTGTCCATCCATTTCACAAAATATCGTTCTTAATGTCTGATCGATTGGATTGATCCACTGTGGCTCTGTGAGGTCAGTGCATTGAGGTACATTCCTGCATGAGTCACGGAGCGTACCACACACCACAAAACCGCTGGCATGGAAGTCCCTAAAAAGCTTTGGGCTTGTGTAGAAATTGTAAACATACAAATGATAACTTCTCCCCAAGAATGATGGATCCATGAGGCTGCTGACAACATCATGTGAGAGACCCGCCCTGAAATGAAGTGGCTCTTTCTAGTGTAAATGGCAACATCACTGGTGTGCCCATTGCTGGAGTATGCAAGCACAAACAGCTTCACACCCGACTTAGTTACCTACAAACTTCTTGTAAAGTAAATTCCTTTACAATTTCAGGAAGTAAATTCCTGCAATACAGAAAAATATCCTATGTTCACAATAACATATATTTTGAAATGTGGTTAAGCAAATTACAGATATATTGTGAGGTTCACTAGCAAGGTGTCTCTACCTGGTCGATCTTCAGCCAGGGTATCCTGTCTTGTTTCAGTGTACTGTTTTGCTAGGGGGGATTTTGCCTTGGCAAGTTTCAGCACATTTGTCAGAACTCTGGCAAAGCTCTCTCTGAAGTGATGACAGAAGCTGCTTGGTGAAGGATGGATATTTAGTCAACCTTATTAAAAAAATTTAGAATATGTATAAAGACACGATTGAAAGCAATTGTATTTCATAAAATGCTGTTAGGTTTTAATGTAGCCTTTACAGATATATTTTCAGAAATGTTTATCTTCCTTGTTTTCAGTGACAGCAATAGACAAATAGGCATGACTTTGATTTCACAATTTCCAAAATTATAATAGATTGCTTCCCTGTAACATTCAGATGTTTTTACTATACTTACTCCAGCAGACGTTCTTAGAGTTCATCCTCCACATTCCTTCCATGATTTCTCAGCATCTCCAGGAGAATGTTTGTGCATAGACAGTCAAGATGTCTGGATGTGTCTTCTGATACTCGCTTTGAAGCATGTTCACATGGGCCTCAACAGACGTTGAATCCTCCCCAACACAAGTTCTCCATGCTTGTAATTTTCTGCACACTAATGCAAAATTACAACACAGTTATAGACTAATAACTGTAAAATACACAGACTTGAGTGTGTCCAAATGTGTGGAAAACGAGAATAGTCAGAAAATGGCAGTTTAGCTTAACTCTATGAACGCCTGCTACGCATGCTAGCTAAACTGAGATAATCCAAAAGACAGTGGTGCTTATATTACACAGCCAGTGTTCTGAGACACGCGCTTAAGTTCACACAGAACGCGTCTTTGCAACTAAAAACGAGAGACTATTTTAAAAAAGGAATAGTTTAAAAAAAACGCAGCAGAGAATGCGAGCTCTCGCCATGTTGCCATGCCATGCCAACTATCTACTGTAAACAAAAGCTCCATTGCTTTCCCCACCTCCGAGGTCTTCTGATTGGTTTACTGTTTTGGAAGTGAAATTGATGAGTGGCGCTGCATATAAAAGTTGAATTTTTTTTTACTTAACAGAGTCTTAAAAAAGGAAGACGCGAGGACTGTAGTGTATGGATGAAATTACGATGACTGACTCATTCTAAGATTCAGAAAGCTTTTAACCTATTGACTCATTTCATGTAAATCACAGATTAGCGTCAATGAGTCTGGATCGAATTTGACACGTTTGTGGCATGGTAGAAATTCAACAGAAAAACCTCCGAACCCCTTTGTGAGCTTCAAACAGATCGCAAACACCCCAACTCCCCTCTCACTACAAGCAAGAAGTCCTGGTGGCAGGAGAGCCCTCTCCGAGACGCCACAATACACATACACAAACATTCTTTGCATTTAACTCAGAATATTAGTAATTCCAAAATGTATATGATATATTCCTGTATGCATGTATGTTTCCCCCCTCATGTTAGCCTAGTTATGACTTTCTAGTTGTGTTAGTTGAACTCTAAGTGCTTATTTTAAAGAATAAGAATGTATCTCTACGTTTGTATCTTCCAGACATATCGATCTTGGTACCGAATTAAACCTCTCGGTTTGCCTAAGCTAAATATATGTAGTAGGTTAGGAGTAGATGAATTCTAACACCATCATAAACCATGCAAATTAGGCTGTCAAGAGGAGACAAAGAAACTCTCTCCCGCTCAAAGTTTCTAATTCTATTGGTCGGTTCACCCAGTAAAGGTGTGGACTACACCTAATGGATCTAGCTCATAAATGCCAGAGGAGAACTGGCCCCCGACTGAGCCTGGGTTCTCCCAAGGTTTTTTCGGAAGAACCGAAAGAACGCTTCAAACTAACGGACACACCGAGGACGGACACTCACAAACACGCATTCTTGCTCAGCACCAAAGATCCATGCAAGTATTATTTCTATCGAGATTTAAATGAGTTTAAGGTTGTCTGCCCTACTTTGAGGTGATTTGATTCTTTGCTGGATCTCAAAGGTTAACTGTTTGTGATATTTTGCCATTCTGTGATCTGTTCTTTCTTTCTTTCTTTCTTTACTTTCATTATTCTGTTTATATATTCTTTGTTAAATGTAGTTGTATGTTTTATAGTTTCATTTATTAAAAACCCATTATACGCTTGATTGTCTCTGTCTGCTGCTCACTGAACAAAGCCTCTTAAATGTGTGATCTTAAGCTACAAGCTTTATATTGTTGAGTAGCCTACAAGTTAGTAATCTTATAGAACAGGAAAGTTATTCTTCATAATCAGAAGAATAGCCTTTCTTGAGAGTTGATAAGATCATCGTATGGTCGGTTCGGTGGACGAACGGATTATTCGATGTGAAATTAATTCTGTAGGTTATTCTGAAATTTGATCTATAGCCTATCTGTATATTCATAATTGATTATAATTCGTTGTGGTTAATTATCTATATATAGAGATACAAATATATGGGCTATGTATTCCCTTTTTGGGCGATTTAAAATGTGTTGGTAATAATTGATCATAACCAGTATGATTAATTATTAATTATATATTCCTCTCATTTGAGCTGATTCGCCACAAGACACAATCGCAACAGTCATACACGTCAGCCTTGCGTCTGTTTGCATGGAAAAACAGTGGAAATGTGTAGAAAAGACTGCACATGCATCAATATGATATAAAATACTATAGCAAAGTTCTTTGTTATGGGAAGAAGAAGGTGGGAATCGGTGAACATTCAAAAGACTTTAATGACAAAATAAAAAACGAAGGTAAAGACAGCAGCCCCTAAAGGCGGGGATACACTATACGATTTTAGTCCGATTTTGAGCCAAATTCTGACCCATGCGACTCTTTTTCGGGTGGGGCCGATTTTCAGATTTGTCGTGCGTCGTTTGTCGTGCAGTTTTCGTGCAGTGTACAGGGGGAAACGAGAAGCGATAAACCTCTCCCGACCGGCAATCGGATAGTCGGATGAATTTCTGGCATGTTATAAATTTTGGTCGCTCCTCGTGACTATATCGCACAGTTGAAGCAGAGCTACGAACCGATTGCCCCCCCTCACTGCGCGAAAACAGAAGTTTCACCTGCAGCAAAAAAAAAAAAAAAGAGGGACATCTGTAAGTTCTGTAGTTCAAACTGTCACATGCCTGTCCTGTCTTGTGCTGCACATGGGTGTTTTGTTATTTTGGGCCATGTGCTCCTGTCTATTGTCTAGCCCCTCCCATCTTGTTATCTGATTATTGGTTTATTTGTCCCACCTGTCTGTCTCGTTACCCTCCTTGTTTGTTCCCCTATTTAGCCTCCCTGTGTTTGTAGTCCTGTGCTGGTTCGTTTGTCCGAGTTTCTCGTTCCTGGAGTTCCTGAGTTTTGAGTTTGTACCTTGTCTGCTTGTCACTAATAAATTTCCTCTGCAATTGTATCCTTGTCTCTCGTTCACTGTTCCGTGACACAAACTAGCTACAAATTACTGTTGCTCACCTCCAGTTCGTGTTGTAAAATGGATTAACCATTACCCACATCTTTCAAGCCACCTGCGATGTACACTTTGCCTCTTTTATTAATTTGTTAAACAATGTTTTAGAAATAAAGCTGTTTTTAATTTTCATTGATGAATAATTGCAGTGTTCTGACATATTATAGACTGTTAATAATGAATTGACCTTTCGCCAAGCCCCGCCCCCCTTAGTTACTGTTGCTATGTCCGACAAACAAATGGTCAAACACGACCAGCGCGACAGATTGCCATGACGGGAAGAGGTATACCCGTGCGTGTCAGTGACCTTTTTTGGAGTAATACCTCCGCGATATCCTCCAGATCGAGGCAAAAGGGGTTACAGTAAGTTATGCAGTGGAGGGATATATTCAAAATATAAAAATACACAATGAAGGAGACACGACTACTATCGAGGCTAATGCTTACCGGTCTCAAGCGAAATCTGAGAAACCCCATGACAATCGCAGAAAAATCTCTAATACCCACACAATCGACATAAACACACTTGCAGACGGCATCTTGGAAGTTTGTGATCAACCAGCATCCGTAGGCATCGTAGCTTCTGTCTTGATTTTCTCCGATTTGTTGCAGACAATCGCAGTTATCTGAGCTGTTAGCTATATTTTGCTCATTTTTATTAGCAAATTTGATTTTTATTGTTTTGTTCCAGTTCAGCCCTGCTAACGTTATGTGCTTTGTTCTTGGGGAAGGGAAAAAACTAACGTTAGGGTTGCCAAATGTCCCGTATTTTGGGCATAATTTATTTGTCATAATTAATAATGCATAATTTATATCTCCCTTGTCCTGTTTTTTTTTTTTTTTTTTGACTGCAAAGCTGATCTAACCACTGACTGATACAGCAGCAGTGCTGAACACGACACCTGTTATCATCCTATCAATAATAATATATAATATATTATGATTTAATATATCATTATTTAGGGACAAATCATTGTTTGATTTACCGCTCCGAGCGGGACTTTCAATGTCAGCATTTTGATTTCGGCAAATCATAGGCGAATGCAAACAACGTGATTATTGATTCCAACATCCACCCACGCAAGAAAACATGCAACCTAACGTTACCTGAGGGAATAATACGCTGATTTACTGCTCAATAAATATTTCTGATTGTTATCAATGTAGAAAACTTTTTTGTTTTTTTCAGGATTCTTTGATGAATTGAAAGTTTCAGAGTTTTCTGAAATAGAAAGCTTTTCTAACGTTATAAATGTCTATACTGTCACCTTTGATCAATTGAATGCATCCTTGCCTATTACTTTTCTTAATTTCTTAAAAAATCTTACTGACCCCAAATTACTTTTACCAGTTCTTTGTGGCAAAATATTACGTAAACGCTCATTATCCTGTAGGCTATATAGCCTATTTAAGTAATTCAATTAATATAAAGGGGCGATTTGTCCACTAATGGCTTAAATGAATAACTATAGTCGACTAGAAAATGTTTTTTTGTCGGAGGCAGCCCTTATTCCACATGTTTACAAACGCCGTGGGCGCACCGCTTCACCATCTTGCTTGGAGAATGTTTGTCGGACCTGCTCACATAGTAACGGTTGCTATGATGTGTGATTGGACAATGGCCGTTTTGGGGGAGGGGCCGGCGAAAGGTCAATTATATGCCTATAATTCATTGTAATCAACCTAAATGTTTTAGACAATTTTCAATAAGGAGGAGTAAGCTTCTATGTTATATTTTATTATCCTCACAGCGCATTGGTTATGCGGTGATGCGCTATGAAATTATTGCGTGGCAATTTAATTATAATAGCCTATCAATTTAATAATAAAAGTATCCTAGGCCTCCCCTAATAATAATAATACAATAATACTAATAATAATATAATACATAAATTGGAAATACTAAAGCATCTTGATATTGATAGCTAATGCTTTTTTTGACAATATCTCTAGATACATGATATCGTCTATAGGCACAACCCGGCACAAGGGTTTATCGCGCTGATTCGCGCATATTTCACACGTATAGTGTGAGCAGTGAAGTCGCAGCTCAACGTTCGGACCGTACAGTGTAAGCACATAAATCCTGAGCTTTGGCTTTACATCGCATGCGATCTACTCCTTCAGTGTGAGTAGGTACCTTGCTGAAATCGCACAAATATCAGAATCAGAATCAGAAAGAGCTTTATTGCCAAGTATGCTTGCGCATACGAGGAATTTGTCTTGGTGACAGTAGCTTCCAGTACACATACAATATAAAGTGACAAGACAAGTGACAAGTAACATAGGTATAAATAAAAAATAGAAAAAATAAAAATAAAAGATTATAAATTATAAATATATATAAAGTTATAAGGTGCTATAATGAAATGTCTGAGGGAAGTATTGCACATGTTTGTTCCACAGTAGGGGAACATTTAAGTGTTCATGAGGTAGATGGCCTGGGGAAAGAAACTTTTCCTGTGTCTGGTTGTTTTTGTGCTCGGTGCTCTGTAGCGTCGACCAGACGGTAACAGTTCAAACAGAAAGTGTGCTGGGTGTGACGGGTCCAGAGTGATTTTGCGAGCCCTTTTACTCACTCTGGATGAGTGCAGTACTTTGAGTGTGGGAAGGGTAGTGCCAGTGATTCGCTCAGCAGTCCGAACTATCCGCTGTAGTCTACGGAGGTCGGTTTTGGTAGCAGAGCCGAACCAGACGGTGATGGAAGTGCAGAGGATGGACTGGATGACAGCTGAGTAGAACTGTACGAGCAGCTCCTGTGGCAGGTTGAATTTCCTCAGCTGACGCAGGAAGTACAGTCTCTGTTGGGCTTTCTTCACAATAGAGTCTATGTGAGTGTCCCACTTCAGATCCTGAGAGATGGTGGTGCCCAGGAACCTGAATGACTCTACTGCGGTCACAGTGCTGTCCATGATGGTGAGTGAAGGGAGTGCAGGGGGGTTTCTCCTGAAGTCCACGATCATCTCCACTGTTTTGAGCGTGTTCAGCTCCAGGTTGTTATAACTGCACCAAAGAGCCAGCTGCTCCACCTCCTGTCTGTACGCAGACTCGTCACCGTTCCGGATGAGTCCGATAACAGTAGTGTCGTCCGCAAACTTCAGGAGCTTGACAGAGGTGTCTTTAGAGGTGCAGTCATTTGTGTACAGGGAGAAGAGCAGTGGTGAGAGAACACATCCCTGTGGAGCACCGGTGCTGATGGTGCGGCTGTCGGACGTGATTTTGCCCATTCTGACTAGCTGTTGTCTGTCTGTCAGAAAGCTGGTGATCCATTGACAGATGGAGCTAGGGACAGAGAGCTGGGTCAGTTTGGTCTGGAGCAGTGATGGGACGATGGTGTTGAAGGCAGAACTAAAGTCCACGAACAGAATCCTTGCATAGGTCCCTGGTTTGTCCAGATGTTGTAGGGTGTAATGCAGTCCCATATTGACCACATCATCCACAGACCGGTTTGCTCTGTAGGCAAACTGCAGGGGGTCCAGCAAGGGTCCAGTGATGTCCTTCAGATATGCTAACACCAGTCTTTCGAATGACTTCATGGCCACAGATGTTAAGGCAACAGGTCTGTAGTCATTGAGTCCTGTGATCTTTGGTTTCTTCGGGATTGGGATGATGGTGGAGCGTTTAAAGCAGAAAGGGACTTTGCACTGCTCCAGTGATCTGTTGAAGATCAGTGAGAAGATAGAGGCCAGCTGGTCAGCGCAGGTTTTCAGACAGGCTGGTGAAACACCGTCTGGGCCTGGTGCTTTCCTTCTCTTCTGTTTCCTGAAGATCTGACGCACATTATCCTCACTGATCTGAAGTGCAGGGGGGGAGGGGAGGGGGATGGCTGGAGGTGTTGATGGCTGTGTAGAGAGATGGTCAGGGCGGGTATGGGGTGTCTGATCGGGGGTCTCAAATCTACAGTAAAAGACATTCAGCTCGTTCGCAAGATGCTTGTTGCTGTCGATGCTGGGGGATGGTGTCTTGTAGTTGGTAATGTCTTTCAGGCCTTTCCACACTGATGCAGGGTCGTTGGAGGAAAACTGGTTTTCCAGCTTTTTGGCATAGCTCTTCTTAGCCACTTCAATCTCCTTTGTCAATGTGTTCCTGGCCTGATTATACAAGATCCTATCCCCACTCCTGTAGGCATCTTCTTTGACCTGATGAAGCTGTCTGAGTTTTGGTGTGAACCATGGTTTATCATTGTTGAATGATAAGTAAGTCCTGGTAGGGATGCATAAATCCTCACAGAAACTGATGTATGATGTTACAGTCTCTGTGAGCTCGTTCAGATCGCTGGCAGCAGCTTCAAAAACACTCCAGTCAGTGCATTCAAAACAGGCATGTAAGACCTGCTCTGTGTCGTTGGTCCATCTCTTTACAGTCCTTATTACTGGCTTAGCAGTTTTAAGTTTTTGCCTGTAAGTTGGTAGAAGATGAACCAGGCAGTGATCGGAAAGTCCTAGAGCTGCTCTGGCGACGGAGCGATATGCATCCTTTGTTGTGGTGTAGCAATGGTCCAAAATATTATTGTCTCTGGTGGGGCATGTAATGTGCTGTTTGAATTTAGGCAGTTCACGTGTGAGTTTTGCCTGATTAAAGTCTCCGAGAATGATAAGAACAGAGTCCGGGTGTTGTTGTTCTGTTTCTGTGATCAGATCAGCCAGCTGTTGCAGCGCCGTACTCACGTGTGCTTGCGGTGGAATGTAAACACTGATGAGAACGAGCGAGGAAAACTCCCGCGGCGAGTAGAACGGCTTACAGTTAATGAAAAGCACTTCCACATCAGGACAGCACATCTTCCTTAACACAGTTACATCAGTACACCACCTTCTGTTGATGTAAAAGCATGTCCCACCACCGCGCATAGCGCATATCGCATAGTGTATTGCCCGCCTTTACGGACGACTGCTGTCACATATAATAAAACATTAACAAATCACAACATAAATCCAGGCCTGTTCCTCTCTCGTCCTTCACTGTCGTCGCTCCTCCTTTTAAGCTTCACTTAAAAGGAGTCGCACACTTCGTCTGCTCCGCATCGCGAGTAAAAGAAGAAGTCTCTGAGAAAAAGTTTCGGCTCATTTAGGCGTGCACAGCATATAAATATCGGTATAAGTACATTTTTTATGTTATAAAATACATATTGTAAATGAGATAAAACACCTACTTACGGTGTTTTCCATCCTCATATGCTCTGCATCGCGAGTCAAAGAACATGGTGTCTGTGAGAAAAGTGTCAGCTCGTTTAGGCGGGCACAACACGTAAATGTGCCGGATGTAACTAATTACATTTAAAGTGTTAATGGGGTTTAAAGGGGTGGTATAATGCCCTTTTCACAAGATGTAAAATAAGTATTTGATGTCACCAGAAGTGTGTATGTGACGTTTTAGCTCAAAATACCCCACAGATATTTTCATATAGCATGTTAAAAATTTCACTTTTTGAGGTTGAGCAAAAACCAATACTAACCAACTGCAGAACCGCAAAACCATACGTCATAGCAGTGTGAGGATGACAGCGCCAGCCTAACAGTCTGATGCCGGAAGTGGGCGGGGTAGCAGTCTGATGCCGGAAGTTGGCAGATTTCATGTAAACAGTTAAACAGTTAATGAAGACGGAATCATCATGACAGAAGAAGAGAACAAGGTCAAAAGAAGTTCGATCTTTGTTGGATGCAACATAACGTTATACGCTTATACAAAGCAGCTCTACGTATTTTGTAAGTTATTATTCAACAATACTATTGATCTGTCATTGACACCATTATATGAGAACTGAACTGAGCTGGACGATGACATCACTGTTTTCTCCAGAATGGCTATATAGATTAATTAACAACTTTTTTACAACAGAAATGAATCAACAATGAATTTACTTAAGCTCGATTATGACACTATTTTGTTCTAGATCTGCCGAGACAAACTTTGTCACAGGCAGGGGCGATTCCAGGATTTTATAAATGGGGGGGCACAGGGGGGACCAAGAACCAGTGAGGGGGGGCCCATGGGAAATCAGAAAATTCAACTGGAAATAAATTCTTGTTTAGAAAACATTACGCACGATTTCAAAAATATTTGCAATGCCCTGTTGCCCTAATATAGATGGTAATTAAATGTGGCACTGCATTTATTGGACCTCACAGTTTTGTTCTAATAAATAAAAAACAAACAAAAAAGACTCTGTCCTCTTTTCATTCTCAGTCCTCTCTATTCAGTAACGTTAGTCTGATGAAGTTACGTTAGCTAATCTAACGTTAAGGTCCTTGCACAAAATGCACACTAACATACGGTGCGTGCGATTTTCAAAATATATACTGTAATTGAGTGTGTATACCATAAACAGTGGCGTGTCGAGGTGTCTCTCTCTTCTGTTTGAAAAACACGGACCAGTGATTCTGCTTTGCGATCGCAAATCAAGCAGTGATTGACAGCGCTCTGATCCAATGGCGTTGGGCATTGTCATTTACATTTACATTTATGCATTTGGCAGACGCTTTTATCCAAAGCGACTTACATTGCATTATCCTAATGCAATGCATGTTGACAGTAAATCTAGCCCAATGATGTTGGGGGGGCACCAGGGGTGGCCAATCATATACATAATCATAATAATCATACACATATGCCACCCCGTGCCCCCCCCTCTAGACACGCCCCTGGTCACAGGAAACATGCTGCCGTTGATGTGCAGGTGCCACCTAAAGAACATGACACTGAAATCGGCGACAAGGTATGTTTTTATTGTCTCAAACGGGCAAATGAAAAAAACTATTTCAAACCATTAATTAACATGCATCCTGATTAAAACACAATGTATTGTTGAGGACACTTCCAATCTCCCCAGGGACAACAGATGGAAATTAGCTAGCAGCTAAATGTGCTGCAAACCATCTCTTCTCTTGTGAGAATAATTTCTTTTAAATTAATTAAATATTTCATCCCTTTGTTGTACTCTTCTCTCATGAAGGAACCACAGATAGTAAAAGACCTCTGGACCGCAGTTGGATGGCTGAGGAAAAACTGCCACTCGTTCAGAGGTTTTGTGGAAGAGCCGAGGTATCTGAAGTTAAAGAAGGAAGAGCAGGAAAAGGCCCTTCTTAAACCTGATCAGGCGGAAATGAGAGATGAGCTAGAACTGGCCAAAGAGCCTTTCATGTTTCGTTTCCAGTTCAAAGAAGACATTTATTTTTTTTGCGAGTGTCATGACGAAAGGCGCCTCAGGATTAACTCCATTTTTATGGAGTTTTGATTTATTTTATTTATTTGTCACGTGAGAATTATTGTTAAATGTGTGCCTGCAAAATTTTTATAAGATTTATTTTCTTTGGTCTGATTTTGTTTTATATAATTTATTTATTTTATTTAGTTCGATTTTGTATTTGTATTTAATTACTATTATTTATTTGGAGCAGGTACAGCTAGTGTGTGATGCCTTTTCTATTTCAGAGTAAAAAACACATTAAATTAATCATTTAGTTTTTTCAGTCCAACATATTGTGTATGGTCTATGAAAAAAATTGTTACATATGAAATGGTTGAGAATCAAAAATGTTCAAACGCTCAAGCTTTGTTTTCATTTAATTATTTTTTTTTGTTTTAAGCTTTGATCAATTTATATTGTTAATCATTTGACACAACAAAACAAATGGATAAAGTATAATTTTAACTTTTAAAAAACTAACATTTGTTAATATTAGTAGGCTATATTGTCTTTTGTTAATAGGACAAAACCTAATTCTTATATTTTATTATATTTGATTTTATATACACTGTATATATACACTCACCTAAAGGATTATTAGGAACACCATACTAATACTGTGTTTGACCCCCTTTCGCCTTCAGAACTGCCTTAATTCTACGTGGCATTGATTCAACAAGGCTGAAAGCATTCTTTAGAAATGTTGGCCCATATTGATAGGATAGCATCTTGCAGTTGATGGAGATTTGTGGGATGCACATCCAGGGCACGAAGCTCCCGTTCCACCACATCCCAAAGATGCTCTCTTGGGTTGAGATCTGGTGACTGTGGGGGCCATTTTAGTACAGTGAACTGATTGTCATGTTCAAGAAACCAATTTGAAATAATTCGAGCTATGTGACATGGTGCATTATCCTGCTGGAAGTAGCCATCAGAGGATGGGTACATGGTGGTCATAAAGGGATGGACATGGTCAGAAACAATGCTCAGGTAGGCCGTGGCATTTAAACGATGCCCAATTGGCACTAAGGGGCCTAAAGTGTGCCAAGAAAACATCCCCCACACCATTACACCACCACCACCAGCCTGCACAGTGGTAACAAGGCATGATGGATCCATGTTCTCATTCTGTTTACGCCAAATTCTGACTCTACCATCTGAATGTCTCAACAGAAATCGAGACTCATCAGACCAGGCAACATTTTTCCAGTCTTCAACTGTCCAATTTTGGTGAGCTTGTGCAAATTGTAGCCTCTTTTTCCTATTTGTAGTGGAGATGAGTGGTACCCGGTGGGGTCTTCTGCTGTTGTAGCCCATCCGCCTCAAGGTTGTGCGTGTTGTGGCTTCACAAATGCTTTGCTGCATACCTCGGTTGTAACGAGTGGTTATTTCAGTCAAAGTTGCTCTTCTATCAGCTTGAATCAGTCGGCCCATTCTCCTCTGACCTCTAGCATCAACAAGGCATTTTCGCCCACAGGACTGCCGCATACTGGATGTTTTTCCCTTTTCACACCATTCTTTGTAAACCCTAGAAATGGTTGTGCGTGAAAATCCCAGTAACTGAGCAGATTGTGAAATACTCAGACCGGCCCGTCTGGCACCAACAACCATGCCACGCTCAAAATGGCTTAAATCACCTTTCTTTCCCATTCTGCTATTCAGTTTGGAGTTCAGGAGATTGTCTTGATCAGGACCACACCCCTAAATTTACATTTTACATTTAGTCATTTAGCAGACGCTTTTATCCAAAGCAACTTACAAATTAGGACTAAATTAAGCGAGTCATCATGAAGAGGCAAAAACAACAACAACGCAAGAAGTGCTCAAAATACGAAGTTCAGGTATTATTCAGAGTAGCATAAGCCTGATAAGTGATGTTTCAAAGGGAAAGGAATTTTTTTTTTAAATTTTTTAAAAAATTTTATAAGGTTAAGTGCTCACGGAAGAGATGGGTTTTCAGCTGTCTTTTGAATGTTGTCAGGGATTCTGCATTCCGGATGAGGGTGGGGAGAGCGTTCCACCAGCATGGAACTGTGAATGAGAATGTTCTGGAAAGTGATTTTGTGGCTTTCTGTGATGGAACCACGAGACGTCGCTCGTTGACCGATCGTAGGTGTCTGGTAGGGATGTAGACTCGTAGGAGTGAGTGAAAATAGGAGGGAGCTGAGCCTGTGATAGATCTGTAAGCAAGCGTCAATGCCTTGAACTTGATGCGAGCAGCGAGAGGTAGCCAGTGTAGAGAGATGAACAGAGGAGTGACGTGGGCCCTCTTGGGCTCGTTGAAGACAAGACGAGCTGCAGCATTCTGGATCATCTGTAGGGGTTTGGTTGCACATGCTGGAAGTCCAGCCAGAAGAGCATTGCAGTAGTCAAGCCTAGAGATGACCAGGGCCTGGACGAGAAGTTGTGTTGCATGCTCAGTTTGGAAAGGCCTGATCTTCCTGATGTTGTGGATGGTGAAGTCGTGCTGTAGAGACGGATTGGCTGGGAGGACGAGAAGCTCAGTCTTTGCCAGGTTGAGCTGCAGGTGATGTTCCTTCATCCATGTGGAGATGTCCGCCAGACAGCTTGAGATCCGTGCAGCTACTGTGGGAGCATCTGGTTGAAATGAGAGGAAGAGCTGCGTGTCATCAGCATAGCAGTGGTAGGAAAAATCGTGTGCCTGTATGATGTGTCCCAGTGATGTGGTGTAGATGGAGAAGAGGAGGGGACCAATAACTGAACCCTGGGGAACCCCTGTGGTCAGCTGATGTGCTCTGGATACCTCGCCTCTCCATGTGACCTTGAAGGACCTACCTGTGAGATAGGACTCAAACCAGTGGAGTGAAGTTCCTGTGATGCCCAGTGATGAGAGTGTGGACAGAAGGATCTGATGATTCACAGTGCCGAAGGCAGCAGACAGATCCAGGAGAATGAGGACTGAAGATTTGGAAGCAGCTTTTGCGATCCGTAGGGCTTCTGTGACTGACAGTAATGCAGTCTCAGTTGAATGCCCTTTCTTGAAGCCAGATTGGTTGACATCCAGCTGGTTGTTTTGAGACAAGAAGGATGTTACTTGGTTGAAAACAGCTCTTTCAAGTGTCTTCGCAATGAATGGTAGGAGAGAGATAGGTCTGTAATTCTCTACAAATGATGTGTTTAGTGTTGGTTTTTTGAGCAGTGTAGTAACCCGAGCCTGCTTGAATGCTGTAGGGAAAGTGCCAGTATGGAGGGATGAGTTGATGATGTGTGTGAGTGATGGTAGAAGTGTGGGAGAGATGGCTTGTAGAAGGTGTGAGGGGATGGGGTCAAGAGGGCAGGTGGTAGGGTGACTGGAGAGGAGAAGTGTAGATACTTCTTCCTCGGTTAGCGAAGAAAAGGAGGACAGAGGGATATTGGCTGTGGAAGGGGTCGGTCTGGGTTCCTGTGTGTGTGGAGCTGAGAACTGACTGCTGATAGTTGTTGTTTTGTTGGTGAAGAAGTTCGCAAATGCATTGAAGCAACTGCCATGTGATTGGTTGATTAGATAATTGCATTAATGAGAAATTGAACAGGTGTTTCTAATAATCCTTTAGATGAGTGTACATATCTACTGTATGTTTGAGCAGATATCCACAAACACAGTATTTAACAGTAAACACAGGTCTAAACATGATAATATTCACCATATTAGAGTAAACACTCATACTAGCCTACTTTTATATCATTCTGTGTTTTATTATCGAACATAAAAACATCCTTGTGTCATACATGTATATCAATTTTGCATTAGGCTTCATGTTTTTACTCCAATCTCATTTCATAACATACATTTTAGTCTGGCACCAGTTTGACTAGTTGCTACAATGTAAAGTTCATATAACAATAGCATGCTTACTATTATGAGTGGACATGTCTTACCTTAAAAATCTTTCTCATCTTCAAATCACGTTCTTCTAATTCTTGGAGGTAAATCCAAGGTAAACAGCACAGCACAAACACAACATGCCTTCCAAACTTGATGAAAAGCAGAGGAGTAGGCTACTGAAGTCTCTGATTCTTTGTTTTTGAGGTAATGGGCGTTTACAGGTCTGCGTTCCTTCACGTGGACTATTTGCATGTGAACAGCTCTTGCGCGCGTGGGTGTGGTCACATTAGAGCTAATGAGCACGGACTGAAGAAACTGTGCATGTTGTTGCTTTCATACGGAGAATATTTGTTTTATGATATAATTTACATAATTTAAAAATACTTCAATCTTTGTAAAGACATATGTCTCAAGTCTGTGTGACAAACATTCGCTGAGTTACAGTTCATTTTCTGTCGCATTTCAGAATGAACTTCACATTAGGCTCCAGAGGAGGAATTAGAAATCGGTTAAGGAGACGGAGAAGTCGTCACCCTCTTCCAGTAATCACTCTATCAAACGTGAGATCACTTAACAACAAGCTGCTTCGTGTTCGTGTTAAACATGAGGAGGACTTCAGACGCAGCAATCTCATTTGTTTCACCGAGACATGGTTAAATAATGACCATAATGTGAATATAGAAGGATACAACGCAATCAGAGCGGACAGAGATAAGGTAAAATCACGAAAAACTATCGGTGGGGAGCTCTGTATGTTTGTTGACAAAACGTGGGCAACACAATTTACCGTGGTTGAACAGACATGCACAAGAGACTATGAGATCCTGGTGGTATCTTTTAGACCCTTTTATTTACCCCGTGAATTTGGACAGCTTACAATCATTTTAGTGTATGTTCCAGGCCCCAATAACAAAGAGGCAGCCGAGTGCATCTCGGATAGTTTGAACACCGTGCTCTCAAAATCAGCTGATCAACCTGTGTTTATTCTTGGGGATTTTAATACACTGTCTTTAGCAACATATCTCCCAATGTTACAACAATATGTTGACTGTCCAACCCGCTCATCACGCATCCTTGACTTATGTTATGGCAATATCGAAGATGCATATAAGGCAATACGTAGACCTCCCATTGGTAAATCAGACCATAATGTCATTCATTTATTGCCGAAGTACAGACAACGCGTGAAGAGGGAAAAGCCCATCGTCAAGACAATTCAGGTCTGGGACAGAGAGAGTGAGGATAAGCTGAGGAGCTGTTTTGAAACCACAGACTGGGACATGTTCTTTGACTCATGCAGAGACCAACATGAACTGACAGATTGTATCACTTCATATATACAGTTTTCTGAAAAGTCCATAATTAATACCAAGGAAGTAAGAGTATTCCCTAATAACAAGCCCTGGCTGACAAAAGACATGAAGAGATGTCTCAATTTCAAAAAGATGGCTTTTCTGAGGGGAGACACTGAAGGTGTGAAAAATAAAAGAAAGGAGCTCAGAGCCAAGATACAAAGGGCCAAAATGGACTTTAAGCATAAGGTGGAGGACCAGTTTTGTACAGGGAACCCCAGACAAGCATGGAAGGGACTTAACACAATGATGGGAAGGAGATCCAAAGGAGGAGATGACGACAACTTACTGGACACTCCCTCCTTTGTGAATGATCTTAACCGGTTTTATGGAAGATTTGACATTGCAGATTTTAAAGATAAGAGCAACGCCATTTGTCTAGGTGCACACAGAAACCCCACCATTCAGCTTTCAGAACAGGAGGTTGGCATCTGTCTCTCACAAATTAAGCCCCACAAAGCACCGGGACCTGATGGTTTAGGTCGGCGTGCTCTGAAGGTGTGTGCCAGCCAGCTAAAAACTGTTTTAACTAGATTATTCCAGTTTTTATTAAATACCTGCACTGTACCGAAGACATGGAAACATTCTATCATAAGACCAGTACCCAAAAAACCAAGGTCTAAGTCCTTGAATGACTTCCGCCCTGTCGCTTTAACCCCCATACTGGCTAAGTGCATGGAGAAGGTTGTCAGTAAACATCTTACATCATGCATAAAAGAACAATTCGATCCATTACAGTTTGCTTACAGGACAAATAGGGGGACTGATGATGCTACTCTTACTATGGTTAACATGGTTTCTAGTCATTTACAGCACAATAACACATATGCACGGATTTTATTTATAGATTTTAACTCTGCTTTTAATACAATGCAGATCCATATTCTGCTGCAACGGCTTTTGGACTTAGGTGTTAATGGTGGTCTTGTACATTGGGTCAAGGACTTTTTAACCGACCGACCACAGAGAGTCTGTGTCAGAGGAACAGTATCGGAGGAAATTGTCCTAAACACAGGAGCACCTCAGGGTTGTGTTCTATCACCGTTATTATTCTCTGTGTATACTAATGAGACGACAATGCAAGACAAGAAGTATAAACTATTTAAATATGCTGATGATATGGCCCTAGTTGGTCTTTTTTATAAGAATGATGCTGTGTCTGATTATTTTGCTCAGGTTTCCTGGCTGGAGCAATGGTGTAGGTCCAGCTCTTTGTCAATCAATGCTGTGAAAACAAAGGAGCTTATTTTACATCATGCAGAACCATCCCTGTCGCTTACTCTCTGCGGTCAAACAGTGGAGAGAGTAAATAGTTTTAAGTATCTAGGTACACATGTGGATGATAAATTAAGTTTCGCTGAAAATACTGATTTCATCTGTAAAAAAGCCGGGCAGAGAATGTTTTTAATTAGGAAATTGAAGGAGTTCGGTGTTAGTCAAAATATTCTGGAGAAAGTGTATGTCAGCCTGATAGAGAGTATTCTCGTGTTTAATATCTCGGTCTGGTTCGGTCACTTAACACTTACAAATAAAAACAAGTTGGGCAGGATAGTCAAAACAGCAGGAAAGGTAATAGGCCGGCAACAAAAGTCACTGGATGTCCTTTATAGTACAGCTCTATATAGAAAGGCCCTGAGCATCATTGGTGACAAAAAACACCCACTCCATAATGAGTTTGAGTTGCTCCCTTCAGGACGACGATACAGAGTGCCTCTGGCAAACAAGAATATTTATAAGCGATCTTTTATACCTAGTGCAATAAATGTAATGAATAAATCACACTAAATTGTATTTTTCTGTAGAGAATGTATACTAAATACAATGGGTATGGGCCAAACTGCAGTGATGCGATGTGATGGACGGAGAGATGTACGGCACCGATGTGATATGTTTAGATATGTTTATGTTTGTAAAATGATGTATTTATAGGTCTGGTGAGACCAAAGAAAAATTTCCAGCCTTGGCTGGACAATAAAGTGGTATTCTATTCTATTCTATTCTATTCTATTCTATTCTATTCTATTCTATTCTATTCTATTAAGAGAGACGGCAGAATGCGCATCATGTTTATTTTCTTTATTTACGAAAAACACAACATTCTGTTTTTATTATGAGTGTACACAAATAAAAGAAGACATTTAACAGGTTTGAATGATGTATAACACTTATATGTAAGATCAAAATCAACAGAGTATTTTGAGTATCTTTTGCACTGATAAGAAAAAAAGCTAACTGGTATCGCCGACGCCGACCCCAGGGGGTTAAGGTTTCCAAACATGGCTCTGAATGGATTTGGATGGATCAATGTGTCTCTGTTTCACCCACTGCTGCTGCATCCGGAGGTCCTGAGGAATTTTGATGGCAGTCACAGGCCTTAGGAATTAGTCTCTAGATGGGTAAAGGGCAGAAACTGCCTGTGGACTAATGAGAAGTCCTGTCCTTCCCAGGATTGGTACTAGAGGTCTTCTTGCCCTCTAAAAGGTGTCTGGCTGTTGTCCTAGCATCTTTATCTGATGTGGTGTTAGTCCACCAAGACCCAATCAAAATGTATCAAACCTTTGTCCACTTCTACAGACAGAGAGGGGCCCGGCCATAAACTGGGCCCTGAAATTGCCGTTCACCACAATGACCATGGGAAAATGTGCATCCATGGCAAAACCAGGTGAGAACCACTGCTGTATTAGATACATAAATTAAAAATTTCCAAATATCTTCACAAAAATGTTTATTGCATATATTTGTATAATTATATGATAATACCTAAATAAAAGCAACATTGCATACAGAGATGAGTAGTGGTCACATGACAACTGAACGAAAGCGACTCAGACCGAAGGACTCTCGAGGTGAACTAATTTATTTTTCCTGCTGTAATGATTATGTTCTGTTTGGGACACTAAAGCCGGGGACACGCTTAATGACTGTAAGGCCGATTATGAATGTAATTTGCGCTTTTGGGCATAATCAGTTGTAAGTATCAGAGTCAGAGACAGTTGCGTTTAGTTGGTGTTCACAGTCGTGTTTAAAATCTGCTCCAGTCATTGGAAACAGTCTGCAAGTGTCTTCAGTTCAGTCTTAGAATTGTTCAGCTAATCGTCAAGTGTGTCCCTGGCTTTATATTGTATTTCCTTTATTCACGTTCATCATTTGTTGACAAGGTTTTTGATTCTTTACTTATGCCCTGTTAATTATCTTTCTGTTTCATCTGTCTATTCAAGTCTATGTTAAGTCAGAGTTAGCTCTCGCCTGTGTTAAGTTTGGTATGCTTAGTGGTTCTCCTGTTGATTGTTGTTATTTTTAGTTAAATAAAGACTGCTGAAATTGAGATCCTTGCTTTGTCATCCTTGGCTTACCGTGACACCTACAGAGACTAAGGCTGAATCCCAATTCTCTGTCTTACCCCTTCCCCTACCCCTACCCCTTCGTCTTACCCCTAGCCCTTGTCCCTCGAAACCGAGTGGTAAGCGCTAGGGTTGAAAACATACCCCTATGAAATGAGACGCCACTTGGTTACGTCATCATACATCATACTCCGGCGTCCCTGTGTGATACAGGACAGTATATTGTAACGAGTGGAAATAAGTATGGCCCCTTTAAGAGCTGCGCGCTCTCTGTTGAACAGGCTGTAATGGTATTGTGCCGTGCGACTCGAACAACCCCATGTATGTGGGTCATTTCTGTGTTGATGCTCATTATTCTTGCTTTGTTTTATTGAGTGACGCTGTGGAAGTCAAGGTGGAGCGTGTGGCAGACAGTTGCAGGAGTTTGATTTGTCAATAAATTGCGAGTGAATAATCGCCTCCGTGAGTCTGTCTGGCCTAATACTTCAGCTGCGAGCTATCCTTATTTTGTTTCCCTCCTAACACAACGCGTTACAATATGTTAAGCACGTATCTTTTTCCCGGACATGTCGCCTGGATTTCGGGATCACCCAAAAATGTCCGGGATTCGGCTTTTGCTTTCTGCCGTCGCTATTCATTATGCACAGAGAGTGTTGTTTCAACCGGACTGAATTCATTCAAACCGTTGAATCTGAATGTAGTGTTTAACGTACATGAACGCTAAACAAGTGATCGGTTTATGTGCGTTTTAGCATTGCTTAAATTCCTGTGTTTTCGTATCAGTCGGGATCCGTTTGAAGCTGAATACATGACCTGCAAAGCTGGCACATACGTGTCAGTGTCAAATAATGAAACGTTACACATAATGAATGGCGACTGTAGAAAACAAAAGCCGAATCCCGGACATTAGTCAGAGAAATGCGGGACTGATTGTGCAAACCAGCAATGTATCGTTAGCATAGCCTAGCGTAGCAGACCAGCGATTTTTAAAAACGTTTAAAAACGTTTCAGTTAACAACATGGTTGCAAATATATATGTACATGACTGTGTAGAGTACAAAACACGACTGTCATCATTTTTCAATCAATCATTTAAGCCGAAAATGAGACTTTCTTGATGGTATGCCCGCCTTTGTTGCCGGTTGCGCAGTGCATTCTGGGTACCCCTTGGTTTCAAGTAAGCTCGCGAAAATTCTTGGTTTTAAGGGGTATCTACCCCTTCCCCTTAGCCCTACCCCTTGATCAAAATGAGAATTGGGATAGCCCTTACTCTCACGTGAACGAGCAAAACTAAGGGGAAGGGGTAAGGGGAAGGGGTAAGACAGAGAATTGGGATTCAGCCTAAGCCTTGAGTAGGCAAGTTCAGTCCTAGAGAGTCGCTGTCCTGCTGAGTTTGGCTCCAACCCTGAAAAAAACCCTCACCTGCATGTAGCCTTAAGGCGGGCGTACACGGTGCGAGTTCGGTTACTCGGGAGGTCGTGAGATATTGCACACGTTAGGAGTCAGTTAACTTGATAATCGCGTCAAAGCAGCTGGTACACGGCACGACTGTCCTGCACGAATTTTATCCCGAGCCGGCGGGCAATCACGTGAGCTTTCGCGCTAAACACAGAGACCAGCGCTTTCAATGTTGCAAGCAACTATAGCTTCAGATAGAAAAATGACAGAAATGTGTGAGCAAATTATTTGTTGAAAAGCAGAGAACAGTAGCCATATTCCTTTCAACATAAACAACATAGAGAGAGAGAGAGAGAGAGAGAGAGAGATAAATGTGTGTGTGTGTGTGTGTGTGTGCGTGACAGTGTATGCGCACGCTGTATGATTGCTGCCACTGAGCTATAGCCCCATCGATCTAGCCTGTGACGTGGTTGTGTGTGATTTGGCAAATAGGGACAGCCTATAGTATACACTCCTGAAAATCGGGCCGTTTAACAATTATCGGGAGGTCGGGAGTAACGTGCTCGGCTCATAATTCCTCTCACACGCTGCGAGCGACGACCATGCGAGCATCACCGATTTCCACGCGATCATCTGCGAGCTCGTAAAACAGCACAAATCGCACCGTGTACGCCCGCCTTTAAGAATCCTGAAAAAATGTATTAGCTTGCTCAGGTGTGTTTGATTAGGGTTGGAGCTAAACTCTGCAGGACAGCAGCTCTCTAGGACCGAACTTGCCTACCCCTGGCCTAAGTCTATATAGCTGTCACGTGACAAGGAATGATTCTGACCCTAAATTAATCATTCCGTTTCTCATAATTTGTCAGTAGTTACACTATAATTTTCCCAAAATGTGAAAATTCACTTCTTTTACAAACAGCTTACTGTGTGTGTCCAAGAGAGAAAAAGAGGGATGCTAGTGTGCTGATTTATTTGTACTGTTTGTGAAATTAGTCAGAGAAAGATTTATTCAAATAAAAATAAAAATAGCTTAAGGTATAATTATGCACAATAATTCAAATCCTGAGCTGAAATTCAGGCACTGAAAAGATCGATACTTGGCACCTGTGCATTGACACAATATCCTCACAAAATATTATGATACTATGCATTATTGATTTTTTTTTTTTTTTTACCCCTCTAATATTTACCTGTGGATTCACTCACTAAAGTTGAATCAGATAATGCAGTGCAATGTTCATTATCTTGTTTCATTCAGTTGTCTCTTTATTTCTGATATTTGTTTCCGAGGTATTTAACTGAATCAAATAAATAAACGAGGGCAACATTAAAATTTAAATCAATTTCGTACTATACATATTTTCTGGTGCCATTTTAAACTGCCAAGCCATTTAAATCTCCTTCCACACAAGGAACACAAATAGGGTCTCACATATGCATGACTTTTCAGGTGTATCTGTAAGTGTGATGGCAAAAGAAATTTTTTATTGCACTGATCACAATTAAATCTCCTTTCTCCTGAGTGAATCAGCAGGTGATTTTTGAAATTGCTCCTTTTACGAAATCTCTTGCCACACGCAGAACACTGCAATTTCTTTCCAGAATGAGTTTGCAAATGACGATTCAGGTCTCTTTGATATGTGAAACTCTTCTTGCACTGAAGACACGTAAAAGGCTTCTCTCCAGTGTGAACTCTCGTGTGCACTTCAAGGTTTCCTTTACGTGTGAAACTCTTTCCACATTGAAGGCAGATGAAAGGCTTCTCTCCAGTGTGAACCCTTATGTGAATATCAAGGTTTGCTTTGTTTATGCAAGTCTTTCCACAGTGATGGCACATGAAAGCCTTCTCTCTAATGTGAGTTATTACATGATTCTCAAGTTCTGTACTGTTTGTGAAACTATTTCCGCACTGATGACAGAGAAAAGAGTTCTCTCTTGAGTGAATCCTCATGTGGTAATTAAAGGTAACTTTATGTCTAAAATTTTTTCCACACTTATCACATGTGAAAGGCTTCTCTCCAGTATGAATTCTCATGTGAACCTTGAAGTTTCCCTTAAGAGTGAAACTCTTTCCACAGTGATGGCACATGAAAGGCTTCTTTCCAGTGTGAGTTATTACATGATTCTTAAGGTGATTCCTGTTTGTGAAACTCCTTCCACACTGATGACATGGAAAACGGTAATCTCTTGTGTGAATCTTCATGTGCTGATCAAGATTTTCTTTACATCTAAAACTCTTTCCACACTGGCCGCATATGAACCGATTCTCTCCGGTGTAAATTCTGACAGGAGTCTTTAGACTTTCTTTATGCGAGAAGCTCTTGCCATTCAGTTTGCAGGTGTTAGGGCTCTCTCCGGTGTGACTTCTTTTGTGAGAATGAAGGGTTCCTTTACGTGTAAAACTCTTTCCACACTGATCACATGTGTAAGGCTTCTCTTTGGTGTGACTTCTCATGTGAGACTTAAGACTTTCTTTTCGTGTGAAGCTCCTTCCACACAGTTTACAGATAAAAGGGCTCTCTCCAGTGTGGCTTCTCATGTGGGTATTAAGGGTTCCTTTACGTGTAAAACTCTTTCCACACTGAAGGCATGTGTATGGCTTCTCTCCAGTGTGACTTCTCATGTGAGTCTTCAGACTTTCTTTTCGTGAAAAGTTGTTACCACACAGTTTGCAGGTGTAAGGACTCTCTCCACTGTGGCTTCTCATGTGGGTTTTAAGGTTTCCTTTAAGTGTGAAACTCTTTCCGCACTGAAGGCATGTGAAAGGCTTCTCTCTGGTGTGAATTCTCATGTGGACATTAAGGTTTCCTTTTTGAGTGAAACTTTTCCCACAGTGAAAGCAGGAGAAATCACTTTTAGTTCCTGTCTTTCGCACTCTTTTTTGCGAGGCAGTCTTTTCATTCTGTGAGCACTGAGATTTATCTCCAATTATGAAATCATGATGCTCCTCACACTGTTTTTTTTCTTCCACTTCATTCAATTCTTGACTCTCCTCTTTCAGTGCCATCAGGACTAAAGTGAAAAAAGACAAATACAGATTAAAGTTAACCCCAGTTTAAAGGCAAAGTAACAGACATCAAAACCAACATAAAATTTTTAAATAATCATCTCCTCTTTCAGTGCCATCAGGTCTAAAGTGAAAAAAGACAAAATACAAATAAAAGTTAACCCCATTTTAGAAGCACAAAGCAACAGACATCAAAACCAACATAAAATCATTAAATAATCAAAACCAGCATAAAGAATCAAAACCAACAACACATGCTAGATCATATGCACTAAGCTACCGAAGGAGGTGTTACCTGATATCTCAAAACCTCTTCTCAATACTGTAAACTGTTTTCTTTCTTCATCAATCACAGCTTGACCTAGAACTGGTTTATTATTTTATTTAGGGTTACTTGATAATTACAGGCATGTGTGTTTGAACAGGGTTGGAACTGAAGTCTGCAGGACAGTAGCTTTCCAGGAGCAGTGTTTGAGATCCCTGTTATACAGTTGTGTTCAAAATTATTCAACCCCCCCAATGCTGTAAATGGTTTTAGGGAATTTAGTGTACATTTGTAATTGTATTCAGAATGAAATCCTACAAGACTTCTTAAAGAACCATATGCAACTAAAATGACATCAATTGGTTTTGTAATACAGTAGTAAATGTTTCTTTTGTGAATTCTTCATTGACACAATTATTCAACCCCTTAAAGACTACCACTCTGAAGAACAGAGGTTCATTGAAGTGTTTTCAATCAGGTATTGAAAACACCTGTGGATGTCAGGGAGCAGCAATAAAGCCTAATAAGCACCAATTAGGCAACTTTAAAATGACTGTGATACTCAGCTCCTTCTAGACATTTACTGGTGTGGTTACAAACATGGTGAAGTCAAGAGAATGGTCCAGGAAGACAAGAGAAGAGGTGATTACTCTTCACAGGAAGGGCAATGGCTATAAGAAGATTGCAAAGATGTTAAACATACCAAGAGACACCATAGGAAGCATCATTCGCAAATTCAAGGCAAAGGGCACTGTTGAAACGCTACCTGGTCGTGGCAGAAAGAAGATGCTGACTTCGACTGCTGTGCGCTACCTGAAGCGTAGAGTGGAGAAAAGTCCCTGTGTGACTGCTGAGGAACTGAGAAAAGATTTGTCAGATGTAGGTACTGAAGTTTCTGCTCAGACAATACGGCGCACCCTGCGTAATGAAGGCCTCCATGCCAGAACGCCCAGACGCACCCCCTTGCTGTCTCCAAAGAATAAGAAGAGTCGACTGCAGTATACCAAAAGTCATGTGGACAAACCACAGAAGTTTTGGGATAGTGTTCTGTGGACTGATGAAACAAAATTAGAACTGTTTGGGCCCATGGATCAACGCTATGTTTGGAGGAGGAAGAACACCTTGCCTACTGTGAAGCATGGCGGGGGGTCAATCATGCTTTGGGGCTGTTTTGCTTCTGCAGGTACTGGGAAGCTTCAGCGTGTGCAAGGTACCATGAATTCTCTTCAGTACCAGGAGATATTGGATGACAATGTGATGCAGTCCGTCACAAACCTGAGGCTTGGGAGACGTTGGACCTTTCAACAGGACAATGATCCCAAGCATACCTCCAAGTCCACTAGAGCATGGTTGCAGATTAAAGGCTGGAACATTTTGAAGTGGCCATCACAGTCACCAGACTTAATTCCGATTGAGAACCTCTGGTGGGACTTAAAGAAAGCAGTTGCAGTGCGCAAGCCTAAGAATGTGACTGAACTGGAGGCTTTTGCCCATGATGAATGGGCGAAGATGCCCATAGATCGCTGCAAGACACTTGTGTCAAGCTATGCTTCACGTTTAAAAGCTGTTATAACTGTAAAAGGATGTTGTACTAAGTACTAAGATTGAATGTCACTTGGGGGTTGAATAAAACTGATAATAATGTGAGCACAGAAAAGACATTTGTGGTTATTTCATTATAAATGTTATGTTATATTTGTCTGACCTACACGTGCCTCTTTGATTTAATTGTAAGCAGGATGACTGAATGATCAAAATCAATGTCAAACCGGCCAAAACAATCAATTTCAGTGGGGGTTGAATAATTTTGAACACAACTGTAGATCAAAGAATGTGCAAGACCTTGATCATTTTCTGTTAGAACAGTGGGCAGTTTAAATTCTCAGGACAAACAAGGGACTCATGAACAACTATCCAAAATTGTAACGGAAATTCCTCTGAGATAAAGTGCTTATTGAAAGTTTGCAAGTTTATGTGTGAAGTTGAAAAATGCCAGGACCTTGGGAAACACTGGTTTAGATCAGTGCTTCTCCAAAAGAGTCTATATGGTCTACTCACAGGGGCGTCAGACAAGGGTTCAGAGCCGTCGCTGGTACACAATATTTAATATGTAAAGCCGCGTTTCCACTGCAGGAACTTTGAGGTGGTACTCTTTGTGTTTCAACTGCAGGAACCAGGGTCTAATGAAGTTGCGGGTAAAAATTTCCCCCTCAGAAAGTGGGGAAACTACCCTGCTTGCGAGGTAGTGCATTCAGGAACTTTCGGGGGTGGGACTTGGGCACTGAACATGCTGATTGGTTGACTCCACGCAGCATTTCATTTCAACCACCATTTTTAAAAATCTGTTGCAGTGCGTGCAGTCCTACATCCCCGGACTAATTTGCCTAATCTTCACGGTACTTTAGACCGCGGTGGAAACGCAGAAAATAACAGGTCTGGGGTAAAAAAGTTCCTGGGACAAATTGTTCCTGGTAATTTTGGTGGAAACACGGCTTAACATGCTACTTGTAGGAATAAAATGGTCTCTAGTTTTCCTAATCTTTTTATTCAACTGAAGAAAATTTCAGCCAGCGGTGCAGTGTAAACACAAACTCTGATTGGTAACTTTCTTAGTAGCTAATTTTTTAATTATGCTACAAATATGAAGCTGAAATCATAGCTTTTGAAAAAAAGAAAGTATAGAAAAAGCAGCAGGAGGGCAGTAAGGGCAGAAAAACACCTGTCAGCAGTGAGTGAACTGAGAAAATGTATGTGCCAAAATATCTCTTACCACCCATTAGACAGCATTTGCATTATTTTCATTAAAATATTTATTTGGCATTATGACAATATTATTTACCTATAATTAACAAACAGATAACTTGCAGAATCATATACAAGCTAGTCTCAGTCTCTCTGTAAAAATCCATCCGTTTTAAAAGCAGTGATGGGAATAACGGCGTTATAAATAAACGGCGTTACTAACGGCGTTATTTTTTTCAGTAACGAGTAATCAAACTAATTACTGCTTCCTCCATTACAACGCCGTTACCGTTACTGTCAATAAAAATGCGGCGTTACTTTAATTGAGCTCACTTAAGCGGTTTTCATCCAAGTAGGCTCTCTCTCAGCCATAGGAGCCGCAAAGTTTTTTCTCTGGTGTGTTAGTGTTTATGAGGCGCGGGACTCGACAAAAGTGAGGCGAATGCCGCGAGCGTGCTCGACAGTGCGCGAGAGAGACCGAGTGTGTCAGAGAATGCACTCGACAGTGCGCGACAGAGACCGAATGTGTCCGAGAACGCGCTCGACAGTGCGCGAGAGAGACCGAGTGTGTCCGAGAACGCGCCCGACAGTGCGCGACAGAGACCGAATGTGTCCGAGCATAAATACTTTATTCATAAATAAATTACACATATCAGCATTTGAATAATCTCTGTAGCATATTGGTATCATATGCAATGTTTTAATTAGTTTATATAACATAAACTCCAAAATAACCTGCAGGGAACGTTCAAACATTTGTTTGACGGTTGTGAGCACGTGCGGCAAACACGACTAGAATTTGGCTAAAATAACCTCTGATGATGACGTTCTCTGTAGGTTATAAAAATAAACCCCCAAAAGATTATATTGTATTATTATTATTTATGTTGATACATTGTTCAGTATTATATTGAAAGCACTTTTTGTTAAACTTACTATTGTGAGGAAGAAAATACTTCAAGTAGGCTATACAGAATGTCTACCAGTTGTAAAGGTGTGTGAGTTTTATCATTTTAATTATATGCACTAGTGTATGTGTATGTATATTTTTATTAGGCTACTATTTATTTATTTTTGGTACATTTCTTAAGAAGCATAATTTATTTTTAGACTTATTTGTTGGCCAGTTGTGGTCTGTGCAATAAATATAAAAAGTTCTAAACCATCTATTGTTTTATTGTTGCACTATAGTAATGATAATATTTTAATATTTAAGTTAATAGGTGTCTCTCACATTGTCCCACAGCAACATTAAAATAGTGTAGATTAGTGCAGGGGTTCCCAAACTTTTCCATGACAAGGCCCCCCAAATACCACTAGGTTCTGGCCAAGGCCCCCCTTTTGCAGGATGTGTTATTGAACCCATCAACAATACTATGGCAAATGTATAAATAAATAAATAAATAAAACATCTAGGTGAACATCAGATTATGTGATGGTGTTTGATACCAGCCAATCAGAAAGATTATAGAGATGAACCTATTACAATTTTCAAGGCCAATTCCGATTTGTCATTGAGTTTGACCTGCCAATACAGATTTTAGCCGATTGTGATTAAATTTTTTCGAACCACTTTACAGCACATACAAATATTTATTTATATATTTTTTTATAAAACACCACTTTTATCCAAACCAGTGATGCGCGGGTCAATGTATAAACAACCCGGACCCGACCGACGTTTTCAACTAACCCGCCCGCAACTCGGACCGCAAAAAAAAAGAAAGAAAATATTGTACCCGACCCGCTTCCTGACCCGCATTTTTTAAAAGTAGGCTAGTAAATGCATAGCAAGAAATACACATGACAAAGCCAGCACTTTGGTCATTATCTTTCATTATTTCGGCAACTTTGCTCTTTCTGTTTGTGTATTTGCGGAGCTTCCACTCCCCAGTCTTCACCTTTTCTCTTGCCGCCTCCATCTCTACCTGCAGACTGAGCTCGTGCGTCATCTTCGCGCCAGTTATTCAGCCAATAAAGTGTAGGCCTATGTATTTCATAGAAAATTGCATGTGAGCGGAGTGGAGCGGGAGCAAGCGGGCAGATCTTGGACAGAACGCAGAGCGGCATTTTTAAAAGGATGGAGCGTCGCCCTATTTCCCGCTCCAATTTCGCTCCGCGCACACCAAGATTCTGAAGCATGCTCAGTCAAGCCTGACTCAGTCTACTGTTGATGACTGCAAGATGGATTCTATTTTCAGTCAAAACTCGGCTCAATAATGGAGTTCAAAAAGTAGGCTACTTCAAAAAGGAAAATAAGAAGTCATACAGGTGTAAAACTAACTATTATGTGGTAGAAGAAAACGACATCGTTTCAGTCAGTAGGCCTAAAGATTAATTTTGGAATCTAAAAAGACACATCTCTCGAAAACATGCAGTGTGATATGTGAACACGCTGGGAAGAAAGCAAAAGGTTAGCAAATTGAATACGGTAACTTAAAGTGTAGCCTAAATTAAATACAGCGTAAAATGCAAACAATTGATACAAGCCCATTTAAATTTTAATCCTGCGCGCTGCGCACAAGTTCAGTTATAAGAATGTTGTCCTAATAGTTAATTTAGCCTAGGCCTACTTTTAAAACGTTTATGTATATTTATTTTATATTTTTGTTTATATAAATTTTATTTATATTATTAGGCCCATTTATTCGTTTTATTTTACAGCAGTTTGTGTGTACAATGGATATAAGCCCATTTAAATTTTAATCGTGCGCGTTGCACAAAAGTTAACTTATCAAAATTCTGGCCTAATAGTAAATTTACTTTTAAAATTTTTATGTAGGCTATATTTTTGTTTATATAATTGTTATTCATATTATTAGGCCCATTTATTCGTTTAATTTTACAGGACTTTGTGTAGGCTATATTCCTTCTTACATAGGCCTAATTTGTCATTTGAAATAAAACATTTCTATTTGAAAAATGTTGTTGTTGCTCATTAGTTCTTTAGGAGGTAAGGCTGTGGTCTAAGCTACAGTGATATAGGCTACATGTAGATTTTTTTTCCCCTTTTTGGAGCGAGCGGAGGGCGATTTGAGTGGAGCGCGGATCAAACTGCGTTGAGCGCTGATCGAGCGATAATGAGCGGAGCGGCCTGATGTAGCTTTGAGCGGGGGAGTGGACAGTTCCGTGAGCGATGAGCGAAGATTCTCACCGCTCCACTCCGCTTATGCTCTCTATACTACTATATAAATTACAAAGGTTTAATTGGCATCTTTATTTCAAACGACCCGACCGACCGCGACCCGAATATCATTAAAAATATTTTTGGATGACTCGTAACCGCGGGTGACCGCAGGCACCCGCTCATTTCGGATCAACCCGCGCATCACTGATCCAAACTGATTAATAAAAACAAGTTTAAATGGGTACATTTTCTATAAATATTTTTGAGTCTTCATTTTCTTGAAGCCTACTGAAGTTCTTGTTAAAACACACTATACATGCAAATTATCTGAATTTTTGGTACTTTTTGTGTGAAATCATATTTATTTTGTCCATCAAAAGTGTGCTTTCACTTTAACTGAGCGTGAGCAGCGCAGCAAAAATTGACTCGGCGCCGAAACCCTCCACTTCACTACTGCTCACAGCACGCGACGCTCCTGCTTGACGCTCACGCGCTGCTCCTGCTCGCGGTGTGAACGCACTCATTGAACATGCACGGCGAAAAAACTTCACGCTACTCACACACCGCTCGCGGTCTGAAACGGCCGTAATTCACAAGGTTTCCTACATGTATGTTCTGTGTGCACGTGTGATGCTGATGCGCGATGTTAATAATGCGGCGCCCGAGTGCATTTGAATCGGCATTATGTCAGACTGAAAATCACGTGAAAATCGGCCAATTCTGGTCACCAGCCGATCAATCAGTTAATCTCTAAAAGATTAGCATTAAAAGTATAATGTTCAGATAGGCTATGCAACAAATTATTAAAATGTTATTTTATAACAATACTCATATTAACAAATTTTTTTCCAACTTGCTGCGGCCCCCCTGGCGGCCCCCAGTTTGAAAACCCCTGGATTAGTGTACAATGTTTTATAATAATAAGATGTTCTATTTAGTGTCAATTTCATTCATTTAACATTTCATAGTGGGGGTATCCAAGAAATTTCTTATATATATTTTTTTTTTTTAAGTAATGCAATAGTTACTTTCCCTGGTAATTAGTTACTTTTGTAATGATGTAATTCAGTTACTAACGCAGTTACTTTTTGTGAGAAGTAACTAGTAACTATAACTAATTACTTTTTTTAAGTAACTTACCCAACACTGTTTAAAAGATCCTTCAAGACTATGTTCCTCACATTCAAATTGAGGGTCTTAAAGGGTTAGTTCACCCAAAAAGGAAAATTATGTCATTAGCAGGGTTCATACAGATACTGTATAATGAAATTCCAGGACTTTACGCACTTTTTTTTGTTTTCAAGGACTACAATCAGAGATCTCATTTAGCAAACAAGTTCTATATTTACTTTAAATTCTAAAAAGGAAAACAGCTAAATTAAGAACTAATATAACAAAATGGTAAAAATTAAGTACAGCACGTTAAAAGTATTCAATGACTGTGCCAACTTTAAATATGAGAACATGAACAAAGTCAATGAACTTTCAGTGCATAAAAGACGTCAAACTACTTATTCAATTCTTATTCAAAGATGCTATAACAAAATAAAGGAAAAACATTTAACTTCCTCCCAATTAAACAGTGACTACGTTTACATGCAGCCAATATCCGGGTTATGGTCGGGTTAGAGTCACTATTTGGGTTTCTGAAACATTCGGAATAACGCGTTTACATGCGTGAGCAGAGAGAGTTACTCCTGTATACATGGAATTTGCAATATCCCGATGTAAACGGCGACGCACGGTTAGCGTCTGGACGTACGGACTTCCTTAAGACGCAATATGCGTCATTTCCGATTCTTTTTCCTGTATCCAAAGACAACAACAGCAGCAGCAGCACGCGGATAATGAATAGTTCGGGGCAGATAGCGATCGCCTTTGTTTGCGCTTTCCTCCTCGCTCCAAAAGTGTGGTGCTGTGCTGCGTCTCGCCATGTTTACCTCTACTTCTTGTTTACTTCCGGTATACTGCACGCGGGTTTCTGTATGCGCCGTCCCTACTCAAAAGACCAAGATTCCTTGCGAATAGAACATGCGCAGAACACAAATCAATGTCCCTTTTGATGGGGATATGCCGATACGCGTTTACATGACCAAATATTCGGGTTAGAAAGGGGGTACCCCAGGTATAATATCCGGGTTTTTAAAAACCGGGATATGAGCATATCCGGGTTTTTGCCGGTGTTTACATGGCCGTGCGCGACCGGGTTATTGCTAATATCCCGGTTTTGAACGGGTTATTGGCTGCATGTAAACGTAGTCAGTAGTAATTTTATACATATTCAACAGGGTTTTTGTCTTATAGTTGTAATTATTTTATTTTATTTGTACTGGTATTTCTTTGTTTTAATTATAAACCCTGTCAATGTGGTACAAGTTGAGGCAGATTAAACAAATCTGTTTAAGTTAATATTTTTTTTTGTCTTTCAGGGACTTTCTAAAACTATTAAATCTAATTATGCATACTCTTGGTTTGGAGGAGGTCTCAGCTTCAGTGGCTGCATTTTCTCTTTCTTGTTCCAAGTGGGCAATGTCAGATTCAAGCCTCCTCTTTTTTTTCCACTTCGTTCCTCCTCTGGTTTTCTAAGATCTCTTTTCTCTTTGCTCGATGAGAATCCTCATATCTTAGACAAGCTGCTTTACAGCTGGCAATCATTTTGGGAGTGATCTGAACGTTCTTAACTCCTCCAACACTTGAGACATAATCACAAACAAGTGATGCATAGCTGATATCCTTTTTGTTTTCAGTGCTCATGGCTGCATTCACAGAAAATTCTCGCTTCTAAGTAGCCTGACCATGTGAAAAAGCATTTTTTTTTGCCATTTCATCACCTTAAATGAAGGTCTTGTGCTGCATTTGAGCATCATCCCACTTGATTTCCCACTTATCAATTTTATGATTTGACACGATTGTATAATAAAAAGGAAGAGTTGTAGTTAAAAGTCTCATTGTTTTGATTAACTAAGCTCTACATAAAACCAATAAAAACAAGCCCTACAAAAAAACAATTCATATTTAAATGGTTTTACATGATTTGTTTATTGCAAACAGTAGGCGCGTTTCCATTAAAGATTCACGGGGGGGTGGGGCGGGGTGGGAGGAAGGGGACGGATCGGGGGCGAGGCAGGCCAGAATCGACTCCATGCTATCTCCGTCAAAATATTATTAATAAATAATTGAATATATTCGAAAATCCATTTAACGACTTTTAATGCTTTTTAATGCCCCGCGGAAACCCTGTATTTTTAATGTGATGACCAAAACATTATTTGTTCATCCTTCAAATATTACCCCCATTTATAAAACTAAAAGTTTCAAGATGTAGAACTCACACTTATTTAAAAATAATGTTTCTTTTAATATATCTTTTTTTTAAATCAAGGAAATTTCTCTGGCATTTCTTTATTTTTGCTGTATCGAAAACGTAGGCCTACCTAACGTGACACCACTGTGTCGTATCGAACCGAACCGTGAATTTTGTGAACCGTTACACCACAGCTTATTACAGATGTTGATCTACCTCAAAGTTTGCCTTGATTGTTCTACATTTACACTTTTACATTGCACACATTTTGTAACATTTTAAGATCAATAGTTTTTGTTTAACACTTACTTTGTTTCAATCTTAATATAAGACATAAAGAAGATATTTTTGTTTACATTTTTATTTTTGACTGCTAAAATTTGTTGTTTGCCTTAATAATGTGGATAAATAAATAAAAAACAGTGGTTTGAATTCAAACTTTTCTACTAAAAAAATTCCAATAAATATCGATACCAAACGATATGAGACATTTAATCGTGATACATTTTTAAGCTATATCGCACAGCCCTACGCTGTGATACAGTTCCTGCATGTGCACCGCAAAAAATTGAAACATACAAACATGAACATATACTCTTGTTAGTGCTGATAGTGAGGAATTACAGTTCCAAGATCTCGTAATGTACCTCAAACTGAGTAGCTTATCACTGAGAAACGTCCTGCTCTAGTCGTCTTTGCGATGAACGTTCAGGTTGGATAACTAGGCTGTTTCATCAATGTTTCATCATTGGACTCGCGCTCAGATTGATATGGTAAAATGGATGCCATTGTTGCAGTCTTTACAGTGCGTATAATCACTGCGGACTGAGGAAGCCTCTGGACAGAGCTGACGTTCAGTTATGGTAATGGTCGTGTAGCTTCCGACAGCCGCTTGTAAGCGGTAGACCAATTACAACAGACTGCGCAATCTGGCCAATCAGAGCAGGCTCACGGAAAGGAGGTATTTAGAGAGAATGATTCATCCGTCGAGTCGTTTGAGAAACATTGAACAATGTGGTGATGTGCAATGTATATTATGAGAAAATGTAAGTGTTTTTGACCTTTGATGGATGTAAAGCTGTTCTAGGAAACCTCCAAAACAATTAGTTACCTTTAAAATAACATAGGGGCACTTTAAGGAACTCCAGAGACCCTGCTGAAGGCAGCATTAGTATTTGGCTGGTCATGACTGTCCACATGCTCCATATCAAATACAACCCACAGACAGGACACTCATATGACATTCTTCAAAAATATTATTAATTTCTGTAGAGCTGGACATTTTAATAAGGATGAACTTAAGAGTTCAGCTTTAAGAATGAAACCAACCTGTTTGTTCCTCAGTATCTTCTTGTTTCATTCTGAATGTTTCTTCAATCCTCACGTCTTCACTCTCCTCTTTGATGAATGCCATCTTTATAATAGTGTCACATGGATCTCAGTTGCTTCACCGGGAGTTTTTCTGTATGTCCGAACACTCTGTCATGTTTAAGATGAGAATAAAAGAAAGAAAAGACAATTTTTTGAAGTGGCAAGTGAAAGAGAATTTAACTATCCCGAACGGACAAGTAGCCTGATTAAAACGTCAATAACAAAAAATAAATAGGGAATCACAAAAACGATGCAGATTTTATTTCATTTAGTGTACGAGGCGATTGATGGTGGATTATAATATATAGTATATTACCGTACTGACGGCAACAAGGTTCTGTTTCAGCAGCAACAGTTCCAAAGATCACAGCAGAAACCTAGCGCAACTCACAGCAATACAACCGTGTTTCCATTACTGAATGATTCACCGTTTTGAACAAATCGGTTGAGTCAAAGAATTAATGACCCATTCCACTGCATCATTCTTGAATGAATCAGTCGCTTGAACGAATATGCCTCACTCGTTAATAATGGTGAGGTAATGGTAATAATAATGCCTCACTTGCCGCCACCTACTGGCGGTTTAGTTTCATGTTTATGGCTACGTTCAACTAGCCTTCAACGTTCCTACTTCCGCTAATTTCATTTCGCTCCTGTAGTCAGTCTGAGATATCAGCCTATCTTTCAGTTTTCCACCGGCCTGAAAACAGCCGGGCCAATCAACAAACAGAGGGCGGGCAGAGAGCCGTGACGTAGACGCTGATTGTACCGTGGATGCGTAGATTTACTTCACATAATCTCCAAAAGTCATTCACAGCCATGTTCACTCCGGTATTTCGCTCGATGGTTTAGTTTTTGCATCATACATGCGTTTACAGTGGAAGTTAGATGCGGCTGAGCATGCGCATAACACACGTCATAACCAAACGTTATGTGATTGGCTTACGGGTAACCAATGATTTTAAACTTCAGACAAGCGCCCCCCCGCGAGAGAGAAAACACTTCTCTATTATGCCCTTCCAGACTCTGTATACGAAGCAAAGTGAAGTAGCAGAGTCTGGTATTACCAGGCTAACGTTCAACACTGCCAGTCCAAATCCGATTATTTGTGTATCTGATAGGGATCCAATCTAAAATGATTGATGTAGTGATGCACCGATGTGAAAATTGTGGCCGATACCGATAACCGATATTAAAATTGCTGTTATGGCCGATACCGATATTTACCGATGTCGATATCTCTGTATAGAAAACAAATTTTAATGATTATCAAATAAAGAGCTATTTTCCAAAACACTTTTTTTTTTTTTTTTTTTTTTTTACTTTAGAAATGACTGATATTGGGCACCTTTACCTGTGTGCAAAATATGTCACATACGACACACATGCATTATACTGCATTGCATATACAGTAATGTGTGCTGGTCAACTTGTCTAAAATTAAGAAACCCTTAGAAAACAGTAAAAAAAACAAAAAAAAACAAAACAGGAACATTGTGTAAAATTAAGATGGCCTACTTTATTTATTATTCCAATATCCAAATATGATACTAAAAAATACCACAGGGAAAAGGGCTTCTATTTGTGACGTGCCGTCTTTGCGTTTGAACATTGCACATTTTAAACAGGACACTCATTAACTGAATAAATGTTAGCCAAAACAAACATATTTATAGAAAACAGTTGACAATGAATAGACAGGAGTCCAATAATAGCATAACGAATCATTCTAAAAATAATAACAAGTAGCCTAGGCTATAAGACGAATCCGACATGGGCTGTGTTAACAGTAAAACGTCCGTCATTTAACGAATTTTAAAAACATGGATGGATAATACAAAATACTTTCTGATATTTTGACAGAAAAAAAACAAGCAAGAACAAAATTTAAACTTATCCCGTCAATTTTTCATTTTACAATTATCTTCTCTCTCTGTGTGTGCGCGCGCGTCCGTGTTTGTGAGAGAGAGAGATCGCGCAAGCACTGATACAACGGTAGCCTACTTTTTAATCCATAAGTAACGAACGCGCTAGTTTTCATACAAAATAAATATGTAACATAATTAGGTAGGCTACTTTAGTTATTATTAATACAATAACGTAACACATGAAGGCTACGTTTCTCAACACTGAGAATGAATCAATAAACGCCTGTTTCTCCAGACTCGCGCTTATCAGTAATCCACAAATCACACGTGCTGTCACTTTTGAGAAAAATCTAATTCGAACGGGTATGAAATATCAAGCAATATATTCAAATATCTACGAGTCAAAAAACGATCAGTCAAAAATGTGTCATGAAGTCGCACTGGACTGCGTTAACAATGTTACGGACGGGACAGTTGACGTGAGCGCTCTGAGAGCGCCACTAAGACTGCTTTAAAACTTTCACAGAGACCTCAAACAGAAAGCACAAAAAGCCTGTCTTTAAATTTAATTTCGTTTTGTATTAATTGTATCTTAATTTTGATAAATGTTTCATCAACCAATTGCCTGGATTGAATTAAATAAGAAGTATAGTAGAAAATATTTAATCAGGGAGTGGAGCGCGTCTCATAAATGAACCGAAATCTACCTGCCTCACAGACCGGAGACATATATAGAAAGCTTGAAATGTCTATTTTTAAACAGAACAATTCAAAACGAAAGAAAACAGACTGTTCTCTGCTTTTGTCATCTGTATGAAATGTGTATTTATCTCAGGCACATTCACTACTGCTAAGATCGAGTCAGCATGGTCAAATTCACACGTCAAATATCGGCCTGTTCACATCGGCCATATTTTGACATCGGAACAATACCGATGTGTAAAAAAATGACCATATCGGCCGATATTATATCAGCGGCCGATATATCGTGCACCACTAGATTGATGTCCACACAGTGTATCGCAACTGTTCAGAACCGATTTGTGTGTCCATGCAACTCTTTTGTTTTCTGGAATATCTGCATTGGTTTATATGGCAATGATGTTGCATTGGTAGGCATACGTAAAAAAAAAAAAAAAAACGCGACATGGAGGGGCTTGCAATAGAGATATTGTCTTATTTAAATTATGTGTAGCTGCCGCGCTGGACTATGCGTCTTCTGAGGCAGCGGCAGAACTGGAGGCTTGTATGTACAGCTTTTTTTCCACGCTGTTGTCTCCGCCAGTTTTAAAATATGTCTCAGTTATATTGTAATTTCCTGCTCGTCCAGCACTTTGTAACAACACAGCATTGTTTCAGCAGCACCTTTCAGCATGTTTCCTATAACAACGTCTGACGTTTTCATTTTACATGCTGTGAGAAAGTCACATAAACCACCCGAAATCCGATCACAGCGGTCAGACTGAAACAGATTTTCCGAAATGTGATTTAAATAGGATTTCAAACCACATAGGGATGTAGCTTGAAACGGATTTGTAAAAAAATCTGTTCACATTAGCTAATTCTGATCAGATTTCAATAAGATATGCACAAAAATCGTATTTGGACTGACAGTCTGAACGTAGCCTGAAAGTGTCATACTTTTCAACATTTCTTACTTGTATAATATATTTGAAAATGTTTAGACAGTTGTAATTTTTCGGTGTAAATGTTTTAATTTGATTGGTAACATTCATTTAGGTGTCTTATTATTCTAATTTAATTTATTGATCAAATGTAAGAATTTAAAATTAAAGATGAAGCATACATTTAATACGATTAGGAAAATTTGCCCTTTATAAAAGGTAAAAAATAAATAATAAAAAAACCTGCAGTAAATATCACAAGTATGCAGATTTAAACGTGTCAAAGATGATAGAACACTGATGAGAATATTGCTTCAGAATAAATTATATCTACAACACAAATATTCTATTTTTTCCAGACAAGCAACTTTTTTACTCGGTCAAGCGAATGACCGATTTACTTACTCGTGGCCAAGGCTTAATGTTGAGCCCTAAATACGTATATTAAACATTTTAGTTGTGGCAGTCCTAATTTTGGGGGAATTTGGGAAATCCTAAAAGTTGGGAGAACCAGTGCTACCAAGCAAAAAAGTTAAATTCTAGCCCTGTGATTACACTCGCACATAATTTCTACTTAAAATAAGCCTAAAATGCAAAATAACAAGCCCAATTAAGGATAGTAAGATTAATTTTTAAGCACTAGTAAACGATCATTAAAAAAAAAAAAAAAAAAAAAAAAAAAGTAATCTGGTCACATTATTGTAGGCTATATCTCAGCAATGAGTAAACTTAGCTGGTTTTGTAAATAAACGAACAAGCTTCACTATTACAGGCGCAGGCAGGTAATTCACACTCATAACCAATATCTCTCTCTATCTCTTGAATTCATGCCGTTATCTGTATACGTTCAGTCAGATTTTGCGCCGCAAACATCAATGACAGCTTTTAACTTATCCATGCTGGCGAATAATCATGACCACCCGAAGTGAATTATAAAATAATGTTATTAGGGCCATTCACAACCGGAGGATCAACAATGTCGCATAGTAAAGCGATCACCAACAGAATAATTTTGGGCAGGGATTAATGTAAACACAGATATAGGATAGCAATCTAGTCTAATGTCAATGTAAACAGGCGGGACAAAAATAATAATATGGTCAAAAGATCAGATCTGTGCATCAAGACTTGCAGTGTAAACGTAGCTTTTCTGTTGTGAGCTTTATTCATACAAATAGCGTTCATAAATATTAGATAAAGCATTGCCATGTTAGATTCACAAAAAATAATTCATTTTTACAAAACTATAAAATTAAATGAATAGTTTGTATCGATTAAAAAACTTTAAATTCTTAATATCACAAACCTTTCTTAAGCCGAATCCCAGACGCAGGCGGCTCAGACCTATGACGTCACATCACCAAACCAAAATAAAAGTCCTGTATAGTTCATAGAAACCAGAGTGCAAATAAGTTTAAGTGAGAAGAAAGTGAAAATTTAAGGAAACGACCATTGTCAGAGGTATTCAAAGTTCTTTTTTTCTTTTTTTTAAATACATGTTGTCCAAGGATGTGCTGAAAATACCAGAGAAAGCATAGCCTACTCTTGCAACACATCTAACATGAAATTCTGTCTAAAAGACAACAGTCATGTTTGAGTGCAAACCATTTGGGTTGGGATATTTTTTTTCAATAACAAGCTGTTTTATAAATTGTTGAATTTTTCAAAAGAGCCACAACAAAATGTATTATTTTACTTTTACATAATAAACAAGGGTTGTAAACCTTTGACTACTTTAAAAACAAAGAAATGTTACAACATTTACAAATTGTTATTATTGTATTATAAATAAGATGAATTGTGTGTGTGTGTGTGTGTGTGTGTGTGTGTGTGTGTGTGTGTGTGTGTGTGTGTGTGTGTGTGTGTGTGTGTGTGTGCCCTCTTTGATTTAGCTCTTTCTAGCCTTTTGGACTAGTTGCTTCAGGCAGACCATTTGTCCTTTCACATTGTTTATACACTCAAAAAAAATATCTCACTGGACAAACTCAATTTAATTGAGAGCAGGGTTTCTATCCAATAAATATGTGTAGCCCCAACTAATAAAACACAAATCCATGCAATAAAATATTTGCTTGTCTAACTCAAATTAAAACATTTAATTGGAAAATAAATTATTAGGTAGAAATCCTTATTTTGTACCCCATAGAGACAAGAGACAAATCTTGATTGAGATGTGTTTATTTAAAATTCGTAAAAACAGGTGTGCACTAGATATTTATCCATAAATAAATTGAAAATTATTTATCCAAACAAGTTAGTTGTGACAGTTAAAATAAACATTTTTAAACCCTTATTTTACCCAGTCTGGAAATTTGTTTTTGGAAATCCAAAGTCAAAATCTTGACTATTAATAAGAGTCAAAATAAACTTGACTGTAAAATAAACTAAAGAATAATTTACACATATGGCCTAATGTCTAACTAAAAAAGACTAGAACTACTAACTAGAAATACATGTATAGGTTTACTTATTTTTTTCCAGTTTGTGTGTGAGCAGAATGTAAACAACTCAATATCCTTATCAATCCTCAATTTGCACCTAAGTATGTGTCCCCTAAAAAGAGCACATCTCATGCAAACAGCTTAATTTTAAGCTACTGCATCTTTGCATTCAGCTTATGTCCATCCAAGTTCATTTAGATTTTCTGGACAAACTGTCCTTGAGGTTGTCAGGAAAACTTAGATCAAGTGCATACATGAGACAGAACAGCATGATGAACGCCAAGATCACGTAGTCAAGGTTGCTCAAATCCTTAATCCCCTAGATCACAACTCCTATATCTTCTGTTCCTGTAGAATCTCCTCTTCGGATTGTGTAAATACCCATGATTGTGTTTGCAATTTCATTTTATGGATCCTCAATGGCCTGGACAAAACACAAATCACTTTGGTTAAGCCCTACTTGAAACTTTAGGTGAACTTGACCCTTTTTGACCATGGTCATTGTTAGTTCATGTTAGCTCAGGTCCATTAAATAATATGAATTATTTAATTTTATTTAATTTTTTCCTTTCTGAATTTGCATGCCAGGCAATACCCCGGACATATGGGTATATAAGGCAAGACAGCTTGCACACACACACACCAGCTTTGTTCTTCAGAGTCTAAGCCAGTGTCTCTTACTCTAAAGGACAAGTGATTTCCAATCACCCGTACCAGCATTTGCTGCAGAATTTAAGCACAGTACAGCGGTCTCTCTCTTCAGCCTGCAGAGATATCAGAGCATCTCTGTTCTGAGAGGCTGGTTGGCACTGTTTTAGCAGCACAAGGGGGCTCTACACAAAATGCAGGTGGTTTCAATGCTGTGGCTGATCTGTGCATACCCAGATTAATCTCTACGGAATGTGATCATATTGAGTATATATATATATATATATAAAGCATCTCTAGTAAACATATATATTTGTTTTATACCTTACTAAACTTGCAAATTATGTATTAAATTAAAATAACTATTTTTAATATATCTTACTTGTTTGTTCTGTTCAGCTTCATCACTGGTCTGTTCAGCATCATCATTGGTCACACAGGTCTTTATGTGTGCTGTCAGAATGAGTAATGGACAACTGATTCCACATCTCTGGCATTTCTCTTTTGGCATGTCATTAAATGTTTCAGATTCGGGTGGCAGAGCAGTGGTGTCAAGTTCCATTTGAAGAGGAGCAATGTAAAGAACTCCTTTAAAACCCTGTGTTGCTGTCTTCAAATGCTTGGCATTGTACCCACTTTCATCAGGTGGAATAAGAGTGAGCTTCCAGGAGCCCCATCCTCCTTTAAATAAAAAAGGGGGGAAAAAAGACCATTGTACAAAAATACAGAAAAATACAATATGCTATTGGTATTTTTGAGATCAGGGTCAGTTTTTACGAAATGTTTTGTCCCTGGTGTTTACCTGAAGATTTAAAGATAGCCAACACCCCTTTATTTCCTGGAATTTGGGGTACAGCTCCGTCAGTCAGGCACATACCTAAAAATATAAAACCGCCAAACAGGGTAGCCATTAAGCCTTTATTGTCAGTATAGCACACTGAAATAAGTGTGCAAATAAATAATAATGTATTATAGCAGGGTTGAAATGAATATTAACTAAGATTAATTAATGCTGTAGAAGTATTGTTTATTCTTAGTTCATGTTAAAGCTGCAGTCCGTAGCTTTTCCTCTTTGTTGCCATTTCTGCAATCTGCAATTGCAGTTATTCACGGAATTATCAACTTTATCAACTTTACATGGGTTGTGCCCCGGCTCGGCACAGCGTGGATGAATCCAATGTTTTGAGGAGAATGTGCGGCTGTCAGTCACCGCGCCGGTGTGGAAACTGTCATTCGCAATCACAGATTATACTTTTTGGAAGTATGACCAACATAAGAATTTTCACCGGAAAATGTCATCTGAACATCCACTTTTGCTCTGACCAACTAAGGGGAAAAATGCATTTCAGTAAAGTGTTACAGCATTTACTGACCTCTCTGAGCAGTATTAAATTGTGTAAATACATCTAAAAGCAACTTCAAATGCTGCTTCTATGCTACCGATGCATTATTCACCAAATTCTTAAATTTATAAAATCGTTTTTTTAATCTTTTAGATGGCAATAAATATACAAATACTCTTCATCTCTGGCTTTATTGTTCAAAGTGTTATTTCATAGTCTACCCTTGAATCGATTCTGCTTTGTGCTTCACTACAATGTAGCTTATGCAATTCTCTCCGCGCTGTCCAGTGCGTCGTGTAGCTTTAGCACACAGATTTCAAGAGTTGGTCAGCTAAATAAAACAGCGGTGTGCAAAATACGTAGGCTAGGGGTAGTTGTGAGAGCAAATGTCACATAAATTAATATTTAATAAGATAAATTAGTATTTCACAGCACGCAAATTTATCTGTACGAGAAAGCTCTGTTCAGGTACGGTTTGTGTCGAGACATTTATTAGTCTGGCTGTTTGATGAGAAAGAGATTAAATGTAGTTGCAACTTGCAATGAACTCTGTAATAATCCGTACAACTGTATCAGATGTCTATTATTCTTTCTGTTGCGCGGAGCTGAGTAAGAACTGATGACAGCACGGCTTGATTATTGGTTGACCGATCAGTGAAAAGGAGCATTTTATTCCCGACCATGTAGAGATCTAATATTCAAGCTGTTTATCCATTTTGGTTTTATAGTTTTCCCATTTGGCGGATTAGAAGAAAGTGTGATGAAATTAAAAATATGAAAAAAGACACGAGATTTGTTTATGTATGGTCATGAGAAGGGTTGAATATGTGATAAATGAAAGGTTTCTTCGTTTTTCCGTTTAGAAGACAAAAAACTAGAAAATGTATTATGCGAAGGTACACGGACCACAGATGTACTAATGAATTAATCTTAATCTGTTGCACTTAGCAAAAGACAATTTTAAAAGATGCAAGAGAGACATCTGTGGCGAGGGGGGCGTGGTTTTGCGGAGTCTGTAGCGGGAGAGAGAGGACGGAGCAGAGCGGAACGTAAGTAGGTCAAGTGCAGATGATAAACACCTGTGTCTGATTTCAGTAATTGGCGTGGAGAGACCGGATATAAGCCGGAGCGCGGCAGAGAGAGAGAGAGAGAGACGGGCTGGGACCTTGTGTGCTGCTGTGAACTGAAAGAATCACCACGAGAATTCTGAGTTATTGTGTTTGTTGTTGCTGTGCATGTGCACGGTGAACGCGCTTTGTGCGCACATTTTGTTTGTCTCGAAGAGACGTAAATAAAACAAGAGTCCCAGCCCAAGCCGACCCCTGTCTTCTTCCTTCCTTACCCTGAGTGGACTGAACCTCATCACACTGGTGCCGAAACCCGGGAAGGAAGAAGATCGCCGCCGCCATGCAGGCCCCGCCCGCTACACCATTTGCGGATATCATCCAGTCGCTCGCCGGTCTTCACCAGGAGCAACACCAACATCTGCTGGCGATCAAGGAGGAGCAAGATCAACGCTTCGAGGCGCTCCTCCGGTCCCAGCAGGAAGACCGCGAGCTGTTCCGGAGCTGGGTAGACCGGGAGGTTCGGGCCATTCCCTCATCTAAGGACAGTACACCTCCTCTGCCGCTCAACAAAATGGGTCCCCAGGATGATCCGGAGGCGTTCTTGGATTTATTCGAGAAGTCGGCAGAGGATCGGGAAAGGCCCACCGAGGACTGGCCAATGCGGCTCATCCCCCTGCTGTCAGGAGAGTCGCAGGTAGCCGCCCACCAACTGCCAGTCCAAAACCTCCTGGTCTACCAGGACCTCAAGCGTGCCATCCTCCAGCGGGTCGGTCGGACACCGGAACAACATCGCCAGAGGTTCAGGACCCTGACCCTGGAAGAGTCCGGCCGACCCTTCATGATGGCACAGCAGCTCCGGGACTCCTGCCGCAAATGGTTGATGGCCGCCAGTAGCGACGTCGAGGATGTGATCGATCGTGTGGTACTGGAGCAGTTCGTGGCCAGGCTGCCAAGGAAGACTGCGCAGTGGGTCCAGTGCCACCGCCCGACGTCGCTGAACCAGGCCATCCAGCTGGCGGAGGACCAGATGGTGGCGTACCCAGGGGTCGGCGAACCCTTACCATCCGCATCTCTCTCTCTCTCTCTCTCTCCCCCTCCCCTCTCTCTCTCCAAACCTGTTCCCCTTCCTAGGTCCCGTGGAGGGCTCCCGCCAAAACCAGCGCCCCGGTGGAGAACGGGTTATCCGATGGAGCCAACAGCTGCACCCAGGGCTCCTCCCAGGGGAGGGAGTTCGACCACGGGATTCGTCACACCGCCAACTCCACCCCCGCTCTCTCCACGCCAATCACTTGACCCGCTTCCTGCCGCCAGGGCGGCGGTAAAGTCTGGGCCGGCCTGTTGGCGCTGTGGGGACCCAGGACATTTTATCGACCGTTGTCCGGTGATGGAGGTGGGGACATTGATCCGGGTCCCCGACGCGCCACAGGCTGCCCTCGATCAAGCTGGCCTATACCAAATACCAGTGAGTATCAAGGGGGGTACATATCAGGCTCTGGTGGATTCAGGATGTAACCAATCCTCCATCCATCAAAGCCTGATTCAACCTAGGGCATTGGATAATAGCCGCATGGTTAGGGTTCGGTGTGTGCACGGGGAAGTGGTGAATTATCCTATTTTGCCTGTGGATATTCAATTCAGGGGAGAAAAGCATAGAATAGAGGTGGCAGTTAATCCGCACCTCCGGCATCCGATAATTTTGGGAACTAATTGGCCCTCATTCAATAGATTATTGGGATATTTATGCTCGGATGCCTCTTGGGAGAAAAGAGAGAAGGGTGGAATAGCGGTTGCACAGTTGGGAGAAGCTGAGCCGGAACCTCTGGAGCCTGTTCTGGGGGAACCGAGTGCTCTGGAGCGAACCATCCTCCCTGAGCATGATGATTTTCCCCTGGAACAGTCCCGGGATGAAACGCTGAAAAATGCTTTTGATCAGGTTCGCTCTATCGACGGTCAGCTTCTTCGTCCTGATCAACCGCTCTCCTATCCTTATTTTTCAATTTTAAAAGATAGGTTGTATCGGGTGACCCAAGACGCCCAGACAAAGCAAGATACAACCCAGTTGCTGATACCTAGAAGCCGTCGGGAAATGCTTTTCCAGGCGGCTCATTGTAATCCAATGGCCGGGCACTTAGGACAAACGGCTACACTAAACCGTCTCATGGCCCGGTTCTTTTGGCCGGGCATTCACGAGAATGTGCGCAGGTGGTGCGCGTCTTGTCGTGAATGTCAGTTGGTGAATCCACCGGCCACCCCAAAAGCATCATTGTGCCCTCTACCATTAATGCAGGTCCCCTTCGAACGAATTGGTATGGACCTCATCGGGCCATTAGAACGGTCAGCGCGAGGACACCGCTTTGCATTAGTTCTGGTGGACTATGCAACGCGATATCCTGAAGCAGTGCCGCTCCGCACTATTTCTGCCAAAAGTGTGGCGAGCGCACTGTTTCAATTAATCTCCCGGGTGGGGATTCCGAAAGAAATCCTCACCGATCAGGGCACGGCGTTTATGTCACGTACTATTCGCGAGCTTTACGAGTTGTTGGGCATTAAATCGATTCGAACCAGTGTCTATCACCCACAAACAGACGGGCTGGTCGAACGGTTTAACCGCACATTAAAATCCATGATTCGTAAGTTCGTACATGAAGACGCCAAAAATTGGGATAAGTGGCTAGAACCCCTCTTGTTCGCTGTACGGGAGGTCCCGCAAGCCTCCACGGGGTTTTCCCCCTTCGAGCTTCTCTATGGACGTCAGCCCCGTGGGGTGTTAGATGTTCTTAGAGAAACTTGGGAGGACGGACCTTCTGATAGCAAAAATGAAATTCAATATGTCATGGACCTGAGAACAAAACTCCACACCTTGGGGCGGCTATCAATGGAGAATTTGTTACAGGCGCAAGACAAGCAGAGTCGGTTGAACAACAGGGGGTCTAGACTACGTCAATTTGCACCGGGAGATAAAGTGCTTGTATTACTCCCTACTTCTAGTTCAAAATTACTCGCGAAGTGGCAAGGACCCTTTGAGGTCACACGGCGAGTTGGGGATCTCAACTATGAGGTAGCTCGAACGGATAGGGGCGGAGCACATCAAATATATCACCTCAACCTGCTAAAAAAATGGTCTGAGGCAGAATCAGTGATGCTGGCGACGGTAGTGAGTGGGGAGGAGGATCTCGGTCCAGAAGTGAGTTCAAAGTCCCAATCTCTCGCTCTGGCCCCTGGAGGAGACCACCTCTCACCCTCGCAGCTCACTGATATAAAATCAATACAGGCAGATTTTGCTGATGTGTTTTCACCCCTACCTGGTCGAACGAACCTCATTCAGCACCATGTTGAGACTGAGCCGGGTGTGGTTGTTCGCAGCCGGCCGTATAGATTACCAGAACATAAGAAAAAAGTGGTTCAAAGTGAATTAGAAGCGATGCTAGAAATGGGAGTAATAGAAGAATCCAACAGTGACTGGGCGAGCCCGATAGTTTTAGTTCCTAAAACGGACGGCTCAGTACGGTTCTGTGTGGATTACAGAAAGGTGAATGCGGTGTCGAAATTCGACGCATATCCAATGCCTAGGGTTGACGAATTGCTTGATCGACTAGGTACTGCTCGATTTTATTTGACACTGGACTTAACTAAGGGTTATTGGCAGATCCCCTTGTCTCCCATGACCAAAGAAAAAACAGCTTTCACAACGCCGTTTGGATTACACCAATTTGTTACTCTTCCTTTCGGTTTGTTCGGGGCTCTGGCTACCTTTCAGCGTCTGATGGACAGAATTCTCCGGCCGCATGCTGCATATGCCGCTGCATACCTGGATGATATCATCATCTATAGTGGTGATTGGCAGCGACATATGCAGCATTTGCGAGCTGTCCTGAAGACGCTGAGAAGGGCTGGGCTCACGGCCAATCCGAAAAAGTGTGCAATTGGGCGAGTGGAAGTAAGATATCTGGGTTTCCACTTGGGTCATGGTCAGGTGCGTCCACAAATTGACAAGACGGCAGCAGTTGCGACTTGTCCAAGACCCAAGACCAAAAAAGAGGTTAGACAGTTCCTGGGGCTGGCAGGTTATTATAGAAGGTTTGTACCTAATTTTGTACCCGCTGACTGATTTAACTAAAAAGGAAGCACCAGATAGGGTCCAGTGGACGGAGCAGTGTCAGCAGGCTTTCACCCAGATAAAGGCTGCTCTGTGTGGTGGTCCGCTCCTAAATGCTCCTGACTTTTCTCTCCCCTTTATCCTACAGACAGACGCATCGGACAGGGGGTTGGGCGCTGTCCTGTCCCAGGAGGTGGAGGGTGAGGAGCGGCCGGTGCTGTACATCAGTCGTAAGCTCTCTAAGAGAGAGACGATGTACAGCACCATAGAGAAAGAATGTCTGGCAATCAGATGGGCTGTTCTCACCCTCCGCTATTACCTCCTGGGTCGGGAGTTCACCCTCTGTTCGGACCACGCTCCCCTGCAGTGGCTCCACCGCATGAAAGATACCAACGCGCGGATCACCCGTTGGTATCTAGATTTACAACCTTTTAAATTTCAGGTGATCCACAGGCCGGGTGTACAGATGGCTGTGGCTGACTTTCTCTCCAGGAGGAGGGGGGGGGAGGCTGCAGACCGGATAGCTCCCCGGCCTGAGTCGGGCGGTGGGGGTATGTGGCGAGGGGGGCGTGGTTTTGCGGAGTCTGTAGCGGGAGAGAGAGGACGGAGCGGAGCGGAACGTAAGTAGGTCAAGTGCAGATGATAAACACCTGTGTCTGATTTCAGTAATTGGCGTGGAGAGACCGGATATAAGCCGGAGCGCGGCAGAGAGAGAGAGAGAGAGACAGGCTGGGACCTTGTGTGCTGCTGTGAACTGAAAGAATCACCACGAGAATTCTGAGTTATTGTGTTTGTTGTTGCTGTGCATGTGCACGGTGAACGCGCTTTGTGCGCACCTTTTGTTTGTCTTGAAGAGACGTAAATAAAACAAGAGTCCCAGCCCAAGCCGACCCCTGTCTTCTTCCTTCCTTACCCTGAGTGGACTGAACCTCATCACAACATCGTTTATACTTACTTCTTCATAGGTTGCATTTTCATCCAAATGTATTGTTTTTCGGCCCAACCCAGCTTGCATGTGAATGATTAAAACTGAGTTGAAAAATAAACTGGTTGATAAGAAAGTTTTGACAGTTGAAATGAGTGAAAGTGATCAGTACGCAAAAAGTTTGACTACACAGTCTGCTTTAACTTTTGACCAGCAAAAAGAGTTATTATTGTTACAAATGGAACATGAGAAAATAAAGCAGAAATCGCAGCGTGATAGAATGGAATTAGAAAGAGCAAAGGTGGACTTGCAGTTTTTAAAACTGAAGCTCATTGAAGAAGGTAAAGTTGGTGACGCTGGTTCAACTGTTGGCGAGAGTGAGAAGTTTCCACTGAATCAAAGTTTAAAACTTGTTCCTAAATTTAATGAGGTTGATCCGGATGTTTTTTTTACTATGTTTGAACGTGTTGCTGTGTTACAAGGTTGGTCTAAAACAGATTGTGTTTTGTTACTACAGAGTGTATTAGTTGGTAAGGGGCAGTTGGCTTTTGCTGCTCTGAGTACAGAGGACTGTAGAGATTATGAAATCGTTAAATCCGCGGTCTTGAAAGCATATGAGTGTGTACCAGAAACATATCGACAACGCTTTCGGTTGTGTAAAAAAGAGCAGGGACAGACTCATTTGGAGTTTGTGCAAGATTTAAGACGATATGTTACTCGTTGGTGTGCGTCGCTTAAGGCCAAAACATTTGAGGAACTGCTTGAATTGATTATAATTGAACAGTTTAAACTTTCCGTTTCTGATCCAATTGCGATGTATATCAGTGAGCACAAAGTGGAGTCTCCTGAGACGGCAGCGTTGTTGGCTGATGACTTCATGCTCACTCATAAAAACACTGCTGCTGATTGGAGAACACGTGAAGTTGCCGCGAATCGCGTTTCATATGCTGTTTCTCAGGGTGGTTACTTTTCTTCAGGGAAGTCTGATTCGTCTAAAATCTGTAACTACTGTCGGGGAAAAGGCCATTGGAAGGGCGACTGTCCTATACTTAAAGAGAAAAATAAACAGATTGATGTAAATAAGTTTAAGCCTGCTGCAATTGCAAATTCTGTTCATTCAAGTGATGCTGAGTCTGAGAATAAACTGTCAAATGATTATTTGTCCACTTATGCTCCTTTTATTACAGAAGGTCGAGTGTCATTGTCAGATGGAGTTGAAGTTCCTGTCAGAATTCTGCGTGACACAGGAGCTATGGATTCTTTTATTTTAGAGTCCATTTTGCCGTTTTCAGTGCAATCTGAAACTGGTAATAGTGTCTTAGTTCGAGGTATGGGCTTAAATACATGAACAGTTCCTCTTCATAAGGTTAAGCTTCACTCTGATTTAGTGACTGGTGAAGTAGTAGTGGGTTTGCGTCCTGCTTTACCAATTGAGGGTGTACACCTTATCTTGGGCAACAAATTAGCAGGAGACAGGGTGTGGCCAAATGCGTCTCCGTCTCCTATGGTTTCATCTAGTGGAGAGTCGAGTGAGCATGAAATGGTGGTAGACCCTGTGGGTGTTGTAACTCGCGCTATGACTAAAAGTATGGAGCATTTAACGTCTCAGGAAAGAAGTGAGTTAAAGGCACAGCATTTTTTTTTGCCTGTACCTGATTTATCTGCTCTGTCTTTTCCTCTGTCTGCAGATGAGCTGAGTAAGGAACAACAGTCAGATTCCACTTTGGATGAGCTGTTTACCTCTGCACTTCAGGATGGCGACGTACCAGATAAGGCTAGAAGCTATTTTGTACAAGATGGGTTGTTGCTGAGGAAATGGAATCCTCATGGTGAAAATTTTGTGGGAGATCCTATTGTTCAGGTAGTGGTTCCCACAAAATTTCGCCATGGTGTGTTGGAGGTTGCACACGAAAAGTCGGGTCATTCTGGGGTGCGCAAGACCTATGATCGTGTTTTGCAGTATTTTTTTTGGCCACGTTTAAAGAGCGATATTTCAACCTACATACGGTTATGTCACGTTTGTCAGGTAACCAGTAAGCCAAATCAGAAACTGAAACCGGCTCCGTTACATCCGATTTCTGCTGATTGTAATCCCTTTGAACACCTTATTGTCGATTGCGTGGGCCCTATGCCACCTTCAAAGTCGGGAAGCAAATATTTGCTTACGGTCATGTGTTTGGCTACACGTTTTCCTTCGGCCTATCCATTGCCTATCCTCTTCTTCGTGCTTATTGTGTGCAGCTGGATAGAGATTGGGAGGAGGGTTTGCCCTGGTTACTATTGGCTGCACGTGAGGTTGTGCACGAAAGCACTGGGTTTAGTCCCAACGATTTAGTTTTCGGTCATAAAGTTCGTGGGCTTTTGGCAGTGTTACAAAGTTCTGTAAAAATTTCTGACTCGCCGAAAAATCTGTTGTCGTACGTTTATGGGTTTAGACAGAGGTTAATTGAGGCTAGAGCATTGGCCAGAATTCATCTTGAAAAACAACAGGCAGGTATGAAACGGTTGTATGATCGCCAGGTGGAACGTCGTGTTTTTGAGCCAGGAGACCAGGTTCTTGTGTCACGTCTTTTGCCATCTTCTCCTTTTGAGGCAAAATTTGAAGGCCCATATGTGGTAAAACGTAAACTGAGTGATGAAAATTATGAGATTTCCACTCCGTTTCGGAGAAAGTTAACTCAATTATATCATGTGAATTTACTGAAACCATATTATGAGAAGTCTAGTACGGAAATAAACCCTGTTCGTTCTGCTCTCCTTGCTGTTTCAGGTGCTGGAGCTGGGTTTTGCTCCGGGAAAATGGAGGATGAGGGTAAAGAACCAGATGATGGCATTTTACGTGGACGTTTAAATAATTCTGAGTCTCTGGAAAGGTTAAATGATGTTCTGGTCCACTTGTCTCCTTCGCAGGTAGCGGAGTTGAGTGCACTTTTGCGGAGTTTCCCTGGGTTGTTTGGAGATGCGCCGTCTCGAACAGACTGGGTTGAGCATGATATTGATGTGGGTAATGCTTCCCCTATCAGACAGCGTTATTATCGTGTGTCACCAGAGAAACAAGATTTGATGGAAGCAGAGATTAAGTATATGCAAGAAAATGATATTGCAGTTTCTTCAAGTTCAGACTGGGCGTCTCCATGTCTATTAGTAGGAAAACCTGATGGGTCTGTAAGGTTTTGTACAGACTTTCGAAAGGTAAATACTGTGACAAAGCCTGATTGTTTTCCACTCCCTCGGGTGGACGATTGTGTTGACCAGGTAGGCTCAGCTAGGTATTGTAATGGGAGATTTTTGATTTTCATTACTTACTTTGATTTTCATTAACATACACTAGATTGACTACTATGTGTGTTGCTGACTATGTGATATAATGATTGATGTGGAACTTCTGTGAGGCAGGAGAAAGAGGGGGAGAGCTTTGAAGGCTGAAGCCCTGACCCCTAAGGTCAAAGGGCTGTCCAATTTAGGACTTGCAGGCTGTAAGTTAAGCTAAACTAAAGTTCAGTATAATAGGATCACTGGTGGTGTCTTATCCATCTCTGGAGTTTAAAGAACCTTGGAAGATAACAATAACAGAGTATAAAGACTGGCCTGCCCCTCCCTCCTGGTCGCACTTGTTCCACAGACTGTACTTGTGACTTCTGTGTGGCAACTGGGCCTTCTTGCAAGAATAAATTACTTTTTAATGATCATTTGATTCCAGACTGTCTCTTACGCCAAAGATGATTGTTTAGTGAATTAAACTGCCACAACAGTTGGTGTCAGATTATTGGGATCGATATTCCTTGAAAGGCCTTCTGGACCTGATCAGCGGACGGTGGAGGGAAAACGCCCTGAATGCAATAGGCTTCAGTCTCACCTCGAAAGTGTTCAGAGAAGGAGAACCAGCCGCTTCAGGCCCGGGAGGACTTCCACTGGAATTCGGAAAAGAACCCAGGTGGCAACAGAAAATCTTGGGTAAGAGATAGCAAATTAATTTTTTTCATTTGGGGATTTGGAAAAGAAAATTTTGTGGATGAACCATAATGGCTGTGTTTAAGAACTGAAGCTAGAGCTGTGGTACGAGGAAAGGGAGGCTTTTAAAAAGGGCGAGGAAATTGAGACCTAGGCAGGTCGAGCGATTGTCCAGACCGAAGCCGAGTACTCGTTATTGTGAGATTAATAGGAGCTGAAATAATTGATCACTGGAACACTTCCAGGGAGGCAATTGAGAGTATGCAGAAAAATTAATTCCAACCTTTCCTGATTTACGGTGAAAAGTCAGATTGAGCGCGCTGAAGTAAAATCCACAGGCAATAGTGAAAGAAGGAGAATAACAGCCATTATGGGGACATCTAATAGTAAATACTGCACACCGGTATACTGTGCAATGAAGAAACATATGGGCAAAATGCATGCAAGTCAAATTAAGTGAACAAAGGTTTATTAAGCAGAATGGGGAACAATTATATATTTTATTGGTAAAATAATGATGTCTAGAGAATTTTCGTAACAAGAGTTGAAGGAGGAGGCAGCTATAATGGCTGTCTGTGCATTTTAGGGATTGAGATACGAGTAATATGATATTTTGTTTTTTTTGTGAAACAGCAGAGATAAGTGGGACTGAGAAAATAATGATAACATTAATTTGGATTTGTTTTAATTAAATTTATGGAATATAGTACAAATTTTATACTTTATGAAGAGAAAATTAATGCTGCCAATGATAATGATGAAGATTATGATTCGGCTATGTGATTGAATCTGCCACTGGTGGACTGTAAAAGAATACAGAGAACTGCTTATCAGTGGCTCTGTTTATATTGTGAGATGGGGACAGACTGCTTCAAGGGTGTGCAGTAAGTTGGAGCCGTTTGAAAGCTCAATGATCAAACTATAGGCAAAAAGAGTGTTTTAATTGTGGTCAGCAGGGCCATTTAGTCCGTAATTGTAAATGGACACTCAGAAAAGAAAGTGATAAAGTGACGTGTATTAATGTGGGTTTGAAAGTAGAACAGTATTTAAATGACGATATTAAAGTTTTCGTCTAAAGAACAAGAGATAAAAACAAGGAAAAAAAAATTTGAAGTCTTAAGGGAATCCTTTTGAAGGAAAGTGAATTGATGAATACAGGTTGATGTAAAATTACAGATGACTCCAACAAATGAGTTGCAAAATATTTTAAAAGTACCGGTAACTAAAAGGATGATAGTGTTTTGAATGAAACGCTTTGATAAGGTTTTAGATGATATAGAGAGACTAATCTCACGGATGATTTACAATGATAACTGCAAAAGATGTATCACAAGCAGAGAGGGCAGCCTCAAAAGTTAGTGTGAATCCTAATTGCACATTGATAAACTCCTAGAAAAAACATTGAAGTAATTGAGAACTTGACAACTAAAATTGAGATGAAATCAAATAAGTAGAAGCAGTATTACTGGATTAACAGTTGCTAAATGTAAAATGTGTAGAAAGGCATCTGATTAAACAAACAGTTTGTTAGTGTTTTGAACGTGGAGGATAGTTGACCATGAAAGAACTAAAAAGCTGATGTTTTTCTTTCAAAAGATAAGCTTGTGATTGGCTGAAACAGTTGGCTTATCTGAATCTGGTGTGTGCTGTGGCTGAAATGGCCAGTGCGACAGAGACACAATCTGAGTGGAAATTTGTAATGTCTAAATTCCCTGATGTGGGCAAAAGACAAATATAAGAATTATGTTTATTTGAAAACGCATGTCATTTCTGGCAAAGATGCCTTATGCTGGGCTAGAGTTAAAAGATGGTAGATAAAGTTTGATTTTAGAAATTTATGAGAGTGCAGTGTACCAGTCCTAAATGCTTCAGGGTCTCTCTCTCATTCAATGTCAGCTAAAAGCTGTTATCTGAGCCTGTGTCATAAATGATAATAAGCTATTTATAGTAAGGCACAGTGTTTTAGTTGAAAACCACAGATATGGAGATGTTAAAAGAAATCATGCTACAGGCATTTCATACATTTGAAGGGAAGTTTGTAAATGTTTAAAAGTAAAACTGAATGACTTTAAAGAAGTCTTAAACGATAGAAGGGACGTTTTTGACTAGTTTAATTCAGGACCAGTAACTTCTTTGTCTGATTTTAGCCTCCACCATGAAACAGGGCTGATGGCTATGGCTACAGATGTAACAGTACACTGAATAGACGGATTTGATTAAAATTGACTGAGATTTTGCTGATTCGGACAGATTTAACAGATTTTTGTGATTAAATACTGTTGTTATTAACCTGTCTCCCTGTGTTAACACTATTAGGCAGTCCAGAGTGCTCTGGTGACTCTTGAATGTGCCTTTCCTAAGCTCCAGAAAACAACTGAGTCTGTTGGGGAAAAACTGATTTTGTGATGGGAAAGAGCGGTTACCAGTGTGCACGAAGTGACTACTCAAGGACGGGTAAGAACCTTTGGCCAGAGGTCAACCTAAGGCAGGGGGTCACGCCGACACTGGGCATCTCCGAATGGAGGTGTTTTATGTGAGATGGGTATTAGAGTTGAGCAGGTGACTGTGAGTGGCCAGCAGCATCAGCAGATCACTGAGAGGCCAGATGAGCTGTGAGGTTACGGCAGTCTGACCCAGAAAATGTGAGTCCCTCTAATACCACTCACCAGAAAAACTGCATTTATTGTATGGCTTGTTTTTCATTATGACAAGTGTCTGCAACTATGCCAGGGGACAACACCCTGAAGAGAAGAAAATTATAGATTAAGAGCTAATGGGAATGGGCTTTCAAGATCCAGCTGAGACCATGAGGGGACTGTCATTATTTGTTGTGGAGACAGTAACAAAACTTAATTTATGTCAGGAACATGATGCTGGTTGCCTTATGGGCAAGGGAAAATTATAGAAGTGTTGATATTGAAATAATATGTCTGTAAGATAGTTTTAACTCCTGAAGGTCATTAGACATGTTGGTGGCTAAAGATGAAGACAGCTTGTGATGAGTTAAGAGAAATTTCTGGATAACAAAGGTTTGGGGAATGGAGTATTTAAACTAAAGATAACCTTAGAAATGCTCATAGCATAATGTATTTTAGATTGTTGTAATGGTACTAATTTGAGTTAAACATTTGTATTTTAAAATTTGTGAACTATTAAGGGTTCTAGACTATGATTTATTTAGTTACAATCTTAGGGGGCTGTTGAAAAGATTATTTGTTTATAGTGAGAGAGACTGCTGAGTGGAGGAAGGGTACTCTGTCTGTCTTTCTGTTATCGGCCTGATAAAGCAAGCTGAAGCAAAATAATGATAATGAACAAGAACAACCCAGCTGACTTTTCTAAGAGAAAATGAATAATGAACAGACGTGCTTTGAAACTGGTTAAGAGACCATGTAAAATTAGATCAAAGCTACAGGAAAATGAGAAGTTTAAAATCTTATTTAAAATTTAAATATGTTTAGAGTAAACACCAAAAGATATGAATATGAGAATATGAGCGGTTCATAGTCAGGTATGCGTGTGTGTTTGTTTGGCGGTGACAGCATTGTATGTTTTATGAGTGTTAATTCATGTTTGGTATGTGTTTGTTTAGGGGAGCTATTCCGTCTGAATAGTGTGTATATTGTGTCATTAACATCTGGAATGAGTTTTATCATTACAGATGGGTTAAGGCAAATGACAAATTTTAAAGAAGCCAAAAATCTGATGAAAAGACAATACAGAACACGGGGCAAGCTTTAAGGTGATTAGTCATCAAGCTCTGTCTGGCAGTAATTATTTTTGACATTTATGGTGTTGATTTGAATTACTTTCTGGATCAGTTTAAGTATTTATGTAAATCTGAACTGTGAAGTTGCAGATCGTCATCCATTATGAGTTGAGAAAATGGTACAGATTTGATGGCAACAACAAAAGTGACACATTGGCGAAGGCAATATCAACTTATCCAGAGAGCCCTTCACATTTATGAATATTGTGAATTGAACAAAGAAGGAGAATGTTGTTTGACTGATACTGACCAAGTCTGTACACCACGACCTGACCTGATAGAAACAATTGATGACTTTGACATTGGAAAATGTTTGTTGATGACTGACTTAAGAGACCAAACAACAGGCCTGAAAGGCAGGATATGTGGTGAAACTGAGGGCCGCTGTCCTTCAAATACTTCGATAAGAAGATGAGATTGTGGCTTGGAGTGAAGAATGTAATGTTTTGTTTCAGAGGCAGAGAAAGATGTCTGGGGGAAAAACCCTGCAAAAAGTCATTCTTCTCCCTAACAAAAGTGTTGTATGTGTGTGCTAATAACAGGGACTGTTTCAACAGGGAACGCCAGGGCAGATGCGGCAGCACCACAGACAAAAGAAACTACGTACTTTACTATCTGACAGTAACCTCGACATTTGTTTTTCTTTACAGAGCATGCAGACTTTTGATACAGGGCAGAATGTCAGGATGGATTGTGTCGAACAGAACTGATTCTGTTCCAAATGTAGAAATATTGTTTTGTTGACATGAGCAAAGTGGGTTGAGTGTTTTTCAGGTAAAACAAGGACCCTGAGTGCTATTCAGTGAGCAAAATTATCGGGTGACAATATGTTTCAGGCGGTTGATTCAACAGGTCACACCAAAAGGGACGACCGGCAAGACAAGCAGTCAATAATAAAATAGCTAGGGTCTGCATTCACAGGTGACAGCAGGCAGGAAATGGTTCATTCCACTGGAGGTGCGGTCGGGATCTGAGGGAAAAATCTCTAATGATCAGAAAGTGGTTGGCAGGGTGGCCGCGGGTCCTTAAAAAGTCTTAAAATGTCTTAAATAAAGTTTTCCTAAAAAAAGGCCTTAAAAAGTCTTAAAATGTCTTAAATTCAGATTCGATAGGTCTTAAATATTTCTGGTCACGTTACCGCTAAAATTTCTCCAGTCTGACGGACCTAATATCCATCAAATAACCAGTGAGGCATCGAATCGCGAGAATGATTCAGATTTTATTACATAAACAGCTATTGATAATGATAATGTAGGCTTTTTCTGGTAACGCTGTTGAGGCTCGCGCTGCTTGTCTCTGTGATAGATTTTATAGGAAGAAATCAAAACAAATGAGCATAACGGCAAACAAAACTCCCCAGAAGAAACATACTGAGGTAAAAATACACTCTCGCGTTTCGGGAGTCGGGATAGACGGAATTGTCACTTGCATAATCGGGCCAGCATTGCATCATAAGTAACTTTACCATTTGCACGTCTTTTAAAGTTTTACCTGATTAAACATTCACGCGATTTGCAACTATTCAGTACTTGCGCGCTGTCTGAGAGAGATGTTTTTTTTTCTGCACACATACATAGAGTAAAGCCGCCTCACAAACAGCTCGCGGGTAACAAAAGTTATTTTTCGTGGATTTTATCGCTGTAACAGTCAAAAACATGCGAAAATGATGTCAATTTCGGTCTTGGTGAGTATCCTCTAAACACAGTCGGTTATGTCTTAAATAAGCATAAATCGCACGTGACCGTATGAACACAGGATCCGTGCACTAGCTCTTAAAGGGACAGCAGCCATATGTGTCTGTCATTCATTTGGTTGTCAAAACAACAAACCATAGCTTTCATTTTAAGGAATCAGGATTAATAGCCTATGTATTTAATATAGTCAGGACTAAAATACTACCCAGTGTTATTTTACATTTGATTACTTTATTCAGTCTCTGTAGTATTTCTGAATACTAGTGTTAGACCTAAGCAAAAACTTTTCTCTTTATTTCTATTTATTGGTATCTTATTATTCTATTGTATTTATTTGTGCTACTTTTTTCAATTTAATTCAAAGATTGAAATCAAGCTTCCTTGTGTTGTGTAAATTCTTAAGACCAAAATTACCCCATTGTAAAAATGCAATGAGTGAGCATACATTTAGGCCAGATACATGTAATAAAAAAAAAAAAGTCTAAACTCCCCCCTCAAATTAAAAATCGAATACGCATGTAATATAATATGTATTTCCATCACAGGTTTGGTCTTAAATTTCATTCAAAGTGGCATTAAAAAGGTCTTAAAAAGTCTTAAATTTAACTTGTTTATATCTGTAGACACCCTGGGTTGGAGAGGGTGACACCTGGGTCCACGCCTCTCACCTTAGACTACACCAACCAACCTCAGCAACCCCACGCGCCGATGCGGAGGGCAGTGAGGGATCAAGGACGTGCTAGTAACGTACCTCCCTTGCCAGCGAGGGAAAGCCCATTGCAACGGCACGCAAAGTGTCATATTGGTGAAAACGGAATGTCCATGGGGCGAACGAGATGATCAACACACCTGGAGGAGGATGTGGACCAACTAATGGTTTAAGTTTAGCAGAATAATTTGTTTTGTGACGATTTTGATGATTTTATTTGATTAAATCAAACTAGGGCTTAGTATTGATATGGATCTAATGATTTGATTGGTGCAAATGTTTTCTTTATGTTTTCTGTTTCTGTTTTTATTTTCTTATTTCATTTTTGTTTAATTTTTCTGATGTTTTTATTTTATGGAACGATGATATGTAAAGAGGGTTAAAAGCAGTAGCCATCCGTGGAACGAGATGGCATACAAGGACAGGGTTTGAATATGAGGAGTTTTCCTATCTACTTTATCTGTGTTTTTATAGCATGTTTTGTTTTCCTACTAAATATTAATCCAACTTTTTCTTATTTATACTGTAATGACTGAGGGTCCGACCTATAGTGTTGGGGATGCAATGACAGAGCTCGTTCGTCTAGCCCGGTTTCAGAATAAACCTTTATCTGCTTGCTGTAAAATTAAGGGTCTATCCCTGAAAAAATAGCCTGAGCTTATTTCATTTTAATCTTTTTTTCAAACTAGTTTTAATTCTAATGTTTTGCCTAATAGTTTTAATTTTAATCTTTTTGTCTACTAAGTTTAAGAGTATGATCAGTTATATGAAATTGAGAAATGAGAAGTATAAGTGTGATGTAAGACTTGAACTTGGTACGTTTCATTATGATTATTAGTACTGTGTGAGTGTTTTTGATGAAACAATTATCAATGAATGATAAAAAGGGAGGAGTGTAATGGGAGATTTTTGATTTTCATTACTTACTTTGATTTTCATTAACATACACTAGATTGACTACTATGTGTGTTGCTGACTATGTGATATAATGATTGATGTGGAACTTCTGTGAGGCAGGAGAAAGAGGGGGAGAGCTTTGAAGGCTGAAGCCCTGACCCCTAAGGTCAAAGGGCTGTCCAATTTAGGACTTGCAGGCTGTAAGTTAAGCTAAACTAAAGTTCAGTATAATAGGATCACTGGTGGTGTCTTATCCATCTCTGGAGTTTAAAGAACCTTGGAAGATAACAATAACAGAGTATAAAGACTGGCCTGCCCCTCCCTCCTGGTCGCACTTGTTCCACAGACTGTACTTGTGACTTCTGTGTGGCAACTGGGCCTTCTTGCAAGAATAAATTACTTTTTAATGATCATTTGATTCCAGACTGTCTCTTACGCCAAAGATGATTGTTTAGTGAATTAAACTGCCACAACAGTATGTAACCAAACTTGACCTGCTAAAAGGTTACTGGCAGGTGCCTTTGACTCGGCGAGCTCAAGAAATTTCTTCCTTCGTTACTCCATCAGGTCTTTATTCCTACCAAGTTATGAGTTTTGGGCTTCGAAATGCTCCTGCCACCTTTCAACGCCTGATGAACCGTGTGGTATCAGGCCTTGAGGGGTGTGCTGTGTATTTAGATGATCTGGTTGTCTTCAGTGACAGTTGGGATTTGCACTTACAACGTCTGCATGCAGTTTTGATGCACCTTTCGGAAGCTAGCTTGACTGTGAATTTAGCCAAGTGTGATTTTGCTCGGGCTACTGTGACATACTTGGGTAAAGTGGTCGGAAATGGTGAAGTTCGACCATTAAATGCAAAAGTTCAAGCTATTCAGGAATACTCTGCGCCTACTACCAAAAAAGAGCTTATGCGTTTTTTGGGTTTAGTAGGTTATTATCGTTCCTTTTGCTTTAACTTTTCGTCAGTTGTTGCACCACTTACCGATCTGTTGAAAGCCAAAACAAAGTTCATATGGTCGTCAAATTGTGGGCTAGCTTTTGAAAATGTGAAGTCTCTTTTGTGTTTGTCTTCTGTCCTTGCTGCTCCTTGCTTTGAAAGATCATTCTCTTTGCAGGTTGACGCAAGTCAGGTTGGAGCTGGAGCTGTTCTCCAACAGACTGATGAACAGGGGGTTGTTCGGCCTGTCAGCTTCTTTTCGCGCAAGTTCAACTCATACCAGCTAAATTATTCCGTGGTGGAAAAGGAGGCTCTAGCTTTGATTTGGGCGTTACAGCATTTTGACATCTATGTTGGCTCAAGTCAACCTGTTGTTATTTATACAGACCACAACCCATTGACGTTTTTAAAGACCCACTCCGATGAAAATCATGTTTTTCTAGGTGTTAACATGTTCTTGTGGCATTTTTCTTATGCTAGAGGACATATCTTGAGAAAAATAAGCTCAAAGTTGTATTTCTGAGTATTTCTGCATTCAAATGGCTGTGAATCAGTAGCAGACGCTAAAATGCCGGCTAAAATAGACTGGAGTTGTGACGTAGTAACTCCACTGGGCGGGGCCCGCCCGGTCGGTCAGGTTATGAGGAGTAGAGAAGACGATGGCGGATCAATACCTATGTGCGGTAGCGGGTTGCAATGCTAAGAGGAGAGATATTGGTATTAGCTTTCATGCTTTACCAAAACATGTTGCTGTGAGAGATGAATGGATTACGTTCCAGGGTTCCAGACTGCGACCATTTTTTGAGAATGTGCGAGTTAAAATTTTATGTGGTCGCATTTGTGCGAGTGCATGGTTATGTACTACTCAGTTAAATTCACGCATGAATTTTCCTGCATTGAACTTGTTTTAGCGCCCGCCAAAGTGATTTTTTGTCCCGCCAAAGTCTTATTTGATCGGTGAGTAATGTAGATGAACTGCTGCGCTTGTGACAGGACATGTTTATAACTGAAAGAACGAGCAGAGAGAGAGACCCGGACGCGCGCGCGCGCACTCTCTGTCTTCGGAGCCAGGCGAAAATGTAAACAAGACCTCACCGTCTCCAAACTAAGCGCTGTCTTGCTCTCTCTCCCTCGCACATATTAATCAAAATAAATCGACACGGCGGTAAAAGGTCGGAAGACCAAAGTTTCGTGTGGAGCATTCTGAGATTTTTTTTTCTTTTTCTGAATTGCCGCTGGGTGTGAATTGTGCTTAAAAAGTTGCCTTATCTTCTCTGAAAAGCGTTCCGGACATTCAGCTGACATAAAACAACACTTTAATTAAACGAAAAAAACGATCCAGTGATGAAATGTTTTCTGTGTTGACAGAAAGAAAGAAAGACAGAAAGAGGCTGTTGCTGCCTATGTATCTCGCTTCAGCCAACGGCTCCGCCCACAACGCAGAGGCGAATTGCTAATGAGCTACTGCCGCTCTGCTGAAGCGAAGTCCCAGAAAACGGCACAGGTTTTGTGATTTTGGCTAAAAACGGCATAATCATCATTTAAAGACCACTGAGAATGTTTAAAAATAAATCAAAATATGATCGGAGTGGGACTTTAAACTCTCTTCACTGTCCGAACCAAAGGCTGATACGTTGGTCTTTGTTTCTTCAGGCTTACTGCCTTGATATTAAGCACATTAGGGGGTCTGAAAACGTTGTGGCAGATGCACTGTCACGTTCCCCTATGAATGATGTTTAAATTGGTGTTAAAAAAAAAAGGCACTATTTTGACTCTGGTTGCTGTCCTTGGTATTTAATAATTTTTTTTCTGTATGGGGTTTGTTTTTGTTTTAATTGTTTGTTTGCAGGGATTCTTAATAGATCCCTGTTCTAAGGGGAGGAGTGTGATGAACCTGGGTCTTCATTGGGTTTTTCCCCAGTAGCAGACGGATGACTCCGCCCCCGTAACCGGGTTGCATCCGTGACACCTGTGCCTAATTTCCCTTGCCTCTTTAAGAGAAGCAAGCTCGATGGGAGACAGCGCGGACGGCCAACTTGATTGCTTTAGTTATTGTTTGATTATGTTTCTTTTTGCATGCATCACGACACTACAGCACATTACATTCTCACACATACACCCATCACGACATTACTGACTTTTTGACTACTACAGTACATCATTTTTGTATATTTATCTTATCTAATTAAAAACGTTTCTTTACGAATTGGCTTTCGTATGTCCCCTTTTTTGTTGCGTCCCCTTTTTTGAGTCATGGGGCGTAACAGGTGGCTTGAAACCATACGGCCTTCTGCAACAGGAAAAGAGGAGATAGTAACCAAAAAGAGGAGGGATAGAGATGAAGAAGAAGAAAAAGAAAAGAAAAAAAGGAAGAAAAAGGAAGAAAAAAAAACTATTGTGGCTTCAAAGATATCCCCCAAAGTCCTCAACAGAATGTAAAGATACAATGTAATCCTTTGCTTCAGCGACCAATTCAAGTCTTCTCCTGTTTCCCTCATTCATTACGATAGTGAGCCTGGCCGGGAACAACAGCACTGGATTTTGGCCCAGTTTGTAAAGTTCAGAGAGCACCTCTCTGTGGAACGTTGTTTGAGCACTTCTGAAGCATAATCCTCGTATATAGAGATGAGAGTGCCGTGATAGTTAAGCTTTCCACTTTTCGCTCTGGCCTCACGGATGATCTTTTCCTTCTGCAGAAACTTGTGAAGCCGGACGATAACAGGCCAGTGGATAACAGATCCACAACTTTGGCAAAAAGTTTAGGGTTGCTCTCTGTTAACATAACACAGGTAGTTTCTAAGGCAGGGGTGGGCAAACTACGGCCCGCGGGCCACATACTGCCCGTTAGGCTGTTTAATCCGGCCCGTCGATTATTTAAAAAATTGTCTTAAGATCGCATTCATTTTGCCTTTTCCTTGCAATACTTTGCGTTGCATATATTTGACAATCGGAATATCAGATATTTCATGCCATAGCTAACAAATGTAAAAAAGAAAAAATGACATAAAAGCAGATCATCATTCATTCAGCGCTGTTGTGGCTGCAGTGTGTCACGTAACAAGCGATGACGCGTCACCATGGAAACCAAGTACAAACGGTCGCTTTGAAGCACTAACGCTGAGGATTCAGCCGAAATATCTTAAATTTACGTGTGAAATTAATAATGAGTGGATCAAAGAAAAGAAAAGTGGACAGTGAATGCCGAGTTTTTAATAAGGAGTGGACAGCTCAATATTTTTTCACCTAAGTCCAGAAAGCAAAAACAAATTTGAACAAATTAGTTTATCACGCAGAACAGTGACCCGCCGTATACAACTAATTGACGAAGATTTGACCAGCGACTTGAACAAAAAAGCTGAGTCATTTAAGTTCTATTCGTTAGCACTGGACGAAAGTAATGACATAAAAGACACAGCACAGCTCTTAATTTTTATCAGAGGGATTGATGATAATTTTGAGATCACGGAGGAGTTTTTGGCCATGGAGTCCATAAAGGGGACAACACGAGGAGTGGACTTGTATGACAGTTTGACTGGTGTCATCGAGAGACTGAAGTTACCATGGAGTAAACTTGTGAATGTCACCACAGATGGATCGCCAAATTTAACAGGAAAAAACTGTTAAGAGCACTCATCCTGTGAATTTGCGTGGGTCTCGATAGGAGCAATCTTCGAGGCAGGTTCCATCATGGTAGCTTGAATTTGGTCCAGTTTTACCTCGAGTGTCGAAACAGTGGTTTTAAAGTCTGCAAAAAGAGCAGCCCAGTGTTCTTCCAGAAGGTAAGCGATGGCTGCCAAGCTAATATCTCTACCGTCATCACCACACGCCTCAACTTTCTGATCCTTTTTGCCTTGTTTTGCTGATTTGGCTGCCATAATTCGATACAGATCTGTGTACGACGACAATATTGTCCAATTGGTAGTGAATTCGTGGGGTTTTAAGCCAGTTATAGAATAAAAAGATGCGGGAGTAAGACTCAACGTGTGTCTACGCCCAAGCCCAATTATGTTCTTTTTAAATACTGGATACTGTTCTTTTTTTTAACTGTTAAATTTTTTGGCCTTTTTCCTCTCTAATGTGGCTTGATCACTTTTTATCTTGCGTAAGCAAGATTTAATAAAACTGTCACAATAGAAGACCCACAATTTCTCCATTTAGTGGTGGACAATTTTTTTTTTGTGATTTGCTAAGGCTCATGGCATCACATCGATTTAGAACACGAGCGTCAACTTCACTTGCCCTGTCCGGGCCTTAACAGTATATATACAGCGCTCTGTCCATTTCAGACAGAGCAGCTCTTTGTATGCTTCGGTGAACCAAAGGGCTCCCCTCTGACCACAGTCCGAGCCCCCTTTTTTTTCTGGGCTTAACTTGCCCTTCTCCAGCCCTACCACCTAGGGACCCTTACCCAAGCGTCCATGGCTAGGGCTAGAACATGTCCTTCTGCTCACATAGCACGGTGTGATTGGATTGGTTCCCCATAGCGTCCAGCAAATTCGCAATACATGTAAATGTTTCAAAAGGGAATGTTAATTACATAACCTTGGTTCACTGAGATAACGAGAACGAGTATTGCGTAGATGGCTGTGCTATGTTGCTACATGACTGGCATTCATCGCTTCAGTCAAATTAAACCTGATTCCTATGGTGAAAAAAAAGCTTATTTTATAAGCAGATGCCCCGCCCATTTCAGCGGGCTCTGCGCTCTCTTGCCAGGATGCGCCACGATTGGCTCGCGCAGACATGCTGCTTCATCATAGGTTCATGTAGTTCCCACTGACTGGCCAATAGGCGTGCTCAGATCGCTGTAGTGTTATGCATTTTTTCAATTCGGAGAAAAGGAGTTTCCCCCATATTGTCAACCAAAGACACAATACTCGTTCCCGCTATCTCAGGGAATCGAGGTTACATAAGTAACGGAGACATTGTTCAATAAACCACTATGTAATTTTAAAAAATCCACTGTTGTACCGAAAACATTCCAAACCGAAGTACATACCGAACCATCATTTTCGCTTTCCTAGTGCTATGGGTTATTTTCACTATACAAAAGCCTACACAGTAGTAGTAGTAGTACTTTATTTATTTTTTGTCAGAGAGTTTCTTAACATAAGCATTTCTAAAATACAAAAAAAATACAAAAATACAAAAAAAAATTCACATGGGCATACAACACTAAACAAAAACAGCAAAAAAATACATATTCCTTTATAATTCCAATCAGATTCAATAACTAGATCACTTGTGGCAGAAATAATTTTTTGATCAGATGAGTGTCTGATATGGACCACATGCACTCACCGGTAGGGTTGCAAAATACGGGACAATCTAAATATTTTGTACTGTATCACACAGTATGTCATTTCAGTGTCTGCAGATAAGAATGTGTACAAAAGGTTCTCAGACATAAACATTTGTTTTGCTTAACCTATTTATGTATAATTTAATTCAAAAAATTATTTTAATGTTATACAAACACAAACCATTGTTCAAAATAATAGCATTTATCTGAAATAGACTATACACTACAGTTCAAAAGTTTGAATGACAGGTGTCGGTGATCATTCTCAAGTGTCCTGATCAGCACTGCTACTGTTGTAGGCCTATCATTCAGTGGTTAGATCAGCGTAGCAGTTTATAAACGGGACACGGGAGGTCATGTACGGGACAAATAAATTAGGCCCAATACAGTTGGCAACCCCACTCACCGGCCACTTTATTAAGTACACCTTGCTATTACCTGGTTGGAACCCTTTTGCCTTCAGAACTGCTTTAATTCATTCAACAAGGTGCTGAAAATATTCCTCAGAGATTTTGGTTTGATTTTGAACATTATGGCATCATGCAGCTGTTGCAGATTTGTCGGCTGTACATCCATCATGCTAATCTCCCGTTCCAACACATCCCAAAGCTGCTCTATTGGTTTGAGATATGGTGACTGTGAAAGCCATTTAATTGCAGTGAACTAATTTTCATGTTCAAGAAACCAGTTTGAAATTATTTGAGCTTTGGGATATGATGCGTTATCCTGCTGGAAGTAGCCATCAGAAGATGGGTACACTGTGGTCATAAAGGGATCGACACGGTCTGCAACAATACTCAGGTAGGCTGTGGCGATTTAAAGATGCTTTTAGTACTAAGGGGCCCAAAGTATGCCAAGAAAATATCCCCCATACCATCACACCACCACCAGCACCCTGAACCATTGATACAAAATGGATCCTTGCTTTCATGTTGTTAAATGCCAAATTCTGCCCCATCATCTGAATATCAAAGTAGAAATGACTCGTTAGACCAGAAAACATTTTTCCAATCTTCTATTGTCCAATTTTGTTGAGTCCATTTGTAGCCCAAGTTTGTTGTTCTTAGTTGATAGGAGAGCTACTCTGTGTGATCTTTTGTTGCCGTTGCCCATCTGTTTCAAGGTTTGAAGTGTTGTGTGTTCAGAGATACTATTCTGCAGACCTTGGTTGAAATGAGTGGCTTGAGTTAAAGTTGCCTTTCTATCAGCTCCAACCAGTCTTGCCATTCTCTTGACATTAACTAGGCATTTTAGCCCACAGATCTGCCGCTAAATGGATATTTTCTCTTTTTCTGAGCACTCTCTGTAAATCCTAGAGATAGTTTTACATGAAAATCCCAGTAGATCAGCAGTTTCTGAAATACTCAGACCAGCCGGTTTAGGACCAACAACCATACCACGTTCAAAGTCACTTAAATCAGCTTTCTTCTTCATTCTGATGTTTAGTTGAAACTTCATCTTGACTGTGTATACATGCCTAAATGTACTGAGTTGCTGCCATGTGATTGGATGATTAAATATTTTTGTTTACAAATAGTAACAGGTGAACCTAATAAAGTGTCCAGTGAGTGTATAAAGGTCACGTGAACAGTCTCACGACAAATAAACATTAAGAAAATCTGATTAGGCCCACATTTATTTACGGCTTGAATGTAGCCTCAATTTCACACAGACACGCATTTTCTGGTGCGATTTTAAATTGCTAAACCATTTGAAACTCTTTCCACACAAAGAACACCAATACGGTCTCAAATCTGTGTGACTTTTCAGGTGTATCTGTAAGTGTAATGGCAAAGTGAATTTTTTATTACACTGATCACAATCCAATTTCTTTCCTCTAGAGGGAATTTGGAAATGACGTCTCAGGTCTCTTTGATTTGTGAAACTTTTCTCACGCTGAAGACATCTGAAAGGCCTCTTTCCATTGTGAAGTCTCGTGTGAGCTTTAAGCTTTCCTTTATTTTTAAAATTCTTTCCACAGTGATTGCACATGAAAGGCTTCTCTCCAGAGTGAGTTATTACATGATTCTTAAGGCGATTCATGTCTCCGAATTTACTTCCGCACTGATGACATTTAAAATAGTTCTCGCTTGAGTGAATCCTCATGTGCTTATTAAGGTTTTGTCTTCCTACAAAACTTTTCCCACACTGACCACATGTGAACGGCTTCTCTCCAGTGTGACCTCTCATGTGGTCCTCAAGGGTCTCTTTACGTGTGAAACTCTTTCCACACCTACAACATTTGAACGGCTTTTCTCCAGTGTGAATTTGCATGTGATACCTAAGGCCTAGTTCCCGTGTGAAGCTCTTCTTGCAGAGTCTGCAGGTATAAGGCTTCTCTCCGGTGTGAATTCTCATGTGCTTTTTAAGGTTTCCTTTTTGAGTGAAACTCCTTCCACACTGTTGGCAGGTGAATGAGATATCTTTAGTGTGAATCCTCATGTGAATTTTAAGGCTTCCCTTTTCACTGAAATTCTTTCCACACTGCTGGCAGTTGAAAAGGTTGTCTCCAGTGTGAATTCTCATGTGGTTTGTAAAGTTTCCTTTTTGAGCGAAACTCTTTCCACATCGTTGACAGGTGTAAGGCTTCTCTCCTGTGTGAACTCTCATGTGAATATTAAGGTTTCCTTTATCAGTGAAACTCTTTTTACAATGTTTGCAGGTGAAAGGTTTCTCCCCAGTGTGAATTCTCATGTGGACTCTAAGGTTTCCACGTTGATAAAGACTCTTTCCGCACTCTTGGCAGGTGAATCTTTTTTCCCGTGTGGTCTTTTTAATCTGTGTAGATTTTTTTCCAGTCATGAAATCATGTTCTTTCTCTTTCATTTCCTTAGAACTCTCCTCTTTCAGCGCCATCAGGTCTAAGATGAAAAAAGACAAATACAAGTCAGTGTTTCCCCTATAAATTTTTCCAGCAGCGGTGCTGTTACGTGCCGGAGGTTGTTACCAAGCCACTCGCGGGGGGTCTGGGGGCATGCACCCCCGGAAGATTTTTTTTTTTTAATAACCCCTTAAACCATGACTTCTGGCAAGTTTTGTGGATAGAAATGGACATTTTGAGACATACAAATTTATATATATATTACGGCTGGGAATCGATTAAAATTTTTTTAATAATTAAAAACGCACAATTTGCTGTGATTAATCACAATTAATCGCATTCCCCAAAACTTGTAATCATCAATATTTAAATGTAGAATCACTAATTAAATTAAATAACACACAAAAAAGGGGAAAAAAAGAAAAATGTCCACACAACTTGGACATAAAATAGCCCTATATTAAAATATAAAACATCAATATATTATTCTTCATTCAGTTCTATGCAACATACTCGGATTTAACAGATTTATTTTTTGACTAATTATCAAAATAAAGTAACGTTACCAGTCATAGAAAGCTATTATTACCAGAGCATGTGATCAGAGCAGGTCATTTTACCATTGTTGCCCAGCATGGCTATTCCAGCTCAGCAAACAGAAGTCTACTACTGAGAAATTTCACGTTATTTGAGCGGACTTTGCTTTTCCAGTGCGTGATCGGTACATGATTGGAGCGTTTAGGCCGTGAACCACAGAGCAGAACCCGCAGCAAAAACAAGGAGCAGAACATTGAACATTGAGCAGAGAGCGCAGTGCGCCGACACACACACACACACACGGAACGGAGAGCGCGGCGCAAACACGGAGCAGAAAAGACCCGCACGTAAAGTTACTAAACAAGCTGCGCGAGAATGAAACCTGATCGCCGAACACGGAGGGGCGGGACGGCATATTTTCCATAGACAGTAAAAAAATTGACACAGCGACCCCATAGACTTCAACGTAGAAAAGTTCGTACCGCTTTCTCCTTTCCACAGGCTTGCTCGCTCTCCCGTGGCGTCTGTCATTGCTATGCAACCATGAACAGAGGCGCGCAGAGAAAACGAGCGCGCCGCGTCGCTTCTATTATGAGCGCGCTTGCCGCACGCCCACATTTGAAATATTTGCATGTGAACGGCCCCTTACGGCAACGTGACATTAGCCTAATCAAAATATTTCCATTTGTGGCTCTTTCCTCCTTTCTTGACAACAAGTGGATTCAGAGCCATCGCATTAGCAGTGCCGCCGGTCGCCATGTTTCAGTGTTTTTAAGTGAATGTCGTGATATTACTGATCATGTGAAGATTTTTGCAGCGGCGCTGAGCCGCTGCTTAATACATTGTAGGGGAAACACTGCAAGTTGACACCAGTTCAATGGCGCAATGCAAAAGAAATCAAAATATTTAACAAAAACATTTTAAGCATCAAAACCAACAGCATTATATACATAGCTATATACCCCATCTTATCCAGGGTATTTTGTTGGTCAAAATTGTCTTCAGTGGTGGAAGACAAACACGGTCATCACACACACAGTACAAAGCCCAGTACTGACAATAAATGCATAGTAACAGTTTGTAATATTACCTTATCCTATGTATACACAAAATAAAAAAATAATCATTGTCAGTACAGGTCATAAAATAAAGTGCTTAGAACTATTTTTTATTAAAAAATATGTGAATGATTTAAGTTAGGAATAAAATTTACAACAAAGTAACTTCACATAGAAAATAGGGTTGCACCGAAATTTTGGCTGCCGATAATTATCGTGAGTGAATTATATGTGAGTGAATTCATATGCGTGTGATATTCTATAAAAAATATCAAACATTACAGATTGATTATTTTGCACTCCTGACAAATTAAGAAATTAATATCACTGCAACCCAGTTTTATCATAAACAGTGGTTAAACATCAAAGCTGGAGTCTTTAATCTTTCTCATGATACGAACAAGAAAGAGTGTGATGTTTTAAAGTGCAGTGAATGTTGAACACCAATAATCTAGGGCCGTCTGCGATATTTGAACAAAGGGGTTGGGGTCGATCGGATCACAAGGGCCTTGTTTACACTGCAGGTCTTGATTCGTAAAATAAAGAAAATAAACATGATGCGCGTTCTGCCGTCTCTCTCAATGTGAAGTTCATTCTGAAACGCAACAGAAAATGATCTGTAACTCAGCGAATGTTTGTCACACAGGCTTGTGACGTATGTCTTTAACAAAGCTTGGAGTCTCTATTTTTAAATGATTTAAATTATATCAAAAACAAATATTCTCTGTTTAAGTAATCCGTATGAAAGCAACAACATGTACAGTTTCTGAAACGGGTCCTCATTAACTCTGTGACCGCACCCACGCGCGCAGGAGCGATTGACATGCAAATAGTCCACGTGAAGGCCTGTAAAGGTCCCATCACCTCAAAACAAAGAATCAGAGACTCCAGTAACTTACTCCTCTGCTTTTCATCGAGTTTGGAAGACTGTGTTGTTGCTGTGCTGTTGGATTTACCTCAGAAGAATTAGAAGAATTCTTGTTTTATTATATTATGTTTCACCTGTCTGGATCTTACATGTGTGTTCAAGCATATTCTACCCCTTCTGAGAGGGTATTATCCACTGCTGGAGATACAATAAGCTATAAGAGAGGTCCCAAATTATCCTAGAGAATGCAGAAATATTTATTTTCCTTCAGAAAAATGAATTCTTTTTGCAAAAATTGCTAAATGTTGAATTTGTTGACATTACCAGTCTGTTAAACTCATTTGACAAGTATAAGAAATAAACACAAAAAGGATTGTGCATTTTCCCCTTACTACTATTTTTTATTAGTTTTAATTCGTATTGAATGGGAACCGGAACCGGAAAATGTCTTACGATTCCCAACCCAAATGATAAAAAGTAGGCTAGTATGTGTTTTTACTCTACACAAATCACATTATGAAATAAATGTTTTTCTCCAAAACACGTTGGCCACAATTATTGGTACCCCTAGAATTCTCTGAAATTTTTGAATTCTGAAATCTAGAATTTTTTACAAAAATCTCTGAAGTATATTCCCATTAATATTTACCTTTTTTTTAGCACACCTAGGAACTAGGTACTAGTTGACTAGGAACATGAAATTGTCCAGCTATGACTTATTGTTTCACAGGAGTTTAAATATGAGGAAACACAAAGGCCAAATTCCCTGAATCATCCATCACAATGAGTAAAACCAAAGAATATAGTTCTGATGTGCAGCAAAAGATTGTTGAGCATCACAAAATAGAAAGTGGCTGTAAGAAAATAGCTAAAGAATTGAAAATCCCCATTTTGACCATCAGGCCAATAATTAAGAAGTAATAATTATATTATAATTATATAATAATTATATAATCAAGGAAGAGGAAGAGGACGTGTGCCTATATTGTCTTAATGGACGGTGAGGATGAAAGTTTGAGTGGCCAAAGACTCTTCAATAATCACAGATGGAGAATTGCAGAGATTAGTTGAGTCTTGGGGTCAGAAAGCCTATTAAAAAAATAAATAATAATAATTCAAACAACCCCTACATCCCACATGTTGTTTGGGAAAGTTTTAAGAAAAATGCTCCTCGCTCATCCAAAAACAAAACTCCAGCATATTCAGTTGTCAGACACGCTAGATGTGTTTAGTGCACACAAGGATAAAAAGTACCCCATGTGTACAATTTAATATACCATTGGATCTTTAATGTTGTGGGCATATTTTTCTGCTGGAGGTCCTGGACTTCTTATTCAGATACATCGTGAATTCTATCAAATATCAACAGATAAAAAAGATCAAAACCTGACGCCTTCTGCTAGAAATCTTATAATGGGCTGTGGTTGGATCTTCCATCAGGACAACGATCCAAACATCAAAATCAACACAAAAATGTGTTGGAGCACAAAATGAAGCTTCTGCCATGACCGTCCCAGTTCCCTGACCTGATGAGTGGAGTGAACTGAAGAGAAGCAGCACAAACATGGATCTGTGAATCTGAAGGATCTGAAGAGATTCTGTATGAAGGAATGGTCTCTGATCTCTTGTCAGGTGTTCTCCAAACTCATCAGGCATTATAGGAAAAGATTCAGAGCTGTTATCTTGGCAAAAGGAGATTGCAAAAAGGTATTTAATAAAAGGGTATCAATAATTGTGGCCAACGTGTTTTGGAGAAAAAACATTTATTTCATAATGTGATTTCCCCCCCACTTTCAATTATTTTACTTCAATGAAAGGTTAGATTTTTAGATTTATCTAAATGATAGATAGACTAACCTTGTCAATGAATATATTTCCCATTCATTTTGCTATATTTCCTATTCAGACTCATTTCATGTATGTTTTCATGGAAAACAAGGAAATTTCTAAGTGACCCCAAATTTTTGAACGATAGTATGTATATGTATATATATATATATATATATATATATATATATATATATATATATACATATACATACTATCGTTCAAAAATTTGGGGTCACTTAGAAATTTCCTTGTATGTACATACATACATACACACACATGTATGACTGCTTACATCAAAAAGTGCACTGATGATGTGACAGTCACCAAGACCATCACCACACGTGCCAACCAGAAGCCATGGATGACAGCAGAGGTTCGTGGGCTGCTAAAGACCAGAGATGAAGCATTCAGATCAGGAGATAAAGCAGCCCTCAAAACAGCAAGAGCCAGTCTGACCTGTGGCATAAAAAATGCAAAACGGTCATATGCCCAAAAAATCAACAACCACTTCACAGACAGCAGAGACACACGGAACCTGTGGAAAGCCATTCAGACCATCACTGACTACAAGCCCCCGCCACAGGCCTGTGATGAGGACACATCCCTCCCCGATGCACTCAACCACTTCTATTCACGGTTTGAAATGCAGAATGACACACCTGCACAAAAACTGCCCACACCTCCCAACGACCGGGCGCTCTGTCTGTCTCCAGCCGACGTAAGGAAGACCCTATCTAGGATTAACCCACGCAAGGCTGCGGGTCCTGACAACATACCTGGCCGTGTTCTGAGAGACTGTGCTGTACAGCTGACAGATGTCCTAACAGATATCTTCAACATCTCGCTGAGCCAGGCAGTCGTCCCCACATGTCTCAAATCCACAACCATCATACCGGTACCAAAGAAATCACCGGTGTCCTGTCTCAATGACTACCGTCCCATAGCACTGACTCCAATCATGACGAAGTGCTTTGAGAGGCTAATCATGCATAACATCAAAACCAGCCTCCCCAACACACTCGACCCGCTTCAGTTTGCATACCGTCCAAACCGCTCTACGGACGATGCAATTTCCTCCACCCTCCACCTGGCTCTTACCCACCTAGAAAATAAAGACTCCTATGTTAGAATGCTGTTCATTGACTTCAGCTCGGCATTCAACACAATAATCCCACAACAGCTCATAAATAAACTAAACCTGCTGGGCCTTAACAATTCCCTATGTAACTGGATCCTGGACTTTCTAACTGGAAGACCTCAGTCAGTCCGTGTCGGCCACAACACCTCGAGCACTACCACACTGAACACAGGCGCCCCACAAGGCTGTGTGCTCAGCCCGCTGCTCTTCACACTGCTGACCCATGACTGCACTGCCAAGTTCAGGTCTAACCACATCATCAAGTTTGCTGATGACACAACAGTGGTAGGTCTCATCAGCAACAACGATGAAACGCACTACAGAGAGGAAGTGGCACAGCTGGCTGAATGGTGTGGCACAAACAATCTGTCCCTCAATGTGGAGAAGACAAAGGAGGTTGTGATGGACTTCAGAAGAAACTCCGCTGACCACCCCCCACTGACCATCGACAGCTCGACTGTGGAGAGAGTCAGCAGCACTAAATTCCTGGGGGTGCACATCACAGAGGATCTCACCTGGACCACCAACACCATGTCACTCTTCAAAAAGGCACAACAGCGCCTATACTTCCTCCGCCGGCTGAAAAGAGTAAGTCTCCCTCCACCCATCCTCACCACATTTTACAGAGGCACTATTGAGAGTGTGCTGACCAGCTGCATCACTGTCTGGTACGGGAACTGCAGTGCTGCTGACCGCAAGACCCTCCAGCGGACAGTGAACACAGCTGCTAAGATCATCGGTGCCCCTCTCCCCTCCATTCTGGACATTTTCATTACACGATGCTTCAGCAAAACCAGCAGCATCGTGAAGGACTCCACCCATCCCTCCCACAGTCTCTTTCAGCTCCTACCATCAGGAAGACGGTACCGGAGCATCAGAGCCCGCTCCGCCAGACTGCTCAACAGCTTTTTCCCCCAGGCTGTGAGAGCCCTGAACTCAAATCACCCCGCCCCCCTCTGAAACCCCACGCAAACCCCTACCTCCTGAAACATGGACCCCCCCCCAAACCCAACCCAACCCAACCTTACCACACCAAAGAAAAAACTGTATGACACTTTACACTATCTGCACTATGGACACTTTACACACACTGCTGCGTGTACACAATCCCACAAAAGACTCTGCAATATATGTTTACATGCTCATGCACTACATATCATCCTGCACTGTTCCCCAACCAGCTGCTGACTCAAATGTCTCTCTTTGCACATATTACAGTATCTTCTATTTTTATTTGTATAGCGTAAATATTTTTGTGAAGTATATAGTTTGTATTTTTTATTTTATTTTTTATCCTTTATTCTTTTAGTTGTATAGGGTAAATACTTATATATAGTATACTTATAGTTAAATCTGTCAGTAGGTTAGTTGTGTATAGGTTTATAGTGTTTTTTTTACTTCATTGTTGTATGTCTGTATTTATGTAGCACTATGGTCCTGCGAGGCACGACATTTCGTTCCACTGTATGTCCCCACATGTAGCGGAATGACAATAAAGCTCAACTTGAACTTGAACTTGAACATACAACACACACATATACACACAAACATATATATTATATATAATAATAATAATAATAATAATCTTGTCTGGTTAGCCCGTTTCCCACAATGTTTACGCATTAGGTCAGTAGGCTGAGAGAAGGTGTTATTTTGTGGCTGTTTGTACGCTTATGATATGAGCGTCTACACAATGAAAGCAATCCGGTCTAATTTTTCAACTACCTCTGAAAGTGGTCAAAAGTGGACAAGCTCAAAACATTTTAGACCCCGTTTACACCTAAAAATACTAAAATCAAATTTTTATAGGTTTATATTTTTTATAATGTTATAATTTCACATTTAATCTCCAAATTAATGTAGAGACAACATAAAGACAGTATATTTGAAATACTCGTTTAAATTGCATCTTTTTATGAATGAAGGCCAGTATCAGTGATACTAATACAGGTATTCATGTCTAGATAACCAACCAAGGGTATATACAGGAATCATGGAGTTAAATTTAATACAGTTTAAGACCTTTTTTAAGACCCCTTCCATACATTTTAAGATCTCATCGCCACTTACACCGTTACATCGGCAACACCTTACATTTACTATTTTGATTGTAAGATAGCACAAATAAACCATATTAGTTTGTGATAACTCCTTATCAATGCAACATAATTCAGAAAGGTGGGAATGAAGCACAAGATAATTAATTGAGTGACTAATCAATTGCAAGGTTTATTAGAAAGAGAAAACAGAAACCAGATTAGACCAATAAACAAAACAATTGAAAAAAAAACAAAAAACTTATGGAAGTGGGAAAATAAACCTAGAGATCACACAGTATATTCAAAAGATGCATTTGTAACATCAACTCTTATAACTGTCTGCAAACCATAGCTCTTTGTGGTACACTTCTCACGACAAACACCTGAGTGGTCAGACAGTTTACCTGTGATTACGGAGTGCCTGATTTGATGCACCAGAGCAAGTCCTTCAAACACAGAGTGTTAGTACTAGGGGTGTGCACGAATATTCGAACTGTAATTATTATTCGAAAAATAAAATACTATTTGAATTTGACTCTTTGCTGGCTGTAAATGCTGTGAATCCATGATAAATCCAAGCACTATCTCAAAGTTATAATTAAATGCACTGGGTGGTGCCGTGGATTGTATTTGATCATAATGTCGTTGTGTGGCTTGCGAAAACAGCGTTTTCTGTTCTTAAACCCGCCTCCCTAAACGAAACTTAAAGGAAGCGTATGTCTCATCAATCATTTTGCTATCAGATAAGTTATCATCTCGGATCCTGCGGGGTCCAGCTGCACTTACCTGCAGTCGTGAATGCAGTGATGGACAGCTGTCTTTCCTCGTTCGACTGGTGTTTGTATTTCATGTGATTTATCATTGTGGTGATGATATCTTAACTCAGATTCATTAATTAATTTGATCAAAAGAAATTCCATTTTGTAAGGTCATTTAGTAAGATCATTTTCAAGTAATTCCAAACTTCGCGACGCAGACGACAACATTATGTGATCAAATCCAAAAATAGACTACACAGAATCCCACTACTCACCTACACAATGATTAAATTCAGGCAAACTTTAGCATTCAGCCTCTTTGGACAAATTTACATAATGAAGAGATGATAAACAATTTAATACCTTGGAAAATGGCATTTAAGGTTTTTTACTACTTTAACCCTCTGGAGTCTGAGCGTTTTTTTGGGCCCTGGGGGTGTTCTGACATGCCCTGACATTTGTGCTTTTTTCAGTTGCTTATAAACATATTAATGGCAAAGGTGTAAATTCACTCTATATAGCACAAACAGGACTACAATAATATGTGAGCCACATGTATGTACATGTTTTCATTTTTGAGAGAATAATGTTTATGCGTGGTTATCGAAAAAACTAAAAATTAAAATTTTTGAAATAAGACCACAAAACACATACTAAATATGTGGCAATAAGACTTTTGACTTATGGATGTCGTCGCCTATAGTTTTTTCTTCAAAATTATGTGAAAATAGTCTTGCTTTATCGTTCACATAAAACCATACATTGATTTAAATTGATGTAAAACAGGTTTTGCTTGGAAAGCCAATATGCGAGGGGGCGTGAACGAGGAGTGGTTTACACCTTAGAATACACCCACTCTGCATAATGATGAGCCATTCACTCAGGTGTGACACTGACTGAGCCACAATGAAAGGACAAAAGATATATTTAGAAGAAGACTTATATTGACCATTTAAGATTTTGCTTACATCTATCTTGTAAATATGTTTTGCTATTTTATTAAAATGGTTACAATTACAACAATAATTACAATTTCAACAATATTTCAAGTGTACTCTTTCTTTGTAAAAAAAAAATGATTATAGGCCCTACATTTTATCTATGTATTCATTAGTTTGAATATAACCAACATTGGAACAGCTAACATCTTAGTTGATGACTTTATTTTTGACAAAAATCGTATTTTATATATAGAAATGGCTAAACAAAAGCTTATTTGATGTGGCAGTATATTCTACAGTAAAAACTGTACCCAAATCTACTAAACAAAATGTTGTCTTTCATATTTCGTCTGACTGTAACGTTGTTTTCATGAAATATTAGGGCATATTGTTAATTTGCAGTTTAATACGTTGCTTATACAAATAGCCTACATTTTATTTCAACATTCAGTCGATGTTTACTTATCTCAGTATAGCAATGCAGTTTGCTAAAACATCATCATTCATTCACACACGCGATTTAAATTGAAACTGTCTTTGCCAGCTGTGGTAAACAGCGCGCATCTGTGCCGTTTATTCATTCATAAACAGAAACCCACGTGAAGAAATTCACGTGAGAAGGAAAAAACTTACTTGTATTCCTCAGCTCGCTCCTCGATATACCCGCACTTCTGAGGGACATTTTCGATTAGTATTATTCCTCACAGCGCTGCAAGACGGTGTAAACAATGATCTAAATAAACGTGTGTGTTTTCTCGAGCTGATGGGGGCGTTCACAGGATTGCCTCAGCCATTTGCGTTTGAATAGCGCGCGCTCTCCGTGGGCGGGGCCGATTATAACGTAATGAGATGAGATGAGCTCGACTGGAATCGCTCTCTTTTAATACAGATTTCACAAGATGAGAATAATTGTTTTTTTATATAAATGACTTCATTTAAAAGAAGAGAATTCAAGCTTCATGCCTGTCTGTCTGTATGTCTGTTTGACTGAGTATTCGCTGAGTTATTGTTAATTTTCGGACGCGTTTCAGAATGGACTTCACTGGCAGAGAGAAGGCAGAACTCGCTTCGTGTTTATTTTTCTTTATTTGGCAAAAAGCACAACACTTTGTTTTTATTGTGAGTATACACAAAAATAATACACATTTAACAGAATCGATTGATGTATGAAACTCCTATGGAAAATCAAAGTCAACAGAGTATTTATGAGTTTCTTTTACACTAATAAAAAAAAAGCGAGCTGGTATCGCCGGCGATACAGCCGACCTCAGGGGGTTAAGGGCCTTAATTTTCTCTAAATTGATTTATCAACTCTGAATACTTTTTAAGATCCCGCGGACACCCGGGGTGCTTACGCCTACGGTTTCCCCCACTCTACCCTATTGTAGACAGAAATGGAAAATAAGAAAGTGTGATTGCGTCTTTCTCTCTCTCGCGCGCTCTCTAGCCTTTGTTGTCAGGCGCGGGTTATTCCCCGGTCATGGTCACACTAGCGGATGGCTTTTTCTGCAAATGGCAATAGGACCACTGGGAGGAGCCAGAGGAGCTTGATTTTTTTCACAGATTATCTGTCTCACATTCTACTGACAGGACATAATGACAGTTTTAACAAATATGTAAAAAAAAAAAATTTTTTACAAAAGTTACCTACTGCAGCTTTAATTAAATAATTGTGGTGGTTTTTACCCCTGGCACCCGAACCCAATCTTTTAAGGCCAAATACCGTCAAAACTTGAGCACAGCTCTTCATTTAGATTTCACTACTGATTTACACTGGCATCGCTGACAATGACCTCATTCAGATAATGTTGTACAATTAAAATGAAAGATAACGCAGCCTCTATTGTTATTGATTATTTGCGAAAGTCTACCGGAAGTTACGTTTTGGGCCACAAAAGCATCCATGCGCAATAACGGTTGTTTATGTTGTTGCCGTTGAAACCGTCTATAATATATATACAAGTGCACTGATTGGAGAGGCTTGTGTTGTTCAATAAATGTTTAATTTAAGCAATTGTCTGTATCATTTCTTATTAACTGTTAGATTTTATGAGATGAAGGGGGAAAAAAGGAAAATCGGCCAAAAATCAGCATCATATATTGGCCATCGGCTGCCCCGATTTCTAAATATCGGCACCGGCTAGAGAAAAACCCATATCGGTTGACCTCTAGATAGAACTTTAGTAATGAGAACAAAAACTTGATAAGCATGTATGAATGCATTTGTAATTTAAACTGAACTTAAACTAAACTGGTGCTTAAGATATTGTTGGTCATTCAGCATAATTTTTTTTTTATTATTATATATATATATAAAACCTAGAAATAGATCATAGTAATTATTATTAAAAGGTAATAATTAGGGATGGGGCCGATCCGATCCAGTATCGGGACCGATACCAGCGTAATTCACGTATCGGATTTTCCCGATCCAACCGGCGGAGATATCCGATATCCATGAGTCATGTCCGCGCTTTAACGTTGCCTGCTTAAATGACTCCAAAAGTGATTCCCGGCGGCTAGTCTGCTAGCTGGCCGCAAACTGCGGAATGGATTTACTGAACGGAGGCGCGGCTCAATGAGACACAGAGTTATGAGACACGCCCCCGCTCAGGAAATCCATTCCGCAGTTTGCGGCTAGCCAACAACGTCCGCTGTGTGGAAATACTTCACACTAGAAACACCGCAGAGCAAGACAGCGAAATGCAATGTTTGCAAAGCCGTAATTCAGAGCTCTTTGAAGCTCCCTCGCCTCGCGTCGTACAACACAACGAACGCAATCAAACATTTAAAAAAAGCACCACGTTACTGTGCGTTCACACCAAACGCGAATAGCGCGTCAAATTCGCGTCTATTTGGACGCTTGAATATTTTGAATCCATTCGCGCGTTAGGGTTAGATGGGGGGAAAATTACAGAGGGATTTATGGATATCTATATATCTATCTTTTTAATATGGATATTTACTCCTGTAAATCAGAATATACTGTCGATAGCCTTAAAAAATTGATTTTCGCCATGTTTTTTGGAATAAAATGTTATATAAATTAGGCTAGGAATAATATATTTACAAATCCCTCTGTAAATGTCTTCATAATATAACTAGGTACAAGACTGGAAAGTTTGGTGTATATAGGTGCTACTGAAGTGGAGATTTCGGACTTGGAGTGTGAGAGAAAAGTGATTTTGGGAAAACAGGCTTTAAAGATTTATATCAGTCAATTAGATTGTGCATTTAGAGTTAAAGCCCCCCCTTTTACTTTCACGATTGGTTGCTGATAAAAAGAAAATGACCATATTTGGATCTGACAGCATTGTACAGGAGAGAGAGAGCTTTCTAACGGTATATGTGACGACAGAAGTGCGGGCAGCAATCACGGAGCAGCGGGATGATTTAGAACGCCAACTTTTGTTGCATTTATGAGAAATCTACAGATGCAAACAGACCAAGTGTAGTAAAATAAAGATCTAAAAGTGTATTTCTGACTTTTTTTTTTTTCACCAAAAGTCTGACAGAAGACGTTATTGAAGACAAATATCCCAAAATCTCAAAATTAACCAGTAAAAAAAAAAAAAAAAAAAGATGTTTTTGCCTGCCGTGTCTCGCCTTAAAAAGCAGGCCTATTTATAATTAGACAAGTAATTCAATTTTCACGAAAATTATGTACAAATAATTATTAAAAAATTTACAAATAAATTTAAGATTTAAAGTCGGTAACTTAATAATAAAAAATCTGTAGATCAAGAATAGTTTTGGAATCAGATCATGACTCACTGAATCGAATCGGATCATGAGGTTATTAAAGAAAGATTCACCCTAATGTCACAGTCAGAAAAGAAGAAATCCTGCATCAATAATCATCATCATCATCGCACCATTCTGAATCGTAATCGAATCCTTAAGTGCCAAGAGATTCCCACCCCTACTGCCCAAGAGCGACCCACTACACGTCAAATAAAACTGCTTTAAATAGGACATTCTTTGAAAAATATCATTCATTTCTGTAGACATCGACATTTTAAATTATTGAGTTCAGTTTTGAGTATGAAACCAACCTATTTGTTCCTCAGTATCTTCTTGTTTCAAACTGAATACTTCTTCAATCTTCATTTCTTCACTCTCCTCTTTAATCAACGCCATCTTGTGTCACGTGGATCTCAGTTGCTTCACCGGGAGTTTTTCTGTGTGTTTGGACACTCTGTCCTGTTAAAGATAATAGAATAATGAGGATAATTAACAAAGAAAAAAGAATCCAAACTAAATCTCTGGGTGCGTCTCAATCAGCTCTAGTTCAATGCACTGGTAAGGGAGTGTCAGAGTGAGAGTTAAAGATAGGGTAAGAATTTTTTCAATAAACACTTATTTGTTATTCTGGTTGAAACTCTCTTCACATCCTAATAGCAATCAATAATAGAAGGGGTGTAAATTTTAAAACATGTACATCTTCAGATCCCATTAATTTCAATGGAGGGCGGGCGACTTCCGGCGACACGAGAGACAGTGACCAGTGTTCACATTCATGTTGATTTACTATTAACTAGTAGTAAAGAGTAACAGATGATTCGGTTCACGTGCCGCTTGAACTGAGAAATGTCAGCGATCTGTCATGTCACATTTACAAGCGCCAAAACTGTGTTTATTGTTTGAATTTCAAAATTAAATTAACAGAATCTGAGAGCTGAGAATTTGTTTTATATCAATCAATAGTAACCTTCTCTGTCTCGTCTGTCGGTGTCAGAGTCCCATCAGTGTCTTTGCTTCGCGATTCTCTGCGTGAGAAAATGGATGTGTGGCGTGAGAGTGTGTAAAGTGACAATTGCGCGAGTCTCACGGTGAAGGAGTGAGTTGGCAGCCCTGTGGATTCAGTGTGTAAATGTTTCTGGCGGGTGTGCTTGTGCTGTCGCGGTCTTGTTCATTTGCCATATTGTTTGTGTATCTCTATGGCAAACGCTGAGTCCGTTCGGAACTACGGGAGCCCAGAGGGGAGCATCGGCGGATATTAAGAGGAAACCGATTATCATTCAAACAAGTCGACGTAAACTACACATTTGAGTTAATCGCTAAAATCGATTTATCGCTCAGCCTTAAAGGGGTGTGTTATTTTCAAAGACCACCCCCTTAGAGCTCCAGCGAGGAGGAGGAGCTGGTCCTCATTTGACTCTGCAGTGAGTACCACTTGCTGACAGGAGCACCTGCATCCTACATGTTCAGCACTGAATGAGTGACAGGATCAAGGTAAGAGGCTGACATCTAGTGTAGAAGACTAGTAAATGAGATTAACGTCAATCAGATATTATTATGTTTAATGTTTGCGGGAATAAATACACACAAAAAAAAGATTGATTTGTGTTTTTTGAGAATTGCTATCGAATTGACCACATTTAAAAAAAAAAAGATTAATTGGAAAATCTTCTGGGGGGAATTTTGAATGGCTCCATTTCTCCCATTATAACTTGTCAGTACCTGAAATAGGCCTTTATCACAGTCTGCATGTCATCACATCAGGCTCCGATTAGAAACGTAGCCTAATCGAATTTATGCCTGCATTATTGTCGATGGAAGATCGCCAATTTTGACAAGAAAATTAAACTAACTTCGTTAAACTTGACAAAGTAGTATCAATATTTCAAACAGTTCAATATTACCTCACATTTCATTGTTACCCACTTTAATGTGCAACATTATGTGTGCGATAATGTCCCAGCGTTGCTGGTGTTTTCACAGTCCTGAGATAAAAGAAGATCTGCGAGTTATTGTTTTTATTGTTGTGGCATATTTATTATGATTTATCTCCAATCTTGTCTAAAACATAATCATATCCAGTCAAAACCAGAGGATGGGACACATTTAAGATGATCAAACTAATTATTTTTGAGGAATTTGGGCTGGAAATATTCACTTATTTGAACAACTTTTAATGTGATGTTTGTATGAATATGAACATTAATTTCTTGCTTTATTTAATAAAAAGGTGATCAGACTCTGAAGTATTGCACATATACATACAGGCTTGTGTGCTCCACTTTAAATCTAGAAATGTGCGCAGGAATAGACACATTTTCTTAGTTTTACCGTTTATTTTTGTTTTTTCTTTACTGTGGTTGATGGGTTTAGATAATGGGGCAAAACTCAGTAATCTATAAAACTATCTATAATTAATACAATAATTGACAGTGTAATTCGTATTTGCTGATTTTCTTCTGTTTTCCTCAATGATGGTCAATAATTAAAGCACTATTTTGCTTTTCGGTATATTAAAGTGAACGAGCAGTTCGTGACCCGGATGTGCGGAATAATAAAAAGCTACAATGTTTGAAGAGAGAAAGTCATTTCCACGACGAAAAACTTTATGCGCATTCAATGTAAATTAAATTATAGCATAGCATTGAGGACATCTCCAAAGTTATTAACCGAGAAAATGAGACGCATCTTTTCTATTACTTTTGTGTGGATGCACTTTACATTTATTTATAATAAATGTTAGATACAGCATTACAATGTCACGTTGAATAATAATCCATTCATTCTACAGCGCTTGCAAAACCTATAACATTGACTCAACTAATGGTTTTGATCAACTTAAACACTTAAAATGCTTCAAAACACAAACCTTTCTTCAGTCGAATCACCTCAGACACGAAAGTGCGGCGCAGCCTTGTGACGTGTTCTTCTTCTTCTGTGCATTTACTGGCGAGTTGCAAACCGACTAAAAGGGAGCAAAGCGCCACCTAATTGCTGGAGGGTGACAAAGAGGAAGATTTTCAGTTTCAAACCATCGTTTCAAACCATCGTTTCTTTACCTGTGAATTTTACAAAGAATTTAAATAAGATATCTTAGAATTTTGGAAAATTAAGTATTGTTGCCAACTATGTTAGGGATCTATTACACTGATTCCTAAGCCGGTTGAAGATTTATAGAGAATTGAAGGCCTATAACTTTAATCAATAATGGTTCTAAATTATTCTCACATTTCTTTGCAAATCGACTAAAGTTAGTCATGTTTAAATAAAATCATAGATGATTGTCAATCTGGCTTCATATGTGGATGATAATTGCAATAGTTCTGCTAAACTACCTTTTGGGACCACGATTCAATATAGGTAGAGGTGTCAAAAAAGGAGATCCATTATCTCCTCTCCTCTGTTAATTCTATTGGTGATGCAACATGCAAGTAATGCATTTTCATATTAAAATCAATCTGTTTCAAGGTATTCAGTAGGCCAATAATGTAATTAAATATTCCCATTTAGCAGATAAACATTTTTAGTAATTAAAAAACAGATATAGGCTACAGATGAACAAATGATAAAGCTTGAGTTGCTGAATATTCGATCCCTTTCTTCAAAAGCACTTATTGTTAATGATATGATTACAGATCATAACCATGTGCTGTATTTGAGAGAAACTTGGCTAAAACCAGATGATAACATTACTTTAAATGAGTCCACCCCGCAAGACTACTGCTATAAACACGAGGCTCGTTTAAAAGGATAAAGGGAAGGGAATTGCTGTAATTTATAGCAATATCTTCAGTATTACTCAGAAGTCTAGTTTCAAATATAATTATTTTGAAGTGATGGTGCTCTCTGTAACGTTATCTAGTGTAAATGATAAATCACTTCTGAGATTTGTGCTGGCTACTGTATATAGGCCACCAGGACACCATACAGACTTTATCAAATAATTTGCTGACTTTCTATCAGAGTTATATGGCTGCAGATAAAGTCCTAATTGTTGGTGATTTTAATATACATGTAGATAATGAAAAAGATGCATTGGGATTGGCATTTAGAGACATTCTTAACTCTATTGGAGTTAGACAACACGTGTCAGGACCTACTCATTGTCGTAATCATACTCTAGATCTAATATTATCACACAGAATCAATGTTGATGCCGTTGAAATTTTGCAGCAGAGCGAAGACATCTCAGATCATTATCTAGTCTCGTGTAAAATTAATTTAGCCAAGGCTGTAAAGCCGACTCTGTGTTACAAATATGTTAGACCTATCACTTTTGCCACTAAATATTGCTTTATTAATAATATTCCTGATCAGTTTCATCTCCTCAGCATCCCAGATAGCTTAGAATAACTTGATATTGCAAAATAAATGATTGACTCTCTCTTTTCCAGCACTTTAGACACAGTTGCTCCTTTGCTCTTAAAGAAGATTAAAGAAAATAGTCCAACGCCGTGGTACAACGAGCACACTCGGGCCCTTAAGAGAGCAGCCAGAAAAATGGAGTGTAGATGGAAGAAAACAAAATTAGAAGTTTTTCGCATTTCGCTGAGAGAGAGAGCATGATTCCGTATAGAAAGGCATTAAAAACTGCTAGATCTGCTTATTTTTCAACCCTATTAGAAGAAAACAAACACACCCCAAGGTATTTATTCAAAACAGTAGCTAAATTAACGAAAAATAAAGCTTCAACACCAGACATTTCGAAACACCACAGCAGTAATGTATTCTTTACTTGCAAGATTGATAATATTAGAGAGAAAATTATAACTATGCAACTGTCTACTACAGTATCGCATCAGACAGTGCATTTTAGTCTCCCTGAGGAAAAATGCCATTCATTCACTGCTATAGGAGAAAAATAATTGTCTAAAACAACATGTATGTTAGACCCTATAACGACGAAGCTACTGAAAGAGATGCTTCCAGAGGTCATAGATCCTCTTCTTAAAATCATTAATTCATCTTTGTCACTAGGATATGTACTGAACACTTTTAAGCTGGTGTGGTTTTAACTGCTGGGGGATTGGGTGCGCTGCTCAGACAATACAGAGGGTGCTTCTCAATATCCCTCCTCGTCTCCTTGCTCATCCGTCCTCCATCCTATGACCCGGAAACCGATCGAGCTCAGCCATCTTGAAGGACATCTCAAATCTCTCACTACTGGGGTACACATTTTAAACCTTATATCAACATAGCTAGCTTACACTACATAATTAACATTTTATGTTCTCCCTGCAGATCCTGTCAAACGTATCACCTGTCCGAACCTAGCTATACCTGATTTTCAAAACCCAAAGGCACTTTTAAGAGCCAACCTCTATCTATCACTTCATCATTTTCCATCTCTGCCTATCTTTTGCAATCTCTTTGTCCATCTATCTCATTATCTATATATCTATCCATCTCTCCAATCTCTTTATCTATCTCACAGTCTTTCCTCTCTGTCTGTCTAATTGTCTGTCTTATCAGTCTTTGTCAGTCTGTCTGTATTTGTCTTGTGTTGCAATGGCCACAAAACATAAACTTGACTCGCAGGATCCCCACTACCTCTTGAACTGAAACATGACCACATTCCAGCTGAAGCCAGTGTTAGAGTTTGTATATACCTCAATAATTTTATACTAGAACATATAACTTAATACTTCTAACTGTTTTACAGTCACATGCACTATTGAGTCCCCCCCATCCAGGTGGATGCTGCACATTGGTGGTGGTTGAGGAGATTCCCCCTTCCATGTAAAGCGCTCTGAGTGCCAAGAAAAGCGCTGTATAAATGTAATGAATTATTATTATTATTGAGTGCTCCTGTCATCCAGTGTGTAAGTTCCACTTACAGTACCCTCAGCAAAACTAAATCCTCAAGAGAAATTTGGCAAATAACAGTGATTAATTTAAGTTTAAATGTAAAATCCATGTATAATTAAAGTTATTAAAGAAAACCCCCTCAGACAAAACTGACAGTGCAATAGATGAATTAAGAACAGTTTTTACTACAATTTAGTAAAGATTTGGGCCAGTTTGATACTGAATCTTAAAAGGGTGTGTTTATTCTAAATATTGATCAGTTGACTTTTAATTGTCCCTTACAGCTTTATTTCGTATTTCCTTTACAGAAAAAAATATGGCGAGGCTGTCCTTCTGCTGAGCCTCAAAGAAGCTCTGCATCATCGTGGTCTTTTCGGCGGCAGTAAGCCTCAGAGTGCTGGAAAGAAGCAAGAGCATGCCACCTAAAATGCCTTATTGCAAACGAGGATGTTGGTCATTCTTTGAGTAGGCTTTGTCACGAGCCTGCTGTTATTAGATTGGTTTTCTTTAATATTAAACTATAATTACCTAGGGTAGGTTTGATGAGAATTAATGCTCAGTGCCCTGCTTTATAGGTGCCCAATTATTGCTTTATAACAAAAAATTCTGATTGAATCTTTTCATATAAATGAGATATAAGACGACTAAGTACAGTTTTTCAACAATCTAAAGTTTTTGAACAGACATTGTTTAATAACAATTATACTTTAGGTCACCGTTAAACAAAATCATTACAGTAATCTTCTAAAAGATAAATAGAAGATATGAATGTATTGAAACTTAAAACAGTCTTTTAATTTTAAAATATCTAATGTAAACTTTTAAGGTTATGCTTTGAAATGAATTTAGTATGGAAAGGCGTTAGCAGACTAACATGACATACGCTCTGACACGATGCACAGAGCACGGTGAAAGTGAGAATAATGGTACGGTGACCGAGAATAATCGGTCTGTCACCCGATATCCTGAAGCTATCATTATTGTCAACTAACTTCTTTCTCAGCGCTGATCGGAAGGACCTTATAAGCAGCCTATCAGTGGGACAGTCTCTAAATGTTCTCATGGTTGCTCTCTCTGAAGACAGGCCTATGTTGTCATTTTCTCACAGATACAACTTAAGAAATTATTGAACATGACTTGTGACGCTCAAGAGAGGATGGACTCTTCACCACTCTGGAGTTGCCCATGGTGAGAGGCGGCGGGCTGGTGTGGGTTTGCTTATAGCCCCCCAGCTCAGCCGCCATGTGTTGGAGTTCACCCCGGTGAACGAGAGGGTCGCTTCCCTACGCCTTCGGGTCGGGGATAGGTCTCTCACTGTCGTTTGTGCTTACGGGCCGAACGGCAGTGCAGAGTACCCGGCCTTCTTGGAGTCTCTGGGAGGGGTGCTGGAAAGTGCTCCGACTGGGGACTCCATCGTTTTACTGGGGGACTTCAACGCCCACGTGGGCAGCGACAGTGACACCTGGAGGGGCGTGATTGGGAGGAACGGCCCCCCTGATCTGAACCCGAGTGGTGTTCTGTTATTGGACTTCTGTGCTAGTTACAGCTTGTCCATAACGAACACCATGTTCAAGCATAAGGGTGTCCATCAGTGCACATGGCACCAGGACACCCTAGGCCGGAGGTCGATGATCGACTTTGTGGTTGTTTCATCCGACCTCCGGCCGTATGTCTTGGACACTCGGGCGAAGAGAGGGGCGGAGCTGTCAACTGATCACCACCTGGTGGTGAGTTGGATCCGATGGCGGGGGAGGAAGCTGGACAGACTCGGCAGACCCAAACGTACTGTGAGGGTCTGTTGGGAACGTTTGGCCGAATCTCCTGTCAGAGAGATCTTCAACTCCCACCTCCGGCAGAGCTTCGACCAGATCCCGAGGGAGTCTGGAGATATTGAGTCCGAGTGGACCATGTTCTCCACCTCCATTGTCAACGCGGCCACTCGGAGCTGTGGCCGTAAGGTCTCCGGTGCCTGTCGAGGCGGCAATCCCCGAACCCGGTGGTGGACACCGGAAGTAAGGGATGCCGTCAAGCTGAAGAAGGAGTCCTATCGGGCCTGGTTGGCTTGTGGGACTCCTGAGGCAGCTGATGGGTACCGACGGGCCAAGCGGACTGCAGCCCGGGTGGTTGCGGAGGCAAAAACTCGGGCCTGGGAGGAGTTCGGTGAGGCCATGGAGAAGGACTATCGGTCGGCCTCGAAGAGATTCTGGCAAACCGTCCGGCGCCTCAGGAGGGGGAAGCAGTGCCCTACCAACGCTGTTTACAGTGGAGGTGGGCAGCTGTTGACCTCGACTGGGGATATCACCGGACGGTGGAAGGAATACTTCGAGGATCTCCTCAATCCCGCCGTCACGTCTTCCATTGAGGAAGCAGAGGCTGAGGGCTCGGAGGCGGACTCGTCCATCACCCAAGCTGAAGTCACCGAGGTAGTCAAGAAACTCCTCGGTGGCAAGGCACCGGGGGTGGATGAGATCCGCCCTGAGTACCTCAAGTCTCTGGATGTTGTGGGGCTGTCTTGGCTGACACGCCTCTGCAACATCGCGTGGTGGTTGGGGACAGTACCTTTGGACTGGCAGACCGGGGTGGTGGTCCCTCTTTTCAAGAAGGGGGATCGGAGGGTGTGCTCCAACTATAGGGGGATCACACTTCTCAGCCTCCCTGGGAAAGTCTATGCCAGGGTACTGGAGAGGAGAATCCGGCCGATAGTAGAACCTCGGATTCAGGAGGAACAGTGTGGTTTTCGTCCCGGTCGTGGAACACTGGACCAGCTCTATACCCTCTACAGGGTGCTGGAGGGCTCATGGGAGTTTGCCCAACCAATCTACATGTGCTTTGTGGATTTGGAGAAGGCATTCGACTGTGTCCCTCGCGGCGGCCTGTGGAGGGTGCTCCGGGAGTATGGGGTCCGGGGCCCTTTGCTAAGGGCTATCCGGTCCCTGTACGACCGGAGCAGGAGCTTGGTTCGTATTGCCAGCAGTAAGTCAGACTTGTTCCCGGTGCGTGTTGGACTCCGGCAGGGCTGCCCTTTGTCGCCGGTTCTGTTCATAATTTTTATGGACAGAATTTCTAGGCGCAGCCAGGGGCCGGAGGGGGTCGGGTTTGGGGACCACACGATTTCATCTCTGCTCTTTGCGGATGATGTTGTCGTGTTGGCCTCATCAGACCAGGACCTCCAGCATGCACTGGGACGGTTTGCAGCCGAGTGTGAAGCGGCTGGGATGAAAATCAGCACCTCCAAGTCCGAGGCCATGGTTCTCAGTCGGAAAAGGGTGGCTTGCTCGCTTCAGGTTGGTGGAGAGTTCCTGCCTCAAGTGGAGGAGTTCAAGTATCTTGGGGTCTTGTTCACGAGTGAGGGAAGGATGGAACGGGAGATTGACAGGCGGATCGGTGCAGCTTCTGCAGTAATGCGGTCCCTGTACCGGTCTGTCGTGGTAAAGAAGGAGCTGAGCCGCAAGGCGAAGCTCTCGATTTACCAGTCAATCTACGTTCCTACTCTCACCTATGGTCATGAGCTGTGGGTCATGACCGAAAGGACAAGATCCCGGATACAAGCGGCCGAAATGAGCTTTCTCCGTAGGGTGGCTGGGCGATCCCTTAGAGATAGGGTGAGAAGCTCGGTCACTCGGGAAGAGCTCAGAGTAGAGCCGCTGCTCCTCCACATCGAGAGGGGTCAGTTGAGGTGGCTCGGTCATCTTTTCCGGATGCCTCCTGGACGCCTTCCCGGGAAGGTGTTCCGGGCATGTCCCACCGGGAGGAGACCCCGGGGAAGACCTAGGACACGCTGGAGAGACTATGTCTCCCGGCTGGCCTGGGAACGCCTCGGTGTCCCCCCGGAAGAGCTGGAGGAAGTGTCTAGGGAGAGGGAAGTCTGGGCATCCCTGCTTAGACTGCTGCCCCCGCGACCCGGCCCCGGATAAGCGGTAGAAGATGGATGGATGGATGGACTTGTGACGCTTCAAACTATTTTACATACCCATGATAAATAAAAAAATATATACTTAAAGTTCAAGTCGAATTTTTCCACAAACCATCGTTGTAGAATATTTGTTTTTATTAAGACTTTTAATAATTTATTTAAAACATCTTTTATTTTTAAAAGATATCATTTAAACTTTTAAGATTTTACTTTGAAGTAAATTCAACACAACATTCACAATGTCTCATCCCATCACTGAATACACTCCTCTGAGTCACGCTGGTGTGAGAGAGAACCACTCTGTGATTTATGTTAACTCTCTTAAGACCTTCTTGAACATGTAAGTTCAAGAGTTGTACGTTTCTAAACATGTAAGATGAATTTTATTTATTCATCTAAAAACTAAAATAATTGGTTTCAGTAGATTTTTTTTTTGTAAGATATTTATTTTATATTATTGTGTGAAATATAAAACATTATTCTCACTTTCACCGTGCTCAGGAATGCGTTTCATATGTCAGAGCTCACATGCGAAGGGGGCGCGGACACACACACACACACACACACACACGGTGTTTGCTTCGGTGCTGTAAGCTCCGTCTTAGCCTCGTATTTCCTTGTTTTGAACCATCATTTACTACAATTTCTAGTTGTTTATACTACTACTAAATACAGCTTACCCAACATCTCAGATTAACCTGACATCGCTAGCTTCCGTTACTACTAGCACAACACGCTAGTAATTCGCTAGCCTGTTAACGCGCCACCCGTGCGCTCAGCTATTTTTATTTATTTATTCTCGCGCCTTTGAGTTCATAAAAGCTCAGGTGAGTAAGAAACACTCAACAAACACGGTGAGTAATGTCTTGTCCTGTTATTATCATGCGTCGCGTCTGAATGCGTTGTTGTTTTTGGAGCTCTATCGATTTGATTTATAATTCTTGATTTTTCTCTTTAAACTCGCTTACAACGAACATTTTCTACTTTTCCTCACTGAGAAGCACTACTGCTCAAACCTCATAGTTACAACGCGGACTGTTGAGCAGACACGTCTCAAGCCTATTAGTGATCCAACGCTGCATACTCTTAAGGGCTCTGACAGAGTCAACGCGAGCAACGTGAGCGACGTGCTCCCTTTCATAGTCTACAAGTCGGACGCAAGCAACTTGCAGTATCGCCCCCACCAACAACGCATAGTATTGCATGCTACGGTGCGTCGCGTATCAAAAACTGGGACGACACATTTTGCTACGCATAGACGCATAATGGCGGCCGAAGCGTAGCGATGCGTAGCCTTGCAGGCGCGTATGCGTAACGAATGCGTTGACTCTGTAAGAGCCCTAAAGGTTACGTCCGTGGATCACGGCTGAACGCATCTTCTCCACACTCACTTACAAACAAACATTTTTTTTGGCCTATCGTGCGTCTACTCTACACCCCTACCACAAAAAAAAAAAAAAAACGGATTATATCCAAGACTTCAGTCATAAATTAGTATTAATATTGATAGCATCACCGGTAGCTTCGTTGCTAACTCACTGTCCATCTGTTAAAATGGCGAATATATCAGATGTAAGTAGTCTACCTTTTGGTGCAGGTGAGGACACATTTGAGCTGCACGCACTGCAGTCTGAGCTGGAAGCTGTTGAGAAACAGATCCACGACCTTTTATTGAGACAGGCCGAGCTGAGAGACCGGTGTTTGGCTCTTGAAACATCACGCGGCGATGCACACAAATCAGTGTTTAAAGGGATAGTTCACTTTGAAATAAATTTTTGGTATGTTTTAGCTTACCTCAAGGGCATCCAAGATGTACAGTAGGTGTCTTTTTTTCCACAGTAGTTTCAATTTTGATATTTTTAGGTCAAACCGTTCTTGTCTGTCAGTCATATAATGCAGGTCTATGGTCACTTGTCTCAAAGAGCATTTACATTTACATTTATGCATTTGGCAGACGCTTTTATCCAAAGCGACTTACATTGGATTATCCTATACATTTATACATAGGTATGTGCAATCCCCTGGGATCGAACCCACAACCTTGCGTTGTTAACGCAATGCTCTTACCACTGAGCTACAGGAAAGCCTGTACAGCAGGCTTTCCTGCACAGAGTCCAAAGCATGCACAGAGTCCAAATTAAAACAATTCCCCGTCGTCCAAATTAAACAATTCCCCATCGTAAGTACACGTTGATGGCCTAAGACACGAAACGAGCGGTTTGTGTGAGAAAACGAACAGTATTTATATCGTTTTTACCTCTTATACGCAGCCATGTCCGAGTGATCTGATCTGACGTGTACGCAGACTGGTGCATAGATATGTACACTAGATGTCGCCTTAAAGACATTCGTTCCAATGAACTGCCGTAGACAAGGCGACATCTAGTGTGTATATACCTATGCACCAGTCTGCGTACACGTCAGATCAGATCACTCGGACATGGCTGCGTATAAGTGGTAAAAACGATATTTACTGTTCGTTTTCTCACACAAACCGCTCGTTTCGTGTCTTAGGCCATCAATGTGTACTTACGATGGGGAATTGTTTAATTTGGACGATGGGGAATTGTTTTAATTTGGACTCTGTGCATGCTCTTTGAGACCGTGACCATAGACCTGCATTATATGACTGACAGACAAGAACGGTTTGACCTAAAAATATCAAAATTGAAACTACTGCGGAAAAAAAGACACCTACATCTTGGATGCCCTTGAGGTAAGCTAAAACATACCAAAAATTAATTTCAAAGTGAACTATCCCTTTAAGAAGGCTATCAATTGTCTTAAATAACTTCCTAGGATCAGCAGCACCTTTATTGATAACATGAGAGTAATATGCCTCTCTGCTAGTCTTCAAAGCAAGATGATACTGCAGCTGGTGTTATTCAAACATTAGTTTGTGAACGGTGATACCTGATTTTTTATACAACCGCTCAATCTTCCTTCCCTCAACTTTAAGTGCACGCAGATCATTTGTGTACCAGGGAGACGACTTGGAAAAGGATACAACTCGTTCTTTCACTGGTGCAACAACATTAAGAATTGAGGAAAGTGCAGAGTTGTAACAGTCAATAGAGCCAAGCACAGGAAGCTCCGCAACAAGGTTAGAAATCCTTTCAGGGTCAATATTCCTAATATTACTAAAGGATATGACACGCTGTTTAGAAGACTGCAGAGAGGCAGAGATGGTAAATTCACGTGTCAGTCATTTATGATCACTAAAATTAACTTCATCTTTAGAGAGCTGATCTATACCAATACCCACAGAACATACCAGGTCCAATGTATGTCCAGATTTATGAGTTGAAAAGTCAACATGTTGAATAAAGTTAAAACACTCTAACACATGCAGGAAGGCAGCTGCAGAGGAACAGTCTGGATTGTCGACATGAATATTCAGGTCCCCTATTAGCAGCATGTCTGGACAAATAGGACTTAGTATTGTCAATAATTCTGCAAGTTCAGAAAAGAACCTTGCATCAGCCTTAGGTGGGCGATAGATTAAAACAACTAGTACTGGTGAAGTGCTGTTAACTTTGATAGTCAGGCATTCAAAAGATGACACAGCAGGTGTTGTAACTTCTGCAATAGACAAATCAGATCTGTATAGAATAGCAAGACCACCACCTTTACCAGTGAGTCTAGGTCTGTCAATGTATGTGTATCCAGGTGGTTTGGCTAAATTAAGGTTGAAAAAGTCATTTGGTTGATGCCATGTCTCACAGAGACAAAGAAAATCAAGTTTTCTATCCAATATTATATCGTGAAGCAGCGCGGCTTTCTTGTTCATTGAACGCACATTTAATTGAGTGAGTCTAATTTTAGAACTTGCGTTCTTTACGCGATTCTGCAACGTCTTCTGAGGAAAATGTAAATTAGATGAACAGATGCCACGAGAGTTAAGATGTCTTGAACGCCTAGATGAGGAGTGAAGTACATTTATTCCAGCAGGCGAAGGATAGAAACATCGGCGGGAGCCACGATATCTTGGCCGATGCAAAAGTTTGAATGATCGCAAAGTTTTAATAATACAGGTGCTGGGAGGCAGATGATGATCCAATGAAAAAAGCTCAGAAGATGAGTACCTTATCATGTTGGTGTTCCACAACCTTGATTCCAGTGTTCCACAGAATCCAGTTATAGCATAGACCAGTGAAAAGAATGTAGTAAAGGGAAACAGCATGCTTATATCCAATGGAATCCTGATAAAATTGTGAAGATCGCAACACTCTGAGTCACGGGTGTCGTTCAGCGATTAAAATGCAGAGGCCGCAGCAGCATCAGACCGTTAGTGAATCCACACACGCAGACATACACCGACTTCAGATTGGAGATGACACAATTTCCAGCCTCGTTCAGGTGCCGCACCCCCCACTCGCCACTCGAAACAACAAGAACGCAGAGGAATCACCTCAAAAGCGATCAGCAATCCAAGCTCAACAGGAACCTCACATTTAAATGTTGAGATGAGAGGTAGGCCTAATAGGCTATTAAATTATTTAAAAAGTTGGTAGCAGAATAAAACAAATGTTAAAATAACAAATAACTAAAACACATGGGTTGAGAAGCGGCATCCAGCTGAGCCAGCGTCCTCTCACACCCCGGTATTACTGTTTTACTGTTAAATACTGTAACAGTATTACTGTTAAATACTGTTTGTGGATATCTGCTCAAACGTAGATATGTATAATATGGTAACCATAATGTTTCATATTTTGGAGCATGCTGTGCGTTTGAATGTATCATATTTTGGAGCGCGATCGCGTTTGAAAAGCAAAACGCACCAAACATTAGCCTTTATGTTTTTACTATTATCTAATTTCATATCATCATAACGAATGGAAACATTTGAAGTAACATATGATAATCAATATATTTTTCTCTAGCGTAGTTGTTACTGAAATCTTTTTGAAGATTTATAGGCTGCTATAGGTTATTGTTATTATTATTTTATGCAGCACTGCGCATAGCCTATGCCTACAAGGCACAACAAACCTGGTGTTCATTATATTATATATTGTTGGAAACATTTGTGTGTATGTGTGTATTCTGTGAATTTTAAAAAGCAATTTTAACCAGAAAAATCTCAAATTTATTCCCAAAATCGTGCAGGCCTAGTTTCTCTTGATACCAGTATGTTCACTTTTTTTCTTTTCTTTCAGGGCCCAGATGCCACTGAGTCCTGCTGACTTCAACATTCACATGAGTCTCTGTACATAAACATGGTAAAGTGAAAATCAAACACCTTGGAAATGAAAGGTATGTACAATGTTTTTAGGAATGGCACAAAGGTCTCTGTCTTTGGATCATTGTTTTCAATGTGCTCTTTTGTCATTTGTTGTGTATCTTTGGATTATGTTGTGTTGTAAATAAATCCAAACAATCTAAAAGCCATTCTTTTTTAATTCTCCTTATTCTTTGTGCAAGGTTGCTCTGAATGACAGGGCCTGATAGCTCCTAATAGGGCCGTTAGGGGAGTGTCTTTGTCTTTCTCAGGTGTGAAAGACATACATATTAATGAGATGATCACGCCTCTTCGCATAAAGCTTTCTCACACAAAACACGTCTTAGAAATTTTAAATCAATATATTATCATATCTGAATGAGCAGTCAGGATGATTTTCACATAGTTTTGGAGCAAATATTCTAGGCTACGTGATACAATTTTCAAAAGTCTTGTGAAGAAATAATCAGTATGGGTTTCATGGCCTTATTTCAGTGACAATTTTTTTGTGTATTTTCACAAACCACGCATAAATGTCATTATCTCAAAACTACAAACTTTTACATACATGCTGCTGATATATTATTGTAGCAGAGTTTGTGCTAAATACAGTGTAATAAGACTTTAGCCATGACAATGTCACAAGTAACAGAAATAAGCACAAATGTCAATGCATGTCAGAACACCTCCAGGGCCAGAAAACAGCTCAGACCCCAGAGGGTTAAAAAAACATAATTTAACATATTAATAACACTTTTTAATTAATCCACTTAAAGTGTTTATTACAAATAAATGACTAAATTCTATAAATGTTAATGAACTAATTAATGAACTAATAAATGTAGTATATTCAGGTAGTACACATTAACCAGTATATGTAATCACTGTTTTAGATATCACACGTTAGCCTATTGCCCTCATAAGAAAATTTGAAAACAGAAATGTAGTGGTCCTTGTTGTATTACAAATTTATTAAATGTTTAATTTAGGTTGCAACAGTAAAAGTTGAGTACATTGAAGTTAGCATTTTAAGGTTAAGATCACTGGGACTCTCACCTTTTGTTCTGCAAATGGCTTTCGGAGCCCAAATGGCTATTGGAGCTAGAGGTCTTCACAGTGAACCCGAGACCCGTCGACCCGGGACCCGACCCGGGACCCGCACGGGTTCGGGTCTATATTTTAAATGATCAGCCGGGTCCGGGTCGGGTCCGAATCTATTACTTCGGGTCCCGGGTCTGTTTAACATTGTGTGTAATACCCGTGCGATCGGAGTCATCAGATCAGACGCGGAAAAAAAACGGCCGTGATTAGACACTGCTTGTGTTTTTTTGTAACTTGCAACTTGTAAAATTAGGACACTCAAAATAAATTGCGTTAAAAAGCATTATTTTAGGTTGATCCAGCTAGCGCGCATGTGCAGTCTCAAGCGCGTGTCATGTTTCTATGGCAACCAGTTACCAGAGCTTCAGTGAGGGACCGCCAAACCGCGCTTTAGATTTTACAATATAAATTAACCGTCTTGTTTAATCTTAAAGTTTTAGTGGTCAGATTCAGACTCGATGCAGAGCAGAGAGCACGGAGATGATAGCAAATAAATAACGTCAGCGGCCATGGCACTGAACAAGCAATCGTTATTATAGTTCAAAAGGGCAAACAGTCAAAGTTAATATGCGAGTTAACTCGAGTTAGAATGTAAGTTACATGTGCAAAGTTGCATTTGTCATCCGTCACCGTGACATCAAGTGGACTATTGAAGCTGAAATAATGAGTGGATTAAGCTTGGACTTGGAATAACGAGAGGAATAACATGGATAACTTGTCGGAGGATTGTAATGCATGATCACAGCCAGTCAGGTAACGTTACAAGGAAGGGAGAGGAGACCAGCCTACTACGCTACTACGGCTCCTTAAATTAGGTAAGACAAAAAGTTGTATTTTTCGCAACAGGTTTATTGACTTGTAAGCAGTTTAAGGTGGAATATGTGACAATCGGGTCCAGTCGGGTCTGTGTCTTCCCGGCGGTTTCGGGTCCAGCTTTCAAATAATAGACGGGTCCAGGTCGGGTCCGGTTAGGCATTTCTCGGATCTGCACGGGTCCGGGTCCAGCTTTTGAAATAATAGACAGGTCCGGGTCGGTTCGTTGTAGCACATTACGGGTCTCTTTCGGGTTCGGGCACGAATTTTTGGACCCGTGAAGACCTCTAATTGGAGCCCCAGCCCCAATAGTTAGGCTGATTGGATTAGCATATGCGTTTGAATAGTTATGCTGATTGGATTGAGACTGGTAACACGCTGGAGTCTAGGGCGGTTCCTTAACCTGTATACTTAATTTACATGCTTTGTTCAACCTCAATGTAAATCCCTCCCCCTAAATGTATATAAAAGTGCAAGGCAACTTTCTTTAGATTAGACTTGATGATGATGAACTACAGACTGATGAACTACAGACATGGAAGTATAAATCTCTTCTGCTTATAAAATCCATCTCAAGTCTCCTGGTTTCTGCTTCGATGAAGGAATAAAAGTTTCCAACATCCTCATTGAAATACCCTATGGACGTTGAGTATCTATTAATTCATTAATTAATTAAATAAACAATGTTGCTTTAAGATCATATTGAGTGAACGTCCACTACTCAATTAAACTAGTATTGAAAATAAAGTGATGTATTCCGATAGTAAATCAACCTGACATAATCATTTGATAACTGTATTATCTGAAGTAGCCTACCGTAGACAAATAGCAAGGCGCTGAGCAGGACCAATTGCCTGACGAAAAAAGGTGTGCATCTTGGCAATCCGGGGTCTTCCTCCGGAGGTAGAGCAGAGCAGCTACAATGATCCTTCTCTGTTTTTGATTCAGGACTGCTTAACGAAATCAGTATACACATCACTTCTTCGAACAAATGTTTTAAATATGCAACATTTCCCACTCGGTCAAAACCACGCCCATAGCGGTAAACTCAAGGAACGCCCATCAACGTACAAATGTGGGGAGGCGCCGCGACACCACGCGACAGTCGTGTCGCAAAAGTGGATCAGTACCGTAAAGCTGCCTTTCCACTCCACACGACATTCGCATATGATTGTCGCATTTCGCCCCATAGTGTCAGTCGCACGGAACTTTCATTACAATCGTACACGGCAACATGGGAGAGGAGTTGATTCTCGCAGTCTCCGAATACCCCATTCTGTATGATATTACTCTTGAATCATACAGAAACGTCAGCAGGAAAAATTAAGCGGTGTGTTTTGATTGCCAAATGTGCAGAATGAATGCAAATCTTTGTCCCGCCTAAATTAGCATCTAGCCTAGTATTTCAATGCAGTTGTATTATTCCGCATTTAAGACAGTGGTTAACATAACAATGAACAATGCTATCAGTTTTTAAAATGTTTAGTTTCAAATTTAAAGTTATGCTCATAAGCTACTGTGATATGAACTAGCAGTATGAAATTAGTCTGAAATTTAAAAAAAATTGCAGTATTAACTAACTGGTATGAAAATACCAGTGTTGGGTGTAGGCTAATGCATTTATAATGAACTAAAATTAAAATAAGGGATCACTCTTCATGTTTCTGTAGTTTGATTAGTCACTTATGATGTAAGTTTACAGTTATGTAAGTTAAGTTTACAGATATGTAATTGTTTTTAAACTTAACAGTGGATGAGTGCAGGAAAAAGTGGAGGGATCTCCATGATGTTTATGTCAGGGAAAAGAGAGAGGAGAAGAAAAGAAAAAGCGGAGCAGCTGCCAGCCAGAAACACCCTTCGTGTTACTATCATATCATGTCTTTCCTCCTACCATTTATCTCTTCTCGACCCAAATCTGGGAACATGGAAGTGGAGAGTGGAGAAGGGAGTAGAAATGAGGAAGACAGTGCAGAAGCAATGGCAGATGAAATACATGTGCAAGAAAAGCAGGTAGGACAGGACACAACAGAAATAAGAGTAGAGATCAGTGCAGAAGAGAGTAGGATGGACTGTCTAGGAGAGGACATGACTGTAGAGGAGGAGAGCAGAAAGAAGCAGAGTGGAAAAGACTTTGCCCAGCCACGACAACACCGGAGAAGATTTTAAGCTGGATCCAGGTCTTCTTTTGAGCAGACAATCGTTGAGGCCATACAAACTTCCAACTGTCCTGCCCCTGCTGGATCAGAAGATCCTGACATGCAGTTTCTGCAGAGTTTGCTGCCAGCCCTGAAGAGACTTGAGCCTAAATGCAGGGAACTCACCAAGCTGAAAATCCACCAGCTAATGTTTGAGGCGGAGTTTAACTGAGTTTTGAAGATAAAAAAAAAATAAAAAAAAATTGAATAATGGTGCTAAAGTTATCTCTCCTTTTCTTGCAGAAATTTTCAACTGGACCTCCTATCTTGCTGGACCTCTTTACACACACGTTATTAATTTCTGACATGTTCACTGACACACTGTTCTTAAATAAAGATTTTGATTGCTCATTTACTTGAACTTGTGTTAATTGCTACCATGTGTGACGGAGTGGTACAGGTATTGGACACAAGGAATTTCGACTACGCCACCCTGGGAATTTCACCCAGGGAAATATGAATGACACTTAAATTGTTATTAGGTCACACAGGTTCGACTCTCTTAAAAGGGTAGGCAGAAACGTGGGTATCAAAAATACAAAATCTTTATTAATATAAAGTTTGATTTTAGAGCAAGGAGATAAATCACATTAAAATGCAACCATTGTACAAGACAGCATCTGAAGGCTGGAAAGAGAGGTATAAGGCGGACAAAGTTTCAAAATAATAAAATCACAAGCACATACACAACACACTTCTAATACTTACACAGCTTACAAAAACTACACCGACTTACAGGGCTGAGGTACACCACAGGAGAAGTGATCACTAAGCTAGTTAGCCGAAAGCACACACACACATCACCGTGCACTTCAGATCACACCACAACACTTCAAAAGTGTCACACAGCAAACGTTCGGAGGAGCACCACCACCACAAGAGATCCTTCACCCGTGGGACCCCAGCGCCTGAAAGTAGATCAAAATTAATAAACAAACTTCAAAAATAACAATCAACCACAGTTTGATAGTATCACAATGTAGTCATAAAGCAGATACTCATAATAACAATGATATACAGAGATTCAAACAAAAGAAAACAAATTAACTCAATTCACACAACAGGGTTATGAACCTGTTATGAACACTGGTGAGCGTCAACCTCAAAATTCAGTACACAGTAAACTATCAGTCAAACCAGACAGCAACAATCCCCTCTATTAGTGGGGAGATACGATGTTCTCGCAGTATGGCAGGAGAGAAGGGACAGGGCTGTAACGTTAACTGTAGCGACAGCGGAAAAAGCAAAACGCCACAGACGAGAGGAAGAATCCTGAGTCAAATACAAAGAAAAGCACAACTAAAATTTATGTTGCACCTGTTAAAATGTTCAGCTCATAACTACATGCACGATTATGTCACCAGGTGACCACATGTTGTGGGTCGGAACTAATCTTCCCGAGGTTTGTTTCCCATAAGGAGGAGGCATTAAAAGACGGACCAAAACAAAGCCGGCATTTTACACGTGATGTCCTTATCGCTGACTATGGACAGGTGTGCAGGAGGAAAGTGTGGGGTTTAGTGATTGGCTAACAAGACTCGTCAATGTGTTTTTAAGCTTGTGACTTACAGTCTTTGAAAACGGAGTGTGGGGTGAGGCGGATTTGCGGTGAGCTCTGGATTCTCGCCCAAGGGGTAGTGCTGGCTGGACACGCAACGGTGGAGTTTGTAATAAAGAGAGGACAACGAGCACGAGTGACTTGGAAGCCGGACTGCCTGGGGCTGTGGATTACCGAATCTGACGAGGCAAGAGGGAGATCGGCGGGGCTATGATAAGCTAAGTAAACATTCCTACATAAAGCGACTGGATCGAGTTGTAGAAAGTTTTGTCAATGAGTACACGTCCAGGTTGGACTGACCGCTTGTGCTGTAGCCAACGATCCCCCAGCTTCACTGTACTATTCTATTGACTTCCATACTGGATGTGCATACTGCTGTCTTGCTAGTGCTGTAGCCAACGATCCACCAGCCTCACTGTATTATTCTATTGAGTTCCATACTGGATGTGTATTACTGCTGTCTTGCTAGTGCTGTAGCCAACGATCCCCCAGCCTCACTGTACTGGTCTATCGACTTCCATACTGGATGAGTATTACTGCTGTCTTGCTAGTGCTGTAGCCAACGATCCACCAGCCTCACTGTACTAGTCTATCGACTTCCACACTGGATGTGCATTTCTGCTGTCTTGCTAGTGCTGTAGCCAACGATCCACCAGCCTCACTGTACTGGTCTATCGACTTCCATACTGGATGAGTATTACTGCTGTCTTGCTAGTGCTGTAGCCAACGATCCACTAGCCTCACTGTACTGGTCTATCGACTTCCATACTGGATGTGTATTACTGCTGTCTTGCTAGTGCTGTAGCCAACGATCCACCAGCCTCACTGTATTATTCTATTGAGTTCCATACTGGATGTGTATTACTGCTGTCTTGCTAGTGCTGTAGCCAACGATCCCCCAGCCTCACTGTACTGGTCTATCGACTTCCATACTGGATGTGCATTACTGCTGTCTTGCTAGTGCTGTAGCCAACGATCCACCAGCCTCACTGTATTCTATTGAGTTCCATACTGGATGTGCATACTGCTGTCTTGCTAGTGCTGTAGCCAACGATCCACCAGCCTCACTGTATTATTCTATTGAGTTCCATACTGGATGTGTATTACTGCTGTCTTGCTAGTGCTGTAGCCAACGATCCCCCAGCCTCACTGTACTGGTCTATCGACTTCCATACTGGATGTGCATTACTGCTGTCTTGCTAGTGCTGTAGCCAACGATCCACCAGCCTCACTGTATTCTATTGAGTTCCATACTGGATGTGCATACTGCTGTCTTGCTAGTGCTGTAGCCAACGATCCACCAGCCTCACTGTACTATTCTATCGACTTCCATACTGAGTGTGCATTATTGCTGTCTAGCTGGTGCTGTAGCCAACGACTTACTAGCCTCATTGTACTATTCTATTGACTTCCATATTGGGTGTGCATTGCTGTTGTGACTCACCAGCCTTACTGTACTATTCCACACTGTCTCGTTATCCTCAGTCTGCATTTCAGCTTAAGGATCCCAGCCCTCCGCTCCAGCCATGCAACTGTAAACCTACCATCCAGTTCGTCTTCTCCCACATGTAAATACTGGAATAGCCCATCCCAGTGTCGCCGGCGCCGCCTGCCTGCCACTGTTCTGAATCGACTGCCTGCTGATTATTGGTGTGAAGATTGTGGTGAGACCTCACTTGAACCTTGGTGTGTTGCGGTGTTTTCTTCTGTTTCAAAGAGTATTCTACGTTTGCTGTGGATTTACCCCAGGCTTCGTTGACGGGCCGTGGCTGACAGAGTGGCCAGCTGAGGCTCAGGGAGCAAGTCGGTGACGCCGTACTGCCAGTTATCTGCTGTGGGAGGAACTAATTCAGCTGGGTGGCAGCACCCTCTAAGTGGGGGAGTGTGGAGGAACTTCGGAATAAAGCCGGGCTTAGAGACACGTTGTGGAGAAAGACAGTTGTTCTGCTTCCAGAGACATACTGTAGCAGAAGACGGTTGCCCTGCTTCAAGAGACCTTTTAACTATTGAGACTTTAATAAATTCTTTGTTTTAAATTCACTTGACAAGACTCTGAACTTTATTGGTGGGTGTGGTCTGCTCCTCGGGGTGGTAGGTTGGAAAGAAATCAAACTCTCCTTTTTCCTTGGCCACATTTGGCGTAGTCGGCAGGATCACTGCCCTGAGTGGAGCAACCACCCCTCCAGTATGGTAGATGAAGAGGCGCGCCGACCTGCAGCAATGCCTGTCTTCATGGGCGCCCCGTGGGCACCTAGGTTTGGAGGCCGGGGCTCAGAGTTGGCGTTTGGGGAATGGATGTCGCAGACCAAGTACCTTGCGGGCCTACAGGGACTGAGTGAACAACAACAAGTTCAATTCGCGCTGGGATCCCTAGAGGGAGAAGCGAAGAGAGAGGTGCTAGCAGTCGCTGTAGGTGAGCGTAACACGGCTGGGAAGATTTTTGGCCTCCTGCAAGAGTTGTATGGCGATAACACCCCAGCGGCAGTTTTGAGGGCACAATTCTTCAATTGCCGACAGGTGCCTAAACAGTCACTCCGTTCTTTCTCGCTACAGGTCAGGGAGCTGTTTACTCGGCTGAGGAGCCGCGACGATTCAGGTTTGGCGGAGGATGACCACTTGGCACGTGATCAGTTTATTATGGGGTTGCGAGACGGCCCCATCCGACAGACTCTGAAGCTACAGTTACGGCGGGATCCAACTTTGACTTTTGAAGCTGTGAGGAAGGAGGCTTTGGCGCTGGAGATGGACCAGTTGGAAACTGGTGGGTCGGTCGCTGACTGCATGGCTGTGAGTTCCACGGCCCTAAACCCAGTTCCAGTGGCTGATTGGAAGAGAGAGTTACGGGAGGAAATTATGAAGGATGTAAAGGAGCAGATGAGCGAGCTGTCAAGAACCCTCCTGGCAGAACTTCGAGATACCCGTCACCTTGGTCCTCCTTTGCCTCGGGAGAGGTCCCACTCCGATGGAGCATGGAGGGGTAGACCGCAGCCGGGCCGACCATCTAATTCCAGGTTCCAGTGGGATGGACAGGGCCAACCTATTTGTAATCGCTGCGGACTTGCTGGACATATCAGCCGCCATTGCACCTCTCGACGCGCCTCCCAAGTGGATTTTTAGATCGCCCGGCCACTGTGGGGCAAGTGTCCGGGGAGCCATCACACAATCCCTTGTTTTATCCGAAGAGTGCCCTAGTTGGGCAATGCCCTACAGTTGAGATCTGTGTAAACAACCAAACGGTCCGTTGTTTGGTTGATACAGGATCACAAGTCACCCTGTTCTCTGAAAGCCTTTGTAAGGAACTGTTCGATCAACCACAAGTACAGGGGGGTGAGATCCCTTGGCTGACCTTACGGGGAGTAAATGGGCTTGACATACCGTATGTGGGCTATTTGGTTACTGACCTACAGATACGAGGCGTCCAGGTGCCTGAAAAAGGAATTGTCATTGTCAAAGATCACTGTTTAGGAGTTCATCGAGCTTTGTTAGGTATGAATGTTCTCACAGTGTGTTGGAGGAATCTGTTCCCAGCTAGTTGCCCCACTGGGACCAGCCACACAAGAACTCTGGAAGATAAGGACTGGGAGCCGGTCTTAGCTGACTGCCGTCGGATCTCGACTGCCATGGCCCACAACGAACGTGTAGACACTGCTCGGGCAGCATGCCGTTATGCTATCACCATCCCTGGTTGCAGTGAGGCACTGATTTGGGCCAGGTTACCAGCCCGGACGTACGGACTGGACGGCTGGGTGGTCGTGGAGCCGCATGGTGGGAGTCCAAATATTGAGGTAGCCCGCACCCTGGCCATAGCGCACCGGGGCCGTGTCCCAGTGAGGGTGCGAAATGTGCGGCCATACCCGGTGACTATCCATCGGCATCAGGGGCTTGCCCAGGTTACCACCGTAGGGGCCGAACAGGTGAGGGAAGGTAGAGACATCCACTGCACCTTAGTGAGTCCCGGGGTGGTTGAGGTTGGGGTCCTACAGACTGGACTAAGAGTAGATGGGCGGGCGGTTGACATACCTGAACATCTGTGCTGTGAATCCTTGCAGGGGGAAGCTCTGGAGGTGGACCAGAAAGTAAAGCTGCAACAGTTTTTGACCCAGTGGCAACATGTCTTCTCTGCTCATGAAGAGGACTACGGGTGTACTAGTGTTGTCAAACATCAGATCCCCACTGGCGACGCAGCCCCTGTCCGTGAACGTTACCGGCCTGTACCTCCTACGCTATACCAGGAGATCCGCACCTTGTTGCAAGGTATGTTGGAGGGGGGCATTATCCGTGAGAGCAGTAGTCCCTGGTCGGCTCCCATTGTCTTAGTGCAGAAAAAAACTGGGGCATGGAGATTCTGCGTAGACTACAGAAAGCTAAACAGTGTGACTAGGAAGGATGCTTTTCCCCTCCCTAGAATAGAGGACTCTCTTACTAGCCTGACCCAGGCAGCATGGTATTCCACCTTGGATCTCGCCAGCGGCTACTGGCAAGTGCAAATGGAGGAAGGTGATCGGGAGAAGACAGCATTTACAACCCCTTTTGGCCTCTTCGAATGGGATAGAATGCCTTTTGGTTTGTGTAACGCCCCGGCCACATTCCAGAGGCTCATGCAGCGATGTTTGGGGGGCCAGCTAGCTGAGTCTACCCTTGTGTATTTGGATGATGTTATCGTCTTCTCTGCAGATTTCACCACCCACCTGACCCACTTAGAGGAGGTATTCCGTGCCATGGAACAGTATGGACTGAAGTTGCGGCCAGAGAAGTGCCAACTCTTCCGGAAAGAGGTCAAGTACCTTGGCCACTGTGTGAGCTGTGAAGGTGTGTCCCCCGACCCAGAGAAGGTTGCAGCTGTGCAGGAGTGGCAGCCGCCAACCACTGTCCGACAGGTGCGGCCCTTCTTGGGGTTTGCGGGGTACTACAGGCGCTTTGTTAAAGACTTCTCCAAAGTTGCGAAACCTCTTAATGAACTGCTAGTGGGCACTGGACGTCCTAGGGGTCGAGGGTCGCCCCGCATAGTGTGGAGCCCCGAGTGCGCTATAGCATTCCAAAGGCTCAAACAGGAGCTACTTCAGGCACCCATCTTAGCATATGCAGACTTCACAAAACCCTTCATCGTCTACACTGATGCTAGCAATTGTGGACTGGGGGCAGTGCTGGCTCAACACCAAGGAGGGGCAGAGCGGGTGATTGCCTATGCTAGTCGGAGCCTGCATCCAGCTGAGCGCAACGACTCGAATTATAGCTCTTTTAAACTTGAGCTTTTGGCTCTGAAGTGGGCGCTGACGGAGAAGTTTAAGGACTATTTGTGGGGGGCAAAAGTGACTGTAGTGACTGACAATAATCCCCTGGTTCACCTGCGCACTGCTAAACTGGGGGCGGTGGAACAGAGATGGGCCGCCCAGCTGGCCAACTTTGATTATGACATCAAATATCGGCCCGGTAGACAACATGTTAATGCAGATGTACTCTCTAGGCTCCCTTCTGTAGGCAAAGACTCTTCCAGCATTACAGCATATACAGTTCCAGAGGAAGGGGGGTTGCTGGTTGGGATTGTGGAGGCTCCAGGAACAGCTGAAGGCCCTGTCCCTACCATTTGGGGTTGGAATCCGGGCCGTTGGCAGGACCGTCAGAAAGAAGATCAGGACTTGGCCACCGTCTGTCGGTACCTCGAGAAGAGGGCGCTGCCGGCAGCACCGGAGAGAAGAGCTCAGACACAGATGGTGAGGAAACTATTGGGGCAGTGGACGCGCTTGAGCCTGCGAGAAGGAGTGGTATGCCGCAGTGTTCATGAACATATGACTAACGCCACGCTCTTCCAGATTGTGGTTCCCCAGACCCAGATTCAGTCCTTGCTAGAAGCCTACCATTCGCAGATGGGCCATCAGGGCCAGGAGCGGACTCTGTCCTTGCTTCGCCGTTCTTTCTATTGGCCACGGATGGAGGCCTCGGTGCATCAATTTATTCAGAGATGTGCTCGCTGTACTCTCCGAAAGACCAGACCCAATGATAGGGCCCCCTTGGTCCCGGTGGTGCCCAAAGCTCCTCTCCACATCCTAGCTACAGACTTTCTGACCCTGGGACGACCAACGGATAGATATCAGAACATCTTGGTCGTAACAGACCTATTCACTAAGTATGCGTGGGCCATTCCTACGGTGGACCAGACTGCCCTGACCACTGCGAGAGCACTCTGGAACAACGTGATCCAGTCATTTGGTTGCCCTGAAGTGTTGCATTCTGACCAGGGGCCAAATTTTGAGTCGGCTGTGATCCGGGAGTTGTGTCAAGTCTATGGGTGCAAAAAGACACACACTACACCTTACCACCCCCAGGGGAATGGGGGGTGTGAAAGGTTCAATCAGACCTTGCTGAGCTTGTTGGGAACTTTGGAAGTGGACCAGCAGAGTAGGTGGGTGGAGTATCTCCCCTCGTTGATTCAGGCATATAACAACAGTGTCCATAGTTCCACCAGTTACGCCCCCGCCTACTTGATGTTTGGACGGCATGTGCGCCTTCCCATTGACTTACTCCTGGGCACAGCCGGGTCTGAAGGAGTCCGGAGCCTGACAGAATGGGTGAGTCAGCATCATCAAAAACTTGAGTATGCTTATCACAAAGTTTCTGAACATCTAGGGGCTGCAGCAGTGCGGAACAAACATCAGTATGATCGGACGGCCCGAGATGCACCTTTGCTTCCTGGGGAGCGGGTGTTGGTCTTAGATAACCGTCGGCAAGGGAAAGGAAAGCTCAGCGATCGCTGGGAGCAAACACCATATGTGGTGGTGAGCCGTATTAGGCCAGACCTGCCAGTCTATAAGGTGAGACCTGAGGGGAGATCGGGACAAGACAGAGTATTACATCGTAATTTGTTACGGCCATGCCCCAACTACCCTGAAGTGACCCTTAGGACGCAAAGAGAGCCGGCATCCGCACCAGAACCATTGATGGCATGGGCTTGGGCTCCAGTTACTATGGGGCCAGTAGAAGGAGGGAATAACCCTGACCTTGAGCCTGAACCCAGACGGGCCCAGCGAGTCAACCAAGGGAGACCTCCAGAGAGGTACGGTAGCTGGGCCACCTAAGCACGGTCCTCGGGACGAGAACATTTGGGTGGGGGAGGATGTCACCAGGTGACCACATGTTGTGGGTCGGAACTAATCTTCCCGAGGTTTGTTTCCCATAAGGAGGAGGCATTAAAAGACGGACCAAAACAAAGCCGGCATTTTACACGTGATGTCCTTATCGCTGACTATGGACAGGTGTGCAGGAGGAAAGTGTGGGGTTTAGTGATTGGCTAACAAGACTCGTCAATGTGTTTTTAAGCTTGTGACTTACAGTCTTTGAAAACGGAGTGTGGGGTGAGGCGGATTTGCGGTGAGCTCTGGATTCTCGCCCAAGGGGTAGTGCTGGCTGGACACGCAACGGTGGAGTTTGTAATAAAGAGAGGACAACGAGCACGAGTGACTTGGAAGCCGGACTGCCTGGGGCTGTGGATTACCGAATCTGACGAGGCAAGAGGGAGATCGGCGGGGCTATGATAAGCTAAGTAAACATTCCTACATAAAGCTACTGGATCGAGTTGTAGAAAGTTTTGTCAATGAGTACACGTCCAGGTTGGACTGACCGCTTGTGCTGTAGCCAACGATCCCCCAGCTTCACTGTACTATTCTATTGACTTCCATACTGGATGTGCATACTGCTGTCTTGCTAGTGCTGTAGCCAACGATCCACCAGCCTCACTGTATTATTCTATTGAGTTCCATACTGGATGTGTATTACTGCTGTCTTGCTAGTGCTGTAGCCAACGATCCCCCAGCCTCACTGTACTGGTCTATCGACTTCCATACTGGATGAGTATTACTGCTGTCTTGCTAGTGCTGTAGCCAACGATCCACCAGCCTCACTGTACTAGTCTATCGACTTCCACACTGGATGTGCATTTCTGCTGTCTTGCTAGTGCTGTAGCCAACGATCCACCAGCCTCACTGTACTGGTCTATCGACTTCCATACTGGATGAGTATTACTGCTGTCTTGCTAGTGCTGTAGCCAACGATCCACTAGCCTCACTGTACTGGTCTATCGACTTCCATACTGGATGTGTATTACTGCTGTCTTGCTAGTGCTGTAGCCAACGATCCACCAGCCTCACTGTATTATTCTATTGAGTTCCATACTGGATGTGTATTACTGCTGTCTTGCTAGTGCTGTAGCCAACGATCCCCCAGCCTCACTGTACTGGTCTATCGACTTCCATACTGGATGTGCATTACTGCTGTCTTGCTAGTGCTGTAGCCAACGATCCACCAGCCTCACTGTATTCTATTGAGTTCCATACTGGATGTGCATACTGCTGTCTTGCTAGTGCTGTAGCCAACGATCCACCAGCCTCACTGTATTATTCTATTGAGTTCCATACTGGATGTGTATTACTGCTGTCTTGCTAGTGCTGTAGCCAACGATCCCCCAGCCTCACTGTACTGGTCTATCGACTTCCATACTGGATGTGCATTACTGCTGTCTTGCTAGTGCTGTAGCCAATGATCCACCAGCCTCACTGTATTCTATTGAGTTCCATACTGGATGTGCATACTGCTGTCTTGCTAGTGCTGTAGCCAACGATCCACCAGCCTCACTGTACTATTCTATCGACTTCCATACTGAGTGTGCATTATTGCTGTCTAGCTGGTGCTGTAGCCAACGACTTACTAGCCTCATTGTACTATTCTATTGACTTCCATATTGGGTGTGCATTGCTGTTGTGACTCACCAGCCTTACTGTACTATTCCACACTGTCTCGTTATCCTCAGTCTGCATTTCAGCTTAAGGATCCCAGCCCTCCGCTCCAGCCATGCAACTGTAAACCTACCATCCAGTTCGTCTTCTCCCACATGTAAATACTGGAATAGCCCATCCCAGTGTCGCCGGCGCCGCCTGCCTGCCACTGTTCTGAATCGACTGCCTGCTGATTATTGGTGTGAAGATTGTGGTGAGACCTCACTTGAACCTTGGTGTGTTGCGGTGTTTTCTTCTGTTTCAAAGAGTATTCTACGTTTGCTGTGGATTTACCCCAGGCTTCGTTGACGGGGCCGTGGCTGACAGAGTGGCCAGCTGAGGCTCAGGGAGCAAGTCGGTGACGCCGTACTGCCAGTTATCTGCTGTGGGAGGAACTAATTCAGCTGGGTGGCAGCACCCTCTAAGTGGGGGAGTGTGGAGGAACTTCGGAATAAAGCCGGGCTTAGAGACACGTTGTGGAGAAAGACAGTTGTTCTGCTTCCAGAGACATACTGTAGCAGAAGACGGTTGCCCTGCTTCAAGAGACCTTTTAACTATTGAGACTTTAATAAATTCTTTGTTTTAAATTCACTTGACAAGACTCTGAACTTTATTGGTGGGTGTGGTCTGCTCCTCGGGGTGGTAGGTTGGAAAGAAATCAAACTCTCCTTTTTCCTTGGCCACAATTACACTTACCGAAAAGGGACAATGTGCTTACACAATGTGCTTATCACTTCACAGGCACGGATACGTTCATATAAGCCGCCGTTTAGCTGGAATACAAGGATACTGCACACAACTCAAAAACATCAGCCGATCCCTAAACCCCAAACGAGTCAAAACAATCCGCTTTCCACAGAGCAATTAGCACATACCTGAGAGGTGAGCAGTCCCAAATTCACCCACCGAGACAGCCGAAGGAAATGGAGGGGAAAAGACAGTCTAGAATGCAACACGAATCATCAATGCCATACGCACAGCAACTAGAAACATAAACTGCTAGAAGCTAACAGTAGGGATGGCTGACGCGAAACAGTCGTTCCGAAGCTTTGCGAGATCCCGAAGCACAGATGTTTCGAAACACTGATCCGAAACGTGATTCAAAACACCCATGTCACGTGACTATGGCCAAACGAAGCCTCAAAGTGTTTCACTAAGTGTTTCATCAGGTGTGGTCCGCCGAATCAGCGTTTGATTGACACGGACGGGAACAGACCACACAATCGCACATCTGTATAAAAGTGAAATCAACGCATATCGTGGGTTTTTGTGAGAGGAGTTTGATTTTGAGATAGCAGATTTTTGGTGATATAGTGACATAGTGCGATTTGATTAGTTATAGGTTATTTAGGCTTACATTTAAATTTACACAACACATTGACTAGGCTAGAGACAGACAGAGTATACATATAGTGACACATTAATAGATACATAGATATAAATATATATAGACAGCTAGATTAATAGATAGAAACATATATAGATAGATTATAGAAACATATATAAATACATAGATAGATTATAGATAGATACATATATATAGATACATGGATAGATTGTATCTAGGTACATATCTAGATACATATCTAGATACATAGATAGATTATAGATACATATCTAGATACATAGATAGATTCATATATATAGATACATAGATAGATAGATTTGGATAGATAGATAAAATGGAGGCTCCCCAGAAGAGATGCCGTACATCTCTGGTGTGGGAGCATTTCCGTTTAGAAACCCCAAATAAAGTGAGATGTGTGTATTGTGATCGGCTGCTAGCCTACTGCAACAATACATCATCCATGATGTGCCATTTGAGGAGAATTTGAAATTTGCGTATTTGACCAGAACTCATGATCCACTAACTTACTGGAAAGAGAGAGCAGTAATCTTTCCTCATTTGTATGTCCCAGCTAAAAAATATCTTTGCATGCCAGCAACAAGTGTCCCTTGTGAGAGGATTTTTTCAAAGGCTGGAGAAATTATCTGTAAAATAAGAAGTAGGCTAAGTCCTTCCATTGCAGAGAAATTAATATTTTTTAATAAAAATCTCAAAAAAAGTGGGACATTGTGGCTTGATTTCTTTTATTAATATTCATTTTGCAGGACCAAAATAGCATTATGCACAGTGAGGAGCCTATAGGTTACAAGCTTCACATATTAGAAAAATACAATAATAAAAAAACACAAATTTTTTTTAATGGCTCGTCAAGGTTATTTCAGATCAACACCTGCAAGTGACCACTAGGTGTCACCGTTGAGACGGGTGTCGGATTGATTCGAAGCCTCGAAACAATATGGCCCATTTGGTTCAACTGTTTCATTGCTTCACGAAGCCTCGATCTGCCCACCACTAGCTAACAGCACATACCTGCAGTTACCGTCAACAACGGAAAGGGAGGAGCCAGACGTGACTCATCCCAGGCTGCAGCCAACCAGGTCTTAAATAGGCGGAATTCCTTGCTGATAGGTGCTCGCTAATGTCAATCATCCCCACTCATCTTATTCATTCATTCATTCATTCATTCATTCATTCATTCATTCATTCATTCGGTTACACATCCATTGATTTTTTAGCAACCAGTACCAAGATACATTTGCTTTAGATATGATTGTCATATAAATGATTGTTTTCGAAAGTACTATTAAATTCTCTATTAAGTATCATTTAAATAGGTTTAATAGCTTTAGCATGCACATAAATAAGAGACACCATACACACTGAACTGGAAAAAAGCCTTTTGTAAAACTGTGGTGGGAAAGCTTCGTCTGCAACAAAACCATGAGGAAGTGGGCCTAGATGTTCAGCACCTGGTAGATTGGCATCTGGCGGGATTGTTAGGGTGCCGGCTTCAAGGGTCCTGCCAAAAGCACCCACATTTATCACCCTAAAGCAGTAGTTGGCATCAACTACTGCAAGTAATACGATGGAATAGGTTCCTTTATAATTGTAGAAATGGGAGCCTGAGTTGGGTGGAGCTTGGATGACCACATCAATGGCCCCCAAACAATTAGGGAAATTCCAGTGCACATTGAAGTCCTGGGTGATCGTCTGCCAATCTTCTTCCTGTGGCACTGGCATGTACTGATGCACCAGACCCTCCCAGATAGCCTTTGCCACCTCAGGGACAATGGTGGACACGGTAGAAGCGATAGGACAGTGAGTGGTATGAGTCTCCAGTGGCTAGGTATCTGAAAATATAAGACATAAGATAAGTTGGTGGTAAACATTTATATTTAAAAAATGCAGATAATGCTATAAATAATATTGCTTGAGAATAAATTATATTTACAAATCTAATTATAAATTACAATTATATATTTTATTTGCAGACAAGAAACTGTTATAGGCCTATTTAATGACATGTCATATTATACTATTTCATGTAGACTTCATTTGGGTGTGTACAGTGGTCATTTACATATAGCCAACAGCAAATGTACCAACAACAAAATTGTGGGCAGTGAAAAAAAAAAAATGTATCAATATAAATTGTGGGCATACATTTTTTTTATATATATATATATATACATATACATGCACACACACACACACACACACACACACACACACACACACACACACACACACACACACACATATAGGCATATACATATTTATATACTGTATGTTTCTATATTACTGACTTAAGTTTGTACATGAGACAAATTGCCAGGTGCTCGGCTGGGCTGATGGACTCCCGGAATGAAGTATCCTCCCTGGTAATTTTTGGGCCAACAGCCTGGAGTATCTCATCAAATTCCTCTCGTGAGACCCGAAAATACTCATGGAAATCTTCCCCGTTTAGGTTTAGACGCATCTCTTGCACTAAATGTTACAGTTGTTATGTTACAAAAACAGCCTTTTTCCACCTTAGAAACATTGCTAAGCTACGTAATATGCTATCAGTTTCTGATGCAGAAAAGTTAGTTCATGCATTCATGACCTCGAGACTGGATTACTGTAATGCTTTATTAGCTGGTTGTCCTGCATCCTCAATAAACAAGCTACAGTTAGTCCAAAATGCCGCCGCAAGAGTTCTTACGAGATCAAGAAAATATGATCATATAACACCGATTTTATCATCACTGCATTGGTTACCTATAAAGTTCCGTATTAATTATAAGATATTGCTACTGACTTATAAAGCCCTAAACGGCTTAGCTCCAGTCTATTTAACGGATCTTCTATCGCCCTATAATCCATCGCGCTCTTTAAGATCACTAAATTCAAGGCTTTTGGTCATACCTAGGATATCCAGAACCACCAAAGGAGGGAGAGCATTTTCACATTTGGCTCCAAAACTCTGGAATAGTCTTCCTGATACTGTTCGTTGCTCAGACTCGCTCTCCCAGTTTAAAACTAGATTAAAGTCGCATCTCTTCAGCCAGGCATTCATATAATCCTACAGTTCAAACTACAATCCGGCCTCTAGCTCATAAATGCCAGAGGAGAACTGGCCCCCGACTGAGCCTGGGTTCTCCCAAGGTTTTTTTTCTCCATTAGGTCACCTGATGGAGTTTTAGGACACCATTAGGTCACTTGATGGAGTTTTAGGACACCATTAGGTCACTTGATGGAGTTTTTCAGTTCCTTGCCACTGTTGCCTTTGGCTTGCTCAGTTGGGGATATTTTGGGGATATTTAATTAAATTTTATCAATCAATAAATTCCTCTTGAAACAAACTTTGTTGTATTATTTTAATTTAATACTGTGAAGCTGCTTTGATACAATCTGTATTGTGAAAAGCGCTATACAAATAAACTTGACTTGACTTGACTTAAATGGTGATACTTGCCGAGATTTTTCCTTCGAGCCAGGTAGTGTTTTACCCACACTGATTTGGAGTATTTCTTTTTGCGTCTCAAGTAAATGAGTGCAACAACAGGAGCCTTTATTCTCCGTGCATTTACCATGGTTGAATGAATGAATGAAAACATCAAAAATGGCCGCCAATAATTTTGGAGGGAAAATGAATACAACATTAAAAACAAAAAAACAAAAAAATATAAATATATATTAAATTAATCATTTTTTACTTATTTATGAATAACCATGCATTTTTTTAAAGTATTAAGTGTTTCGGATCAAGTAAAAAAAAAAAAAAAAGTATTAATAATTCTCAACTTGCGCACACTGATTTGATTGGACTATATTGGAATACATCACATCCGGTCAGCCGGTCGCATACGGTTCAGATATTTCAACGGATCCAAAGCTCAAATCGGATCCGAATTTTCCACATACGCATATGATCGGAACTCCCCGCAGCTCCCGTACGACTCTCCATTGGAAATGAAAGTCGTGTGCAGTGGAAAGGCGGCTTAACCTGTTAACATGGGTACAGAAAAAATTACGCACTGCAAATATGGAGTATGTGTGAAACATACAGTCTATTGGAATATGCCTCATAATTCTGACAAGTTACTACTAATAAAAAATTACAAATATTTATAGATAACCCTAATACTAAATATAACTCATTAAGACACTCAAAAGCCAAATTTAATTATTTTTATGTTTTTAAGAATAAATACTAAAGAAAATTGCATCTGCTAATTGGGAATATTTAATTACATTATTGGCCTACTGAATACCTTGAAACAGATTGATTTTAATATGAAAATGCATTACTTGCATGTTGCATCACCAATAGAATTAACAGAGGAGAGGAGATAATGGATCTCCTTTTTTGACACCTCTACCTATATTGAATCGTGGTCCCAAAAGGTAGTTTAACAGAACTATTGCAATTATCATCCACATATGAAGCCAGATTGACAATCATCTATGATTTTATTTAAACATGACTAACTTTAGTCGATTTGCAAAGAAATGTGAGAATAATTTAGAACCATTATTGATTAAAGTTATAGGCCTTCAATTCTCTATAAATCTTCAACCGGCTTAGGAATCAGTGTAATAGATCCCTAACATAGTTGGCAACAATACTTCATTTTCCAAAATTCTAAGATATCTTATTTAAATTCTTTGTAAAATTCACAGGTAAAGAAACGATGGTTTGAAACGATGGTTTGAAACTGAAAATCTTCCTCTTTGTCACCCTCCAGCAATTAGGTGGCGCTTTGCTTCCTTTTAGTCGGTTTGCAACTCGCCAGTAAATGCACAGAAGAAGAATAACACGTCACAAGGCTGCGCCGCACTTTCGTGTCTGAGGTGATTCGACTGAAGAAAGGTTTGTGTTTTGAAGCATTTTAAGTGTTTAAGTTGATCAAAACCATTAGTTGATTCAATGTTATAGGTTTTGCAAGCGCTGTAGAATGAATGGATTATTATTCAACGTGACATTGTAATGCTGTATCTAACATTTATTATTCTTATTTTTGTGAGTAAAGTGCATCCACACTAAAGTAATAGAAAAGATGCGTCTCATTTTCTTGGTTAATAACTGTGGAGATGTCCTCAGCTCAATGCAGTATAATTTTATTTATATATATTGAATGTGCATAAAGGTTTTCGTCGTGGAAATGACTTTAGCCGTTTCTCAATACCAAGTACGCAAAGTTCGGACTTGAGTCCTTGGTAGTTCGGACTTGACAAGTTCGACTCAGGAGAACGAACTCCCGAGGACGGGAGGACGCAAGTCCGATTATTCTGCAAATGGAACAGCGGCGTACTTGATAGCGTCACTCAGCTCGCTCTGGCTACTCCGGTTATCTCTTTATGTATATCTAGGCTCCAAATAAAACAAAATATGTTATAAACCACCACTCTGCCTCTTTTCATTTTCATAAAAAAAATCTTAAACATAATGGCCACACAAATGTGGTTCAGGCAACGCAATTGATTATCTTCACTGCATATTTATAACAACACGAAATATAAAGCACAACCCTGACTCTTGATGAATGATGAATAAAAAAACATAAAATTGATCATTAAAACTAACATTTAGCAAAAAGAGACAGGGTTGTGTCATTTTATTTTATTATATATGTAGTGAAGAGAATGTAGGCAACATGTAGGCTATAATAACATATTTTATATGTTTTATATGAAATAAAATGACATAACCTTTTTTTGTTAAATGTCAGTTTTAATGATCAATAATAGCCATTATAAAAGTATAAGTAGCCTAAAAGGTATAAGAAGCTATACAATAATAAAGCAAACGATTCAGTCAAACAAAAGTCAGCTCTCTAGGCTACAACGTTAAAGTTAAATAGACTAAATAAAGCTATGAAACTTCACTTTGCCCTCAGCTTAACGGTTTGCCGGGGAACAAATTATAGATTGAGACAAATAAAATAAATAAATATCTCATGTTAAACCACTAGACTAGAGACATCCGAGCCAGCGGCAAGTCAGCAGCACTAGCCGAGGAAAGGCTGTTCTCGGCGGGGTACATGAGCGCCGAACGTCCGATTGCCTGGTTCTCACAACTCCGAAAACGTCAGATCAAATTTTCAAATAGGCGCTATCTTTATAAATAAACCAAAGATTTGATCTTTAAACAACTACATTCTCGCCTGAAATACTCTTTAAAACTACATTTCGTGACACAATTACAGCAGTATTTTTAAATTACGCGGGGTTTCTCCTCTGCTATTGACGCTTGCTGGTTGGTGTGAGATGCATTCTGGGATACCTGGCTGTCTCAAGTCCGCACAAGTCACCTCTCGATGCATCCTCGTTAAAAGGGGCGGATCAAGAACACATCCAGGGATTTGAACTGGACTTGGCTAGATGTGAACTTTGAATTGGAACAGTACTTGGGCAGCGACTGATGACGTTTCACAAGTCCACAAGAACACAAGTACAGACAAGAACGCATATTGAGAAACGGCTTACCTCTCTTTAAACATTTTAGTCTTTTTATTTCGCATATCCGGGTCTCGAACTGCTCGTTCACTTTGCGCATATATGCGACCTTTTGAAATGCCATTGCGACCCTAATTTTGAATGGGTCGCAAATGTATCACTGATTATTTTTGTACCTACCTTATGTTTTAGGCAATATGCTATGATTTACTATGAGCATTTATTAAAACAAAAATGTGTATTTTAAGAATACGTTTTATAATGTGCTCTGAGCATTCAACACATCAAGTTGGCTTCAGGGGTGTATACACGTATTCGTATTGAACCGTTCGGTACGAGGCTTTCGGTTAGGTTTTCGGTACGCAGTTTCAAACCGAACATTTTTCGTTATTTCAAATGTAGGTGTGTTGCGCGTGTCAAGCGCTCATAATGTAAGAGACGCTGGCGCGACCACAACATTGTCCAACATCAAATGGCAAACGTAATGCAAGCGGAACGAAACTGCTCGTTATTGTGTGGTTGAAGGACCGTTTATCAGTTTGGACCAGTGCAGCGCGAGCCGATCGTGATCAAGCGACACTGTTACTACACAGCGCTAAGAGATCCAGTAAAGAAAGCATTTGAATTCGCCACTTGAGTAATAACATCGCTGCGAGATCTAGTGAGAAACATTCACATTTCTCCGTTATTAACGGATCAAACAGGGCGTGGAAACTAGGAAGAAACATTGTGCCATGAATGAACCATTCAGTGTCCACAGATCAGCAACATTCACCATGGATTTACTGTAGTAACACTAACTGTCTGCAACCATGGAAGTTTGGCAGGAATAGTAGGCTAGGCTATAACATTACGTTGGTTTTATTTTGACATTATGAATACAATTGCTGCCCTCAAATGTTAATCTGAACTAAAATAAACCTTTGTTTATAACTACTACAATATTACATTAAATTTTTTCCAAGGAGCTGTTTTGTTTTATATGCTCCTAAGAAGAGTCAATTATAGCTCTAGAATTGCTCAAAGTAAAAAAAAAAAATAAAAAAAAAAAATAAAAAAATCATACTTTATGATGTTAGTTTTAATTAAAAAAAAGAATTAAAAAAATTAAATCAAGGAAAATTCTCATTTATTTATTTTTGCTGCGTACCTAACCGAACCGTGACACAAGTGTATCGTATCGAACCGTGAATTTTGTGAACCGTTACATCCCTATTGATGAGGCTGAGAAGGATTCGTCAGGAAAAGCACACGCGGGAAAAACGATACGGACATATGAATTTCGACACCAGTGGCTCGAAGAATACCAGTGGTTAAGGTACCAAGACGAGCAATGCACTGTGTGTACTGTAAATTCTGTGGGCCTTCAATTGCAGGACTGTCCAAATTTGTAACTGCGTCAAAACAATTCAAACACGAATCATTGAAGCTTCACAATGACAGTATGAAGCACGCGAAGTGTAGAGACAGGTACATATCTCGTGACGCAGCAGCACTTACTATAAATAATTTGTGCGACCAAATCATGTTTTGCGCCACTAACTGAAAAAGTTAGTAGCGCAAGTGCCACCAGTGGAAAAGGTTAGTGTAGTTCCCTGCACTTTAATATACTGAAAAGCAAAATAGTGCTTTAATTATTGACCATCATTGAGGAAAAGAAAATCAGCAAATACGAATTACACTGGCAATTATTGTATTAATTATAGATAGTTTTATAGATTACTGAGTTTTGCCCCATTATCTAAACCCATCAACCACAGTTTACAAAGAAAAAACAAAAATAAACGGTAAAACTAAGAAAAAGTGTATTTATTCCTGCGCATATTTCATGATTTAAAGTGGAACACACAAGCCTGTATGTATATGTGCAATACTTCAGAGTCTGATCACCTTTTTATTAAAGAAAGCAAGAAATGAATGTTCGTATTCATACAAACATCACATTAAAAAGCATTAGAATTAGACAAGGTTATACATCCCATAAAATATAAGTAAAGACTACAAATTATACATTAATAATGTGCAATTTTTTTTTCATGCACTAATTTCACTTTGATACAATCAAGTATTAGAACAAATGATAGTTTGAAGATAATTTATATTTCAAGTTTTGACTGCAAATGTCACGTCCATAACGCTGGAATTGCCCAATAGTAATTTAAAGATGTGGTAGCATTGGATCTGGATGGAAAGGATAACTCTGGGAGTTGGAAGTGGTGTGTCGCGATTCTGCCTTCTCACACCACGACACAGGTTCGTGGCCCCGAGTGTCGCGATTTCGGTTTCATTTCGCATAGCCCTTATAATCATAGATGACGCCATGGGTTTTTATTTAAAAGAAAGAGCGTAAGCCTACGTTTGTATGTAGGCCTATGGGCAATTTATATTCACAATACTTACTAAAATATAATTCATATTATTTTATTGCATTTGTATTAGTTGTTTGTAGAGTACAAAAAAATCGGTCGGTCTTAACTCAAGTTTACAACCGGCAAGTCGGTCGGACTAAAAGGGGAAAAATAAATAATTAATTGGGTCGGTCCTAAATTGACAGGGTCGGTCAGGTTACGGCAAACAAGAATATTTTTAAGGATGGCCTAATCTTAGGATTCTAATCAAATGTAGGCTATATTAGTAGTTTTAGCTGTGATATCGAAATTGGAATCGAGAATTGTTCAATTTCACTGGTATCTAAAATTGTGGGTGTCATAACCTTATTACATGGGTCAAAAACAACAACGACAAAAACCATAACTATTTTATTCATTTATTGCTTTTTTTTTGTGGTGGGGCCAGAAAAAAAGTAACAATTGAATCCACTGAGTCAAATCGAGAATTGAATCAAATTGAAATCTTGTGAATCTAATTGAATTGGGACACTTGTATCCAGGTGCGGAGCTAGACTCAAATACAGTGGGGGCGGAGCTTCATCATGAGGCCCTCTGCTACCAAGTCATTTTAAAATTAAAACCGTAAAAAAAATCGTAAAATTTCTGATGAATGCATATGTAATGTGTCACTTGTTGAGCCAAGTAAGCTTGTATGTTAAATAAAACAAAGAAAAGCCAATTTTTTTTGTCAAGTTTGTATTGACAAACAAAGAAAACAGTTTGCCAGTCAAGTAAAAAAATGTCAGCACCACGGACAGCGGCATCTGATTGACAGCGATGGTGCTGAACAGGCCAAGTGCGCTCAATCAGTGCCACATTATATAATTGTATCACCGCTTGTGTGGCCTGCTTCCTGGAGGCCCACCTTGTGTCAGAAAGTCTTCTCAGCATAAGAATGGTTCTTTCCAGTTGCATGTTTTCCTGCTCCTCCAGTATTTTAAATCTCGGAAGGCTTGAAGTTAAAAAAGCAGTACAAGGTCTCAAGTGTACCGAAAAAAACTTTTGCGCTACACAAACAACACGCAGCATCCATAAGAATCAGATTGAGGTTGTGTGCGCAGCAGTGGACATTAAAATGCCTTGTCTGAGAAATTTTGCTTGACTCTTGCTTGCTTTTTTCAAATATAGCAGACAATATAAATCATGACATGGAGGCACCGGCGCGCCGCGGTCACTTGCATTGCACGTGAACAGGAGCGCATCTCATCATTAATTAACCGAAACCGAAATATAGCCTATCTAAAGAAAGCTTTTAATGTCTTTAAACGAAACAATTCAAAATGAAAATAAATAGGCTACTCTCTGATTATGTAATCCAAGATGTGCATTTCTCTCTAGGCTATAGGCGTGTTCACTACGGAGATGGCGATCGTCAACTTCATCTTTGCAGAAGACACTGACAGAAAAGACTAGTTTATTAATAAAAATCAATGCACGTGTGTCACCGGATTTACCAATGCACATCTTGCTTGTTGCACGCACACTCGGCACACATATTATGTCGAAATAACGAGATATTGTTGAAATAACATTATTAATAATAATAAATCTTTAATAATATTTTATTGAAGGCCGAATGTTGTGCTTGTTCAATTTAATCAAATTAATACTTTAATTGTGATCATTAAAATAATTGAATATTAAATATTAAGTGGCCAATTTTTGCTGATTTATTAAAAGTATTCTTTAGCTATTATCTAGCACCCCCTCAGCACGTTAAAAAATGATCTGGCACCGCCCCTGGTTATAACGTAGCCTGGTAATACCAGACTCTGCTACTTCGCTTTGCTTCGTAGACAGAGTCTGGAAGGGCATAATAGAGAAGTGTTTTCTCTCTCGCGGGGGGGCGCTTGTCTGAAGTTTAAAATCGTTGGTTACCCGTAAGCCAATCACATAACGTTTGGTTATGGCGTGTGTTATGCGCATGCTCAGCCGCATCTAACTTCCACTGTAAACACATGTATGATGCAAAAACTAAATCATCGAGCGAAATACCGGAGTGAACATGGCTGTGAATGACTTTTGCAGATTATGTGAAGTAAATCTACGCATCCACGGTACAATCAGCGTCTACGTCACGGCTCTCAGCCCGCCCTCTGTTCGTTGATTGGCCCGGCTGTTTTCAGGCCGGTGGAAAACTGAAAGATAGGCTGCTATCTCAGACTGACTACAGAAGCGAAATGAAGTTGAGCGGAAGTAGGAAGTGTGACGTAGTCAGGCTAGTTATAACGGCCCATGTATAAAAAATGGTTGGGTCTAAATCAGGCTCGGGCTCGGGCTCATAATTACAATTAATGTGTCGGCAATATGTTACTTTGCCAGGGCCCCGTGCAATGTGTCACTTGGCGAGGGCCCCGTTCCTGTCCAGTGACGCAAGATTGCGGCGTTTGAGGGGCCCCTAATTGGCACGGGGCCCTGGGGCGGCCGCACCCATGCACCCACACTATCTCCGCTACAACCTGTATCGATACCCAGCCCTAAATTTGTATAATTTGTGTTCTAGTGTTATTTTTATTTTTATTTATTGGCTAAACAGGTCATTTAAGTCTATTAAAGGCAGGGTTTTTTCAGAGATGCTAACAATTAGGGCTGGGCGATATGACCAAAATCTCATACCACGAAATAAGTAATCTCATATCCCGATAACGATAGGCCTGTATATCACAATATAGTACATTTTCTTTAAATTCAATCAATTAATATTTTATATATATTTACCACATGGAAAATACTTTATTTTATTATATATAAACTAAAAGAATAGTTGATATATATATATATATATATATATATAATATTTTTTTTAGTATAAAGTATATACTCAAAAATGTACTCATTCACAACATGTGATTATTTTTCTCCCTTTATTTAGAACATCTGGGCAAATGTTTGATTAAGAATGTAGAAATATAAAATATGAATGATATGTAAAACATTTTTCAAAAACAAATGATTACAGGCCCAACACAAATTATTGATATAAAATACCAAAAGTAAACATTGTACTTTCAAGTTTAAAATGTAGCCGCAATCAGGGCTCCGAACCTGTTCAATGAACGAAAACAAACTAAATAAATTTTGACAGGAACATAACCAGAAACAGAAACAAAATCAAATTTAATCGTTCTGAACAGACACACTTATTTGAAATGGCCATTAACCGGTTATTAACTTATTTTATCTTAAATATTATGTTATTGTTAAATATTTTAATTTGGCAGTCAACCAATTATGAATTCAAATAGTACATACTGTGCGAATGTGATATTGACGCATAGCCAATATCAATGTGAGTGAAATGCCCGCGCTCATATGTCACTAAATGTCAAACGATTAGGCCTATATTTCAGTGAAAAATTAATAGCAGGTAATATACAACTTTTTGTTTGTTGAAACCAGTGAAAATTGCAGGATAGTGTAGAACATTGATTCACACAATGTCACATCATGATGGCTGACAGACATCATGATGTTGAGCCGGCATTGCAATCCCCCCACTTTTATTTCTAAATATTGTCATCTATCTTCTATTCCGATTCTCAAATACGTGTAAGTGAGTTTGTTTTGTCATTTAAAACCTTTATAAATGATCTTGATCTGTAAGGATAGATGGGCGCCGTCACAGTTTGAATCTGGCAGTTATGTCACGTCACTGTACATTCGCTCCTTAGTGGTCAGCTGCTGCATAACGTGTCAAAATCAAAATTGTTGATATTGTCATTTTCCCTCCTATTGGTTGTCGCTCGTGAAATTCGCTTCTCATTTGCATAAAGTTGAAATGTCTGAACTTTTGTCGCGTATTTCGCGTCACTTGACACACCCACATTCTGTCGCCAACAGTCACTGTCTCACGTGTCGCTTTGTCGCTGGTGGTGTGAACGCAGCTTAATGTCTCAAAGCACTTAACATTACAATAATTTGGACCAAATTCAGTGATTGGACGTTTTTGGTCCTGAGACTTCAACTGAAGATGTACATGTTTTAAAATGTACACCCCTTCTATTATTGATTGCTATTAGGATGTGAAGAGAGTTTCAACCAGAATAACAAATAAGTGTTTATTGAAAAAATTCTTACCCTATCTTTAACTCTCACTCTGACACTCCCTTACCAGTGCATTGAACTAGAGCTGATTGAGACGCACCAAGAGATTTAGTTTGGATTCTTTTTTCTTTGTTAATTATCCTCATTATTCTATTATCTTTAACAGGACAGAGTGTCCAAACACACAGAAAAACTCCCGGTGAAGCAACTGAGATCCACGTGACACAAGATGGCGTTGATTAAAGAGGAGAGTGAAGAAATGAAGATTGAAGAAGTATTCAGTTTGAAACAAGAAGATACTGAGGAACAAATAGGTTGGTTTCATACTCAAAACTGAACTCAGTCATTTAAAATGTCGATGTCTACAGAAATGAATGATATTTTTCAAAGAATGTCCTATTTAAAACAGTTTTATTTGACGTGTAGTGGGTCGCTCTTGGGCAGTAGGGGTGGGAATCTCTTGGCACTTAAGGATTCGATTACGATTCAGAATGGTGCGATGATAAAATGATTATTGATGCATCTTTTTTTTTTATATACAGGATTTCTTCTTTTCTGACTGTGTCATTAGGGTGAATCTTTCTTTAATAACCTCATGATCCGATTCGATTCAGTGAGTCATGATCTGATTCCAAAACTATTCTTGATCTACATATATATATATAGCTTACATTTATTTGTAATTTTTTTTAAATAACAATTATTTTTACATAATAATATTTAGTGACAATTTAATTACTTGTCTAATTATAAATGGGCCTACTTTTAAAAATAATTTAATTAAGTTTTAATCAAATTGTGTAAGAATTTTCAGCTAACAGTAGGCTATAGCTTCAAAACATGCAAGCAAAAATGACATACAAGCAAGTAAATAATAAAGAGGAACAAAGAAAAATTACAAGCAATAAACAAAGAGTTCTTTCAATATCTAAGGCAACTGTCTACAATGCAAGCAAATCGCTCGCATATGCGACAAAATTTTCACTCTGGGCACCTAAATAATGTCTATCATTACCCATTGTCTAATAAATTCTTAGATTTTACTCGCCAGTGTGTGTGTTAGATGCCAAGTATAAGTTCAGCATAGACATATTTTCACTCACTGAACTCTGACTGAGCGCTTCAGGGTTTCACTCTCCGTCATGCGATCTGTACTATTTCAATTCAGCTCAATGGATGCGCAAATGGGTATTTGACGTACCGTAAAGTCTAGTGTGAAGGCGCACGACTCGCTGTCGCTTTGCTGAGAGCGTTGTTTCTCTCACACACATGCAAAGAGAGAGAGCAAGAGTCTTGCATTCCACGCAGAATCAGCACGCTACATGTTAATGATATTCTTTGTTGGATTTTCCTGTCAAAATAAGTTCATTGAGATCATTCTGCTTTTAAGTACAAGCAGAAGATATGCTGGTTTCTCCGGGAGTGGGGGGAACAAATGCGCAAACGGCAATCTCATTGGCTGGAGCTCATCCCAGTTTGAGCGAATGCTGACAACGTGATTAATATTCATGAACCCAGCAGCTTATCAATCCTTAGTGTGCTATATATTGTTATTGGTAGTAAAATTAGTCGTAGTATCTTTTAATAATGATTACTATTAGATTCATAATAGAATGACCAACAATATCTTAAGCACCAGTTTAGTTTAAGTTCAGTTTAAATGACAAATATGCATTCATACATGCTTATCAAGTTTGTGTTCTAATTATTAAAGTTCTATCTAGAGGTCAACCGATATGGGTTTTTCTCTAGCCGGTGCCGATATTTAGAAATCGAGGCAGCCGATGGCCAATTTATGATGCTGATTTTTGGCCGATATGTTTGGCCGATTTTCCTTTTTTCCCACTTCATCTCATAAAATCTAACAGTTAATAAGAAATGATACAGAAAATTGCTTAAATTAAACATTTATTGAACAACACATGCCTCTCCAATCAGTGCACTTGTATAAAAAAAAAAAAAAAAAATGTATAGACTTTCAACAGCGCTATGTTTACAGCGCAACGTATCTGTACGTTTTCTTTCATTTTAATTGTGCAACATTAACTGACTGAGGTCATTGTCAGCGATACCAGTTTAAATCAGTAGTGAAATCTAAATGAAGAGCTAAAGTTATACTGCCCGAGGAATAATCGGAATACACTATGAATTTTATTTTTAATGTTCCATGTTTTTATTGTTTCAGAATGTTTATTATAATCTTCCATTTCTGTCTACAATTGAGTAGAGTGGGGTAAAACGTAGGCGTAACGCTTGTCCGGGCCAAGTAAAAGTTAATTTTACTTGCCGACAGGACAATTAGCCTGATTAAAACATCAATAACAAAAAATAATTTGGGAATCACCAAAACGCAAGAATTGTTCTGCATTCATTTAGTATAAGTTTAGATTAGTGAATAATAATATAATGTACTGACGGTAACGTTGTGCTGTTGAGGCTAAACAGGATAGGATGGCTTCAGGGTGAGTAGATCATGGGCTAATTAAAATTTTTGGGTGAACTAGCCTATCCCTCTAAAGCTACAAAAGTTCTTTAGTCAATAGCTGAGAGTAATTTTCTCTGTCACCTTTGTTCTTTGATTAAAATGAATGACAGACAGTTTAATCCTTTAATAAGGATTAATTTGTTTTTAATTTATAATTTATGCAGTGCAGACTGGTTGATAACTATTCAATTTCTGTATATTTATAAAGGGCACAGGTAAATAAGACTTTTAATATGGGTTTATGTGAGGATTGCTTGAAGTTTACTTAAGTTATTTTTTGAAGCCTAATAAATGTAAAAAAAGAAAAAAGTGATAGCTTTCAATACACTGTAAATATTGAATGGCTATAATTAACAATTAAATTGGGGGGTGAAAATCTATTTCATTGAGACATCAGTACCTGTATTATTATGCCCCTTTTCACAAGATGTAATATAAATCGTTGGTGTCCCTAGAATATGTCTGTCAAATTTCAGCTCAAAATACCACCCAGATCATTTATTATAGTTTGTCAAAGTTGCCACTTTTTGGGTGTGAGCAAAAACGTGACGTTTTTGTGTGTCCCTTTAAATGCAAATGAGCTGCTTTTCCCCGTCCCTGTTCAGAAGACGGTCGATCCTTTACACGAGCTTTGGATACTTCAGCAATAACAATGCAAATTTCACTCATCTAAAATCTCAGAAATAACCAGTAGCGGAGTGCAGCCTTACAGAGAGACTCAGGAAGAGGTTGCAAATTTTAGACTGTAACTGGATGTTTCTGAATGGTTAGTGGATACATTTATGTAGTTGTTGTGGAGTTACATTGATTCATGTCATCGACTTGCATGTACCATCATGTTTAACTTTTACACAAGTTGACACTGTCACAGTTGTCTTATAAAGACCTCAGGGAACTTGTTTATGAATCCAAATAGTGTTCTGTGCTCGTCTGTGCAGCCAACGACAGAACTGTTTTTATCTTGACATCAATAGCTGTATTAGTATCATTGATACTGGCCTTCATTCATAAAAAGATGTCATTAAACGTAAAAGTATTTAAAATACTGTCTTTGTTTTCTCTACATTAATTTGGAGATTAAATGTTAAATTATTACAATATAAAATATATAAACTTAATATAAACCTATAAAAACATAAGTGTTTTTAATTGCGATTTAATCAGAATTTTTTTTTTTTATTAATCGAGTACTTTTTTTTTTTTATCGATTGACAGCACTAATATATATACAAAATTATAAACACAACACTTTTGTTTTTGCTCCCAATTTTCATGAGCTGAACTCAAAGATCTAAGACTTTTTTATGTACACAAAAAGCCTATTTCTCTCAAATATTGTTCACAAATATGTCTGAAACTGTATTAAGGTGGGCGTACACGGTGCGATTTTTGATGTTTTACGAGCTCGTAGATGATCGCGTGGAAATCGGTGATGCTTGCATGGTCGCGGCTCGCAGCGTGTGAGAGGAATTACGAGCCGAGCACGTTACGAGCACCTCCCGACCTCCCGATAATTTTTAAACATGTTTTAAAAATTCGGGGAGTTGGCCCGATTTTCACCAGCGTATATGCTGTCCCCTATTGCCAAATCATACACACCCACGTCACAGGCTAGATCGATGGGGCTATACCTCAGTGGCAACCACACAGCGTGCGCATACACTGGGCACACACTCCCAGAAGCGCATGCACACACACTCAAGTTTTTATTTTTGGAAAAGAATGGCTACTGTTCTCTGCTTTTCAACTCAAATCATTTGCACACACATTTCTGTAATTTTTCTATCTGAAGCTATAGTTGCCTGCAACATTGAAAGCTCCAGTACTGTTTAGCGCGAAAGCTCACGTGATTGCCGCCGGCTCGGGATAAAATTCGTGCAGGACAGTCGTGCCATGTATCAGCTGCTTTGACGTGATTAACCCTCTGAGGTCGGAAAACGCGCCCCCGCGTTTTGCTGGATTTTCTTCACATTGTAGTACAATAAACTTAAATTACTCCGTCATTTATGGTTATACAGAAAAAAGAAATATAAAAAAAGAATCTGTGATATTTCTACTTTTGTATGTGTCCACTTACAATCAAATCAAAACATTGTGCTTTTGTAAAATAAAGAAAATAAACAGGGTGTGCGTTCTGCCTCTCCGTCGCGGTGAACTTTTTTTTCTTGAACACGTCTATAAACTGAAACAAAACTCAGCGAATCCTTCTCACACATTTATGAGCCATACACCTTTATACACATTTAAGTGTGTACTTTTAAATGATCGGATTCAAACTGAAAACAAATATTCTCTGTTTAAGCAATTTGTATAAAACCAACAGGATGTCCAGTATCTCAAACGCTTGCTAATTACTTTTAATTCGGCCACGCCCACTCGCGCAAAAGAGATTCACATGCAAATCTCCACATGGAACGCGAACGCCCTCGTTACCTCAAACACAAAACACCAAAACACTTCACAAGTCTCTGCTTTTCGTCGAGTTTGGAAGACGCGCTGTGAGCTTACATTGGATTTACATCAGAAGAAGAAGAACGCGATTTGAAGACAAGAAAGATAAGTTAAGTTTCTTAAGGTAAGAAATTCTTACTTATTAGTTTATGGTATTGTTGCATAAACTTCACATTGCAGTTGAACTGTTGCTAGATATATGGTGAATATTATACTATTTAGACCCGTGTTTACTGTTAAATACTGTTTGTGGATATCTGCTCAAACATAGATATGTATAACCATAATGTTTAATATTTTGGAGCGCGATGGCGTTTGAATGTATCATATTTTGGAACGCGCTGTGGGTTTGAATGTATCATATTTTGGAGCGCGATTGCGTTTGAAAGGAAAAATGCACCAAACATTAGGCTTTATGTTTTTACTATTATCTCATTTCATATCATCATAACGAATGGAAACATTTGAAGTAACATAAGATAATCAATATATTTTTCTCTAGCATTGTTACTGAAATCTTTTGGAAGATTTATAGGCTGCTTTGTAAAATAAAATTATTTTATGCAGTACTGCACATAGCTTATGCCTACAAGGCACAACAAATATGGTGTTCTTTATATTATATATTGTTGGAAACATTTGTGTGTGTGTGTGTGTGTGTGTGTGTGTGTGTGTGTATTCTGTGAATTTTAAAAAGCAATTTTAACCACAAAAATTTAAAATGTATTCCCAAAATCGTGCAGGCCTAGTTTCTCTTGATACCAGTATGTTCACTTTTTTCTTTTCTTTCAGGGACCAGATGCCACTGAGTCCTGCTGACTTCAACATTCACATGAGTCTCTGTACATGAACATGGTAAAGTGAAAATCAAACACCTTGGAAATGGTATGTACAATGTTTTTAGGAATGGCACAAAGGTCTCTGTCTTTGGATCATTGTTTTCAATGTGCTCTTTTGTCATTTGTTGTGTATTTTTGGATTATGTTGTGTTGTAAATAAATCCAAACAATCTAAAAGCCATTCTTTTTTAAATCTCCTCATTCTTTGTGCAAGGTTGCTCTGAATGACAGGGCCTGATCGCTCCTAATAGGGCAGTTAGGGGAGTGTCTTTGTCTTTCTCAGGTGTTAAAAGCTTACATATTCATGAGATGATCACGCCTCTTCGAATATGGCTTTGTCACACAAAACACGTCTTAGAAATTTTAAATCAATATATTGTCTTATCTGAATGAGCAGTCAGGGTGATTTTCACATAGTTTTGGAGCAAATATTCTAGGCTACGTCATACAATTTTCAAAAGTCTTGTGAAGAAATAATCAATATGGGTTTCATGGCCTTATTTCAGTGACAATTTTTTTTTGTATTTTCACAAACCACGCATAAATGTCATTATCTCAAAACTACAAACTTTTACATACATGCTGCTGATATATTATTGTAGCAGAGTTTGTGCTGAATACAGTGTAATTAGACTTTAGCCATGAAAATGTCACTAGTAACAGAAAAAAACACAAATGTCAGAGCATGTCAGAACACCTCCAGGCCCAGAAAACAGCTCAGACCTCAGAGGGTTAACAGGTTAACTGACTCGTAACGTGTGCAATATAATAATAATAATAATATGTTTATTTTATATAGCGCCTTTCTGAGGACTCAAGGTCGCTTTACAATAATTACAAATACACATAACATAGAAACATGACATAGAGATGATACATATAAACTGTGAAGGATAACATAGTAGAGGTATAGTACATATAGAATCAGAACATTCAGGGGTCAGGGAAACAAGTGACAAAAAGATGTGTTTTAATGTGGGTTTTGAAGTCTTGTAGTGATGAGAGATTGCGGATTTGTTGTGGAATTGAATTCCAGAGAGTTGGCGCAGCGGTGCAAAAAGCCCTTCCACCAAATGATGATAGTTTGTGCCGTGGGATTGTCAACAGACCGGTATCGGATGATTTAAGTGTGCGGACAGGTGTGTATGTATGGATGAGGTCAGAGATATAGTTTGGGGCAAGACCATGGAGAGCTTTGAATGTAATGAGTATTTTGTACTGAATGCGATAGCGGATGGGTAACCAATGTAGATGGGAGTAATGTGGGAAGATTTCTTAAAGGGATACTTCAGGATTTAGCATTAAGCTTTGTATTAGTAGAAAACCTGTAGTATTTTCGAATTACCATGCTTTCCACCCTCATATCCCCCTGAGATGAGAGATTTATGCATTTTTTGTCTGGATAAAATCCTCCGATGACGCAAAAATCGTAATTTTGCGTCATCTGAGGATTTTCTGGCCAGAGGCTGAAGACTACAGCCAGTAGTAGGGGCTGTCCCGCATGTTTTCAACCCGCCCATAGAGGGTGGGATCTCACTCACAGAATGTACACAGTATCAGCCGTCCTTCTTTGGAAGCTAAGCTAGCAGGCTCTTGTTCTGTGGAGAAAGCTGAGTAGTAGGAGAAAGCTGAGTAGTAGGGGTTACCATTCTCTTTTTCCCGGACATGTCCGACCGTCGAGATCGTTCAAAATGTCCGGGACTCGGCTTTTGCTTTCTGCAGTCGCCAGTCATTGTTTACATGCACACCTTTTGTTTCAATCTAACTGAATTAATTCCGATTGGTGAATCTGAATGTAGTGTTTACATGAACGCTAAACAAGTGATCGGTCGATGTGCGTTTTAACATTGCTAAGAAAATTCCCGCTCCTCCGTGAGAGATAGGAGACCTGTGCGTCTCAGTAATGACGCCACCGGCCTCGCACCGTTCTCCCGCGCCCCTCAGCCTCGTCCTGCTCGCCACAGTAAACATAATGAATGGCGACTGAAGAACGCAAAAGCCGAATCCCGGACATTTTGGCCGATCTCGATATCCCGGGCAAACTCGTCACGGAGACTCACTAGTAGCATAACCTTGTTGTTTTCAACTGCGCTCTCTTACCGGGAGGCGTGGCTTGGGAGTGGCCTCGTAGAGCAACGAAGCAAGTGCATTCTGGGAGTTGTTGTCTTTCATCCACATAAGCCAAAAATACATTTTCTGGGTTTTCTCAGTCTAGAAAACTCCAAATTCAAAAATGTCTTCACATTTTTTCTACATAAATGGCCTATTTTAAATACACATTCATCTTTCCAGAGGTGAAGTATCCCTTTAATGTAAGTGAGGACTCTGGCAGCAGAGTTCTGGATATATTGAATTTTATTTAATGATGAATTTGGTAGGCCATAGAAAAGAGAATTGTAGTAGTCAAGCCGCGAACTGATGAAAGCATGAACTAGGGTCTCAGCATTACTGATGGTAAGAAATGGACGTAAGCGTGCAATATTGCGAAGGTGGAAGAAGGCAGATTTAGTGAGCGAGGAGATGTGAGGAAGAAAGGAAATGGAGGAATCAAAGATTATACCCAGGTTTTTGACAGTGGTGGAAGGTTGAACCGGAACTCCAGCAATATTGAGATTGTCAACACAGACCCGGGATGTAGTTTGAGGTGAACCAATAAGAAGTAAATCTGTTTTGTCTGTGTTGAGTTTGAGAAAATGACTGGTCATCCAAGCATTTATTTCATCAATACAAGCTGATATGGAAAGCGCTGGGAAAGGAGCATTGCGTTGGGAATGGATGTATAATTGGGTATCGTCTGCGTAACAGTGGAATTTGAAGCCATGATGACGGATGATATCACCTAGTGGAAGCATGTAGATAATGAAGAGAAGAGGCCCAAGAACAGAACCCTGAGGAACACCGTGCGGGACAGAGGCAGAAGTGGACTTTGACTGGCGGATGGAGATGTAATGCTGGTGATCAGACAGGTAGGAGGTGAACCAGGATAGGGCAGTTCCAGAAATACCAATATCTCACGACCTCCCAAGTGTCCGAACTCGCACCGTGTACGCCCGCCTTTAGTGAGCACTTCTCCTTTGCCAAGATAATCCATCCACCTCACAGGTGTGGCATATCAAGATGCTGATTAGACAGTATGATTATTGCACAGGTGTGCCTTAGGCTGGCCACAATAAAAGGCCACTCTAAAATGTGCAGTTTTATCACATAGCACAATGCCACAGATGTCGCAAGTTTTGAGGGAGCGTGCAATTGGCATGCATGTCCACCAGAGCTGCTGCCCGTGAATTGAATGTTCATTTCGCTACCATAAGCCGTCTCCAAAGGCGTTTCAGAGAATTACAGAATATATCTATATATATGTATAACACATAAAGTTTGTGTAAACACAAACTTTTATTTTGGATGCGATTAATCTTTTCACAGCCCTAATATATATATATATATATATTAATCGCGATTAATCGCATCCAAAATAAAAGTGTGTTTACATAATAAATGTGTGTACTGTGTATAATTTTGTATATATAAATACACACACATGCATGTATTTAAGAAATATTTGCATGCATATACTGTATATATTTATATATGTTATATTATTTATAAATTAAATATTTTATATATAAATAACACATTTTTCTTAAGTATATACATGCAAGTGTGTGTATATACAAAATAATCATACACAGTACCCACACATATATTATAAACACATGGATGTGTTAAAATATTTGGATGCGATTAATCTTTTCACAGCCCTAATATCATTTTATTTATTTATTTATTAGTTACTAGCCAATGGCGATTCTATTGCCAAGGTGTTTATAGGGGGTTGTAAGGCTTTGTTTCCACCTGGTATTAAGATGTATTTTGGTCGATCAGATCACAAGTTGATGACGGAATAAATCACCGTCCATAAATACAGGTGTAAACAGGGTCTAAAATGTTTTGAACTTGTCCACTTTTGACCATTTCCAGAGGTAGTTGAAAAGAAATTAGACCGGATTGCTTTCATTGTGTAGACGCTAATATCATAAGCGTACAAACAGCCAAACGTACAAAAGAACCTCTCCGGGTTGCAGTGACATTAATTTCTTAATTTATGTCAGGAGTGCAAAATAATCAACCTGTAATGTTTGATATTTTGAATAGAATATCACAGGCATATGAATTCACTCACTTGTGCTGCGGTTTGTGTTTACATAGATGCACTAGATCAATGGTTCTCAAACTTTTTCGGTGTGTGGCCCCCTTGGATGTGAATACAGAGATTAAAAGTGAACAAAAGAAAGTATCCCTCCGAAAGGAAACGTGAGTGACGATTTGGGAAAAAGACACAAGAGATTCCATGTCCAGAGGAACAGGCTAATTCATGTAATAGGTTATTGTTTAATTTGTGGAAAATCGCAAAACAGAATAAACCGACATATGGCTTAATTATATTTTATGGGTTCTGGCGTACCTCTCTCATTCGGCACGTAACTAAATGCCTCTCAAAACGTCACAAAATCTGACGGCGCTGCTTGTATGTTTTAAACAATTCGAGTTTCGACCACCCTATTTTGAAAAATAAACGTTGAAAGTGGGCTCTTTTGTTTGTGAGAGTCTAATGTATACGATCGTATACAGTTTTACAACATAAACGGTGCTCAGATTGCATTAATGTCTTGAAGACTGATGATGGAGAGCAGATCGTTCAGGCGAAATCTGACGTAACAATGAAAAATATATAGTGATGCACCGATGTAAAAATTGTGGCCGATACCGATAACCGATATTAATATTGCTGTCATGGCCGATACCGATATTTACCGATGTCGATATCTCTGTATAGAAAACACATTTTTATGATAATCAAATAAAGAGCTATTTTCCAAAACACTTTTTTTTTTTACTTTTGTAATTTATTTTCAGAAATGACTGATATTGGGCTCAAGAAAAAATAAATATTTATATAATTAATACATTTTTATAAAGGATACAAGTGTGTCCTGAATTCACACTATGAATAAGCCAACCCTGAGTATTCTCAATACTAAACATCTAAATCACTTGAGACCAAGTCACTTTATTCTGTGAACATTGATTGTACAACAGTACAAAACTTTAAAGTACAGTAGTAGGCCTTAAATGGCTAAAGCCAAAAGTATTGAAAAAGGTAAAATGTGAAAATGGAACCAGAACAAACTGGACTGAACAGATACTGGCTTTTGCAGTCTTCTGAACTGTAAGTACAGTAACTAAGTATTGTAACTGCCAAGTACTTTAGGGTAACGGGTTAGGCCTAACCCTTGGCCTTCCCAGCCTTTGGAAGCAGACGAATGTTGTGCTTAACCAACAGGAGCATTTCTGCTCTCTCTGTACCGATCCTATTTCTCTTTTCACTGACAACATTTGAAGCGGCGGAGAAGAGACGTTCACTTTCCACGCTTGTACAGGGAGCTGACAGGTACTTGCGTGCCACTGGGGCGAGGGCAGGGAAGCGGGTCATGTTGCTTTGCCAGTACTGCAGTGGGCTCACATTTCTGGGGATGGTGGGCTCACTCAAGTAACCATGCACCTAAAAGAAATATAGACAAGTGCATAAAGATACATCTCTGGCAAATCATCAGGAAATTATTATTCAACATTTGTATTCATGACACCAAATGAAATAAAATAACTGTTCATTCAATTATATATTTTTTCTTGTGAGGCCAAAACTCTGGAGTCCCAATATATGTATGCCTAGTCATTTCAATGTAGTAGCTAATTGATAAGATTGTTTCGCTATCTATCCACACTGGAGGGAGCACCTACTACCCCACCATTGGTCAGCCCAGTAGACCCATTACAAGCCTTTCACTAAATTTTAGACAAGACAGTCTATTGAGATGCACCCATTACAGAATCTCATGACAGAGAAAAGACAGACTATTGAGATGCACCCATGTTAACCGTGGCATGCACCAGCAATCCTACAAGTTCAATAATAACTATGGACCGCAGTTTTTCATGAGATTTGACTGTCAATAAAAATGATCTGATCACACAAAGAAATGTGAAATACTTAATTTGAATGAAAGACTATAAAAAGATTATCTGATTCAAATAGTATAGTAACCTAGCCTACCTGCACCCTCGTTGAACCTGTTGCCTGTTCATCCTGCTCCTTTTCCTCCAGAATTTCATCGAACATGTCCAGGAACGAATGCCCTTCACTTGGCGTACACATCCTCTTTTCTTGTGGTTCACCTTCTTCTGGCTCAGTGTCTTCTGCGCCGGGTGTAGGCCCATCTGTGGCACTGGCGCTAGTCGTCGCTGACGCTGTCATCTTGTCCACTTCTTTCTCTAGCTTGTTTTTTGCCACTCGCTTGAGGTCTGCGTCAAAGTAGCGATCTTTGTATCTGGGGTCCAGGATTGTTGCCAAGTAGTAGAGCTGCTCGGAGAAAGTGGTTTCGAATCTCTTGTTCACAGCTTCAAGCAGTGCAGACTTGGTCGTTTTGACCCCACTGTCGGTTTCGGCTGTCTTGTTCAGAAAACGCTTGAGTGCCACAACAGACGGGATCACGTCAGCAGCTGTAGCTGTATGCGAGCTAATCTCTCTTGTCAACTCTTCAAAGGGTGCCAGGAGTGTTGTCATTTTCTCAATGAGACTCCACTGGTTTGCGTTGAGAGATACGGGCAGTCCGTGGTAAGCCTCGTACATAACCAGTGCGCGCTTCTGTTCCAGGAGAGTTGTCATCATCAGGAATGTACTGTTCCAGCGCGTTGGGACGTCTTGTTGTAGCATCTTGGTCTTCATTCCCATCTCTCTCTGGATGTCTCTCAGCCGAGAGGTACCAAGGGGGGAGCTTTTAAAATGTCCGACTATTTTTCTCGCTATGGCCAAAGAGTCAACAACGCTTCGCTGGCTTAGTACTGCATCGTGCACTGCTAACTGCCCCAGATGAGCCATACAGCCCAGGCTTTTAACACCACACTCCTCCATCGCCTTCACCATATTTCGTGCGTTGTCTCGAAGCACAACGTGCACATTTTCTTTCCGGATTCTCCATTCTGTAAACATGCCGTCAAACGCACTGGCTATGGCAGTACCTGGAATAAAGGGATTTAAAAAAAAAAGTTTAATCAAAGATTGATTTGCATTTTGATTGAACATTTATTAAACAATTGTCATAAAGCATTTATAAAACAACAACGAAAAAACGTTTATTTTAATTTTATATTGACACCTGGGATCCCCCGCGAAACGGTTCTCATTCGCGCTTGAATAAGGCCTGCGACACTGGCTGCTGGCGTGAGAGTCTCAGCTGCGTTGGGTGTCTGTTTTTATTTCGGCTCCCATGTTAACAGGTTGGAGTTTGCACACTGCCTGCGTGAGACGCGCGGCTCGAGCCACGCGGAAAACGTGTGCATGCTAGAAATAGAACCGACGCCTGAGTGTTCCAGCAACGGGAGTGTTCTCTGGCTAGAGCGCAGAACAGCGGAGTTTGTAGGCTATGGACCGAAGTGCATGTCTGAGCTTGTGTTGCTGCTGTTGCTTTGACGATGTGGAAAATAGAATAATGGAAACAAAATGTATTAGACTTTTTACCCGTTATTATAAATCTAAATTAATCTCGTTTTTAATTTAGGCTAACTTAATTTCGTTTTTCTTTATTTGAATTTCGTTTTTTCTTTATTTAAATTTCGTTTTTCTTTATTTAAATTTCGGTTTTTCTGTATTTAAATTTCGTTTTTCTTTATTTAAATTTCGTTTTTCTTTATTTAAATTTCGTTTTTTCTTTATTTAAATTTCGCTTTTTCTTTATTTAAATTTCATTTTTCTTTATTTAAATTTCGTTTTTTCTTTATTTAAATTTCGTTTTTCTTTATTTAAATCTACCCTTTACTGTGTCAGTAATTTGTTAGTCAGAAAAATATAAGACTACCTTAAAAGTATTGATTAAGTTAACAGACTGTGCGTTTTATATCACTAGTGCGGTGTCCGTTCTCGGAGAATATAGCCCTGCTCGCGTGAGGTGCGCCGCTTCCCGCTCGCGCTGTTCTGTAGTTTACTATTAATTCTGAACGTGTCGCGTCTCGCGTCTGTCTATAGGCCTATTGCACCAAATGCGACACTGCACTCCCTTGTGAAGTCGATTGGATGAACGGTTCTCGAAATAATCAAAATGCAAACGGACAGACAGACACATAGAGATTACTACCTATATTCCTTACTGAGCGCGAAGCAGCAGTGCAGCCAGCCACAGGTGCGGTTCCCGAGTGTTATACGTGCTGCGCTAAACTGTGGCGCTGTTACAAAATAGCCTAAATTAAAGCATTTAAAGTTGGGGATAAAACATAGGCTAATTATATTTAGAATACAGTAATGTATAACTGCTTATAAAGGAATAAATATCAAGGAGTAAATCAATGACAATTTCTTTATTGGTGAAAAAAAAAAAAAAAATGCAACTGGTCGACCAATGAGAATGTCAGTCGACCAAGACGCCATCGACCGACTAAAGTTGACAGCCCTAGTATTTTTTCCTAACCAACTTCTGCCATTCCCGCATTCTGATCAGTCACGGCAGAAGTGGGTTGGGTGGGGGCACGTAACGAGAAAGAATATAGACATCTCAATGTCTAAGTGTTTTGTAATGAATATTAAAATAAGAAAGAATAAATAGACAATGTAAATGTCTGAGAGTTTTGTATAACATGCTCATTGGGTTAAATGGTTTGATTGACAAGTGCTGAAAAGCTGTGGTGTTGAATTATAATATAATATAAATTAGGGGTCGACAATAGGCGAAAACTAGCCCGCCAGCAATATTTTCTGGCCCGCCTAGATCTATTTTCTAATATAGGCTTTTTACTTATTTAATAAATCCATGTAATTGGTTGATGAAACATTGATTAAAATTAAGATACAATTAATACAAAACGAAATTAAATTTAAAGACAGGTTTTGTGCTTTCTGTTTGAGGTTTCTGTGAGTTTTAAAGCAGTCTTTTAGTGGCGCTTTCAAAGCGCTAGAGCGCTCACGTCTATAACGGAGAACTGTCCGTCCGTAACATTGTGAAATAAATTTATCATAGATATTCGAATACATTGCTTGATATTTGATACACGTGCGAATTTGATTTTTCTCAAAAGTGACAGCCCTAACGACCATATAACTACGTTCTGCCTGATATTACACAGTTATATTTAGCCTACCGCGAGAGATATGTAGCTAGTTCTAGGCATTAGGCTATTGCAGCTGACATGCAAGCCAGCAATTATACACAACTTTCCCTTTTGCCCTGACTTTAATTTAATTTGCATCTGTCAAAAAAAATAGCCAGGCCTACCTGTATGCGAGCCAGGGAATTCTTGGGCATGTAACACGGCTCTCTTCATCTCGAAGTTGTCATCAATCCACTGAGCCGTGAGGCTCAACATGCTTGTTTGGTTGAGGTCGGAACTCCAGATATCCGTTGTAAAACTGATGTCATTGACATCGCTGTCCAGTAACTTGTGGACGTGGGTGGCTACGATATCATGTAAGGCAGGTAGGGCGACATCCGCAAAGTAACGACGACTTGGCTTGTCATAGCGGGGCTCAGCGACCTCAAGCACCTCTCTGAAGCCTTCGTCTTCCACTACTGAAAAAGGTTGGTCATCAACAGCGATCATCTTTGTTATTGCCGTGGTCAATGCCTTTTGCTTCGGGTGGTCCTTGTGGAATTTCTTGGTCTTTTCCAGCGCTTGTTCTATGGGGCTACCGACTGGTGCAGCTGCCGTAGTAGCTTTCTTCCGCTGCTTGTTAGCATTAGCTAGTTTCTCATATTCTTTGTAGGCGTTGGGATGCTTGTTTTTTAAGTGGGTGATCAAATTGGTTGTATTGAACGATTTGACACAAATCCCCCCTCGCATCACCCGGCCCTCACAATCATTGCATACAGCATAGCGAGGATCCTCTTCAGACACTTTGAAAAACGACCAGACAGACGACATTGTTGCTTCCTCACCAAAGGCAAAGTCAAACTGACTTTTTTTTGCCGCCTCCAGCACCTGCTTGTATGCGCGTGCAAAAACAAACATCCCCGCCCCCACACTCACATCTAAGCCTACACACACGTCAGATACACAGGACAGGAATGATTATCGGCCTGTTCACATCGGCCCTATTTTGACATCGGAACGATACCGATGTGTAAAAAAATGACCATATCGGCTGATATTATATCGGCGGCCGATATATCGTGCACCACTAAAAATATATCAATATTTTATGAATTTAACGCTTTTGTGGACAAAGTGCTGTTGGATGTTTTTCAATGGACGCTTGTCATGGACATTTTTCCCAAGTGTGACTGATTGGATTCATCCTGTCATCCAACAATTTTGATTTTGCATGTTGTCATTTGCACTCCTGACACAAATTACAATATTACTGTTGCTGGGGCATCTATATCGTAAAACACACAACAGGAATTGACTAAACCCTTAGAACTTTCAAATTATGTATTTGATGTCTGAATTTATCATTATTAAAAGTTTTAGACAGTATTCTATATAGTAAATGTAAACCATGGTAAACAAAGTGATGTCAAGAGCAAGGTCGGGACAATGACCGTCAAGAGGTTAAATTTGATTTTAGTGGTCAAACCTAGTTGACAACTAAGTTGGGAACCTGACAACTAAGTTGGGAGCCCTGATTTCCAGTCTGCCACATCAACTACACCACTTGTGGATGGAGTTGCCATTCCATGGGCCGCAGCCCCTGCCTCGATGGGATATTTTCCCCAAGATGTCCCTGAATGCTGTCAAAAAGAGAAATATGGTATATGTCTAGAGTAGGATCTGCTGCACCTGTCTGAAAAGAGGATGCAATCACCTTGGTTATATATGGTAGCCTCTCAACTGGTCGAGAAAGTGATGCAGTGCCAGATATACTGTCCTCAATCTAAGGGCAGTTTATGTGCCATTAGATATGAGGACCCCTCCAAAAAACCTTGAACTAGGCAGCCATCAACTGCCGCACCCCAGCCCTTGAGAGAGGCATTTGTCATTAGAGATTTTTAAAGACAACAAGCCCCTAGAGCTGAACCTGAATGGAATGAAGACCTCTGCACATACCCATTATAACTCCGGGGACAAGGCTTGACCAAAAGGAAGAACTCAATATTATTAAACTTCACCCAGGAAAGCGAACCTGAGAAACTTCCTGTACTCTGGCTGAATCTCAATGTGAAAACAGACGTCTTTTAGATCTATTGTCACAAACCAATCCTCAGATTGAATTTGTGAGCTTGAGCATTAGCATCTTGATTCTGTATGTCCTCGGAGTATAAGGCAAGTATAATATTGGACACATCCCCCTGTCCTTTATGAGTACTATTAATTTAGCAGAGGGATAATTTTTTAGATAGGATTTCTGCTCATGGCCCTGAAACAACGCATTGGCAGGGAAACCCCTGAACAAGCTGGGCGGATCAATCGCTGAGTACTTCAACTTCCCAAAACACCACTGGTAGCGGGATAACCAGGAGCACCCTTTGAGGCTGTTGCAGAGCATCTGGCACCGTTTTGGTGTAGCCAGATCCCTCACAAAAAGGTTTGCCACCAGGGGCCCAGTCCAAAGGGAGTCAGGACTTTTTCTTTGCCGTTAGAGAAGAGATTACTGTCCTTAGATTGAACTTCACCTTGGATGGCTGAGCTTGCATTCGCTGCCCAGCCCCTCAATCTCTTTGAGGAGGATCTCAGTCAGCCACGCTCGCTTTTTGTTCCTCCTGCAGCTGGTTGAGCTGGCTGCCGGCTCTAACCGGGATTAACTTCTTATAGGGGTGCAACGGATCAAAAAACTCACGGTTCGGATCGTTTCTCGGATCAGAGTCACGGATCGGATCATTTTTCGGATCAGCAAAAAAAAAAAAAAAAAAATTTTGTTTAACACTTTCAAATTCTTAAATTAAAATATATAAAATCAACTTAAAGTGCACAAGGCATAATATCTTCTTTTCAACATAATTAATGAAAAACAACTTAGTGCAACATAAAAAGATCTCCTTCCTTTAAACATGGACCAATGCTTGATGTGTTTCCACTGTCATATAGGGCTGTCAAAATTGCTCAAAAATGACGTTCGAATATTCCCTAAAAAAAAAAACATATATTCGAACTATTCGAACATCTGGTTGCGCATTTTGTAAATGACGCGCATTACGTCAATAACAGGACAAATTAATACAAAGAGACATAACTACTTGTATATGTAGTTTATTTAAGTTTAAACGTATTTGACAACGTATTACCGACACAAAAACAAGTAAATCAACTAATGGCCAAGGCCGCAGACCTCTTTCTCTCTCTCGCCCTCACCCTGCGTTCACACCAAACGCGAATAGAGCGTCTGGCGCGAGTGATTTCAATGTTAAGTCAATGTAAAGACGCGTTTATGCGCGAATGAGGCGTCACGCTCTCTGCGGTTCATAACGGTTTAAATGAACAAAAAATATAAGCAAATGTTTTGTGCTGATCAAGAGTTTTGTGCAAGCAATTTAAGGTCGCGACTCTTGGAAGCCTGCAGATAGTCCATAAAAATACTGTATCTAACCTACCTTATTCATGCAATATCTATTCAGTCAGTACAGTAGCCTACACTTTAGTAATGTTTCTGTTTAACGTTAAATAAAATGACCTGTCCCTGACCCCTCAGGCAGCGCGCCCACTCGCAAAGCAGACAGCCGCGCCTCTGCTACCGCGGGCGTGTTTTTCCACATTCGAATATTAATTCTAATTTAGAATATTCGTTGACAGCCCTACTGCCATATGGCTTTCTTGTGCCACAGTGCCTACACACCGTCACGGTTTTATCCACTAACCAATTTCCTTCATCATTATATTTGACAGGGAAGCCAAAATGCTCCCATACAGGGGATTTAAATGACGCGGGGCGTTCAACCTCCTCCGTTCCTCCGCTCGCCATGACCACGCTGTGTGTGGACTGAACATGCGCACAACTTTCTTTTTTTTTCATAAATCAATCCACGGATCACGTGTGTGCCGAACCGAAGATATTGATCCGAACGGATCACGGATCAATGATGATCCATTGCACCACTATCTTCTTAGTTCACTTGGCCTCTTGGTATCTGTCGACGACTGCATTTACTGCGTTGCCAAACAGACCAGAAAGCAAAATCAGAGCGTCACAGAGAAATGCCTTGTCTTTCTCTTTGATACCAGGTAAATTGAGCCACAGGTCGTGCTCTGTGGCAACCATCGCATCCATAGAATGGCCAATGGCCCGGGCTGTCATCTTTGGTGCCCGGCAGAGATCTAAAACCAACTCCTGGTTTAATCCCTTGCCACAATTTAGGTTTCCAGGTCTTTTAGCAAGTCAGCCTGGTTTGCCTGCAAGACTCCCATTGTGTGCAGGGATGTGCATATGACTTTCCCACAAAATTTGATGTTACTCGACAAGGCTTAGTGGGCTAATATTGAGCCCTGTGGCATTCCATACTTTCCATGTTTGATGAGATGGCTTCTGTACTTACCACAAGGACCCACCTTTAACCCTCTGGAGTCTGAGCGGTTTTCTGGGCCCTTGAGATGTTCTGACATGCCCTGACATTTGTGCTTTTTTAGTTGCTTAGAAACATATTAATGGCAAAGGTGTAAATTCACTCTATAAAGCACAAACAGGGCTACCATAATATGTGAGCCACGTGTATGTACATGTTTTCATTTTTGAGAGAATAATGTTTATGCGTGGATATTGAAAAAACTAAAAACTAAAATTTCTGAAATATGGCCACAAAACACATAGTAAATATGTGTCAATAAGATTTTTGACTAATGGATGTCGTCGCCTATAGTTTTTTCTTCAAAATTATGTGAAAATAGTCTTGCTTTATCGTTCAAATAAAACCATACATTGATTTAAATTGATGTAAAACAGGTTTTGCTTGGAAAGCCAATATGCGAGGGGGCGTGAACGAGGAGTGGTTTACACCTGAATTACCACCCACTCTGCATAATGATGAGCCATTCACTCAGGTGTGACACAGTGACTGAGCCACAATGCAAGGACAAAAGATATATTTAGAAGAAGACTTATATTGACCATTTAAGATTTTGCTTACATCTATCTTGTAAATATGTTTGGCTATTTTATTAAAAAGGTTACAATTACAACAATAATTACAATTTCAACAATATTTCAAGTGTACTCTTTCTTTGTAAAAAAAAAAAGATTATAGGCCTACATTTTATCTATGTATTCATTAGTTTGAATATAGCCAACATTGGAACAGCTAACATCTTAATTGATGACTTTATTTTTGACAAAAATAGATATAGAAATGGCTAAACAAAAGCTTATTTGACGTGGCAGTATATTCTACAGTAAAAACTGTACCCAAATCTAGTCAACAAGATGTTGTCTTTCATATTTCGCCTGACTGTAACGTTGTTTTCATGAAATATTAGGGCATATTGTTAATTTGCACTTTAATACGTTGCTTATACAAATAGCCTACATTTTATTTCAACATATTTCAGTCGAATTTTCCTTTCCTCAGTATAGCAATACAGTTTGCTAAAACATCATCATTCATTCACACACGCAATTTAAATTTAACTTCTGGCAAAGATGAAGTTGACGATAGGCTATTGACTCGCGATCTTCGCAGTAGGCTAGTGAACGCACCGGAGAAATGCACATTTATTAGGCTACATAGTTTTTTGTTTTGGATGGTTTTGTTTAGAACCAGCTTTCTGTAAATATATTTCACATTTTTTAGACATGTGAGGCGAGTAGGCTACGGTCTGGTTAATGATGATCTCCAGTTCAAGCACCTTATGTTGTGATTGCTATAGCCTATATTTACTTTAAATCCAGGAAATTTGTTAATGAAAAAAATATTAAAATTAAGATACAATTGATACAAAACGAAATTCGTTTTAAAGAAAGGATTTGTAGTTTCTGTTTTGAGGTCTCTGTGAAAGTTTGAAAGTCTTTTAGTGGCTTTCAGAGCGCTCGCGTCCATAATGGAGAACTGTCACGTAATATTGTTTTTTCCTCATAAATGCGAACACGAAAAATAAAAGACAAAAGACTTTTAAGTAAAACTTACTCCGAAATTGTGTCCTCGGCGGAATTCGCTCTTCAAAATGCTGCCGTTTGTAGTCTGAGTTACAATCTTCCTCTGAGGAAACAACTTCCTCGCTGTCCAGAATCATCTGAAGGGCGTCTTTACTGGAGAAGCGTGCCATACTCAAAACGCGATGAACTATCAGTAAGTCTGATGAAGAAACTGTGTTTTTATGGCATTGATCGGGGGGGCGTATGCGATGCATACTAGATCACCTAAACTATTTACCATTTGAATAGCGCCGGGGGCGGGGCGGCCTCAACTCATTATAGAGTTAATGAGGCAGAAGGAAAAACGGTACCTCTCCTTGCTTTCAAACGGATTACATGAGTTGAAAACATTAGTTTTTTATATAAATTACTTCATTTAAAAGAAGAGATTTCAAGCTTCATAAAGACATATCTCACGTGTCTGTGTGAGAAGTATTCGGTGAGTTATTGTTCATTTTCGGACGCGTTTCAGAATGGACTACACTGACAGAGAGAAGGCAGAACTCGCTCCGTGTTTATTTTTCTTTATTTGGCGAAAAGCTCAACACTTTGTTTTTATTATGAGTATATTTTGAGTTTATTTATGAGTTTTTATTTATTTATGAGTATTTATGAGTTTATTTTACACTGATAAAAAAAAAGCGAGCTGGTATCGCCGGCGATACCGTAGACCTCAGGGGGTTAACCCCCTGGGGTCGGCGGTATCGCCGGCTATACCAGCTCGCTTTTTTTTTATCAGTGTAAAAGAGACTCATAAATACTCTGTTGACTTTGATTTTCCATAGGAGTTTCATACATCAATCGATCCTGTTAAGTCTGTATTTTTTTTGTGTATACTCACAATAAAAACAAAGTGTTGTGCTTTTTGCCAAATAAAGAAAAATAAACACGAAGCGAGTTCTGCTTTCTCTCTGTCAGTTAAGTCCATTCTGAAACGCGTCCGAAAATGAACCATAACTCAGCGAATACTTAGTCAAACAGGCATACAGACACACAGGCATGAAGCTTGAACTCTCTTCTTTTAAATGAAGTAATTTTTATAAAAAAACAAATATTCTCAGTTTATGCAATCTGTATGAAAAGAGAGAGATGTCAGTCGTTCTCTTCTCAGCTAATTATTTTTCATGTGACCCCGCCCACGGAGAGTGCGCACTATTCAAACGCAAATGACTGAGGCAATCCTGCAAACTCCCCCATATCAGCTCGAGAAAACACATCAAGCTTATTCAGATCATTGTACTTGTTTACACCGTCTCGCAGCGCTGTGAGGAATAATAATAATGGAAAATGTACCTCAAGTGCTGGTATTTCGAGGACAACGGATCCTGAGCTATGGAATACTGTAGTAAGGTTGTTTTTTTTTCATTCTCAAGTGAATCGCGTTTCTGTGTGTGAATGAATGAACGCCAGAGATGCGCTGAAAGACAACATTTCGTGTATTAGTTTTGGATAGATTATACATTTTTACTGTAAAATATCTGCCACCTCAAATAAGCTTTTGTTTGCCAATTTTTGCTCATATGTTAAATATAGTATGTTTTGTCAAAAATAAAGTAATCAAATAATATGTTATAGGCTAGTGTTTATTCCAATGTAGCCTAGGCTATATTCAAGTAATGAATCCTTAACTTTGAAATATGTATGATAAAATGTATACTTTAGTTTTTACAAAGAAAGATTACACTTGAATTGTTGTTGTAATTGTAACCTTTTTAATAAAAAAATATATATTTACAAGGTAGATGTAAACAAACTATTAAAAGGTAAATATAAGCCTTTTCTTTAAATAATTTTTATTGTTTTTTATTAGTGACAAATTTGGGGAGAGTATACATATTCCAAAACTGAAAATACAGTATGAGAATTAACTGCACAATTACTAGACATGTTTTCCTTGGATATTATAGGCCAATTTGCAAGCACAATTTGTTTAAAAAAATGTAGATGCTTCCAACTGTTGCTCTTGCATTCTTTCTTGTGGCAGTGACACACCTTAATGAATGGCTCATTAAGTATGCGGGCCCCATTGTCTCCTCAGGTGCGATCCACTAAATATGCATAGGCGTTGACTTCCACTTGCATATTGCCTTTCCAAACTAAAAGTGTTTCACAAAATTTAAATCAATGTATTGTTTTATGTGAATGATGAGGGCAGGATGATTTTCACATCATTTTGAAGAAAAAACTCTAGGCGACAACATCCATTAGTCAAAAGTCTTATTGACACATATTTAGGGGACTCATACATTTTGGTGCATCTCGCCCGGGGGGCGGGGTTACGTCCTGCGTCACATCTCTCATGTGGGTTCTCGTCGACCAGGGTCAGCGCGCACCATATCGCACACACACAGGCAGGCACAGAACTAGCTAGCGAACCTAGGTCTTAAATCTAATAAGTTATGTTTTTTGATGGAAAAGTGATGTTTAATTCCCATAGTCTTTGTTTAGTGAACGAAAGCGAAATCAGGAATTGCGGTCTTTCAGTTTGTTTATCGTTACCTAGCTACCAAGGGTTTAAGTTCTACAAGATGTGCTGTAGCCTTAATTACAATGGTCAAGTCGCGTTTCATATTAACAGTCAGATGAATAGGCTTCGCTCAGTTTATTAAATACATCCAACCTGAAATGTCTCTTACAAACTATGAAGGGACAATGAATCAATACACTGACATGGCAATGCTAGACAGATAGCCTACTTTGTTTGCACAGTCCTACCGTGATTTTGTCACTCTTCTCTCCACTCCTAGACCTACATCTGGTGACAGCGGGGAAACTTTTACCTCGATAAAGTTAGGCCTACTTATTGTATTGCAGAAAAGAAAAGTAAACTTCCAGTAAACTCCAGTTAACCAGTTCATGTTTCTTCTTTAGGTGATTCAAGCAGTAACGACTAATTAGACTCAATACTGCAGGTGGAATTATGAAATAGAAACAGGCCTTAATGCAAGATTTTAATCATGTCAATACACAATAAATAGAACATTTAATTAATGAATTAATCAATAAGTCAGGACAGCCCATTCATGCAGGTAGTGAAATAGTTAAATCAAATACAAATACACAGTAAAAAAAAAAGGTTGTTAACCTTAACCCGTTATCAAGTCAATTAAAAAATATATTTCATGGTGTGCATGGTGTGTTAATTGGTTGTGTATGGTGTGTATGTGTTTTTTTTTTTTTTGTAATGCAATGTTTTCAACATAGGGAAATATATACAGCATTTGTAAAATTTTCTTGAGCACGTCTATAAACTGAAACAAAACTCAGCGAATACTTGTCACACATTTATGAGCCATATACCTTTATAAACATTTAAGTGTGTACTTTTAAATGATCGGATTCAAACTGAAAACAAATATTCTCTGTTTAAGTAATTTGTATAAAACCAACAGGATGTCCAGTATCTCAAACGCTTGCTCATTATTTTTTATTTGATCACGCCCACTCGCGCAAAAGAGTCACATGCAAATCTCCACATGGAACGCGAACGCGCTCGTTACCTCAAAAACAAAACACCAAAAAACTTCACAAGTCTCTGCTTTTCGTCGAGTTTGAAAGACGCGCCGTGAGCTTACATTGGATTTACCTCAGAAGAAGAACGCGATTTGAAGACAAGAAAGATGTAAGGTAAGAAATTCGTACTTATTAGTTTATGGTATTGTTGCATAAACTTAACATTGCAGTTGAACTGTTGCTAGATATATGGTGAATATAATATTTAGACCCGTGTTTACTGTTAAATACTGTTTGTGGATATCTGCTCAAACGTAGATATGTATAATATGGTAACCATAATGTTTCATATTTTGGAGCATGCTGTGCGTTTGAATGTATCATATTTTGGAGCGCGATCGCGTTTGAAAAGCAAAACGCACCAAACATTAGGCTTTGTTTTTACTATTATCTCATTTCATATCATCATAACAAATGGAAACATTTGAAGTAACATATGATAATCAATATATTTTTCTCTAGCGTAGTTGTTACTGAAATCTTTTGGAAGATTTATAGGCTGCTATAGGCTATTGTTGTTATTATTTTATGCAGCACTGCGCATAGCCTATGCCTACAAGGCACAACAAACCTGGTGTTCATTATATTATATATTGTTGGAAACATTTGTGTGTGTGTGTGTGTATTCTGTGAATTTTAAAAAGCAATTTTAACCAGAAAAATCAAAAATGTATTCCCAAAATCGTGCAGGCCTAGTTTCTCTTGATACCAGTATGTTCACTTTTTTTCTTTTCTTTCAGGGACCAGATGCCGCTGAGTCCTGCTGACTTCAACATTCACATAAGTCTCTGTATATGAACATGGTAAAGTGAAAATCAAACACCTTGGAAATGAAAGGTATGTACAATGTTTTTAGGAATGGCACAAAGGTCTCTGTCTTTGGATCATTGTTTTCAATGTGCTCTTTTGTCATTTGTTGTGTATCTTTGGATTATGTTGTGTTGTAAATAAATCCAAACAATCTAAAAGCCATTCTTTTTTAAATCTCCTCATTCTTTGTGCAAGGTTGCTCAGAATGATAGGGCCTGATCGCTCCTAATAGGGCCGTTAGGGGAGGGTCTTTGTCTTTCTCAGGTGTGAAAGACATACATATTAATGAGATGATCACGCCTCTTCGCATAAAGCTTTCTCACACAAAACACGTCTTAGAAATTTTAAATCAATATATTGTCTTATCTGAATGAGCAGTCAGGGTGATTTTCACATAGTTTTGGAGCAAATATTCTAGGCTACGTGATACAATTTTCAAAAGTCTTGTGAAGAAATAATCAGTATGGGTTTCATGGCCTTATTTCAGTGACAATTTTTTTGTGTATTTTCACAAACCACGCATAAATGTCATTATCTCAAAACTACAAACTTTTACATACATGCTGCTGATATATTATTGTAGCAGAGTTTGTGCTAAATACAGTGTAATAAGACTTAAGCCATGACAATGTCACAAGTAACAGAAATAAGCACAAATGTCAGAGCATGTCAGAACACCTCCAGGGCCAGAAAACAGCTCAGACCCCAGAGGGTTAAACCACCCGTCCCTCACGGACTGTGTGACATTGCAATAAGGTATTTTTTTCTGCGACTTACCAACTAATAACTTTATGGTCGACTAAGCCTCATCTAGTCTTCTAACGTTTAGTCTGCAATTAGGGGCAGCCCTAGTATATAGCATACATGTTGGTTTTGATGCTTTGTTTTTAACTATTTGGATATATTTTGCTTTGTGCCATTAAACTGTTGTTAACTTGTATTTGTCTTTTTTCACCTTAGACCTGATGGTGCTGAATAAAATGGAAGAGAAAGATCATCATGGGAAACTTGATTTCATGACTGGAAAAAAGTTTACACAGATTGAAAAGATATCACGAAAAAGCTACACAGCTAAAAAGAGAGGAATTAAAAAGTTTTTCACCTGCCAACAGTGTGGAAAGAGTTTTGATCAGTGTGGAAACCTTAAAGTCCATATGAGAATTCACAAAGGAGAGAAACCTTACTCCTGCAAACAATGTGGGAACAGTTTTAATGAAACAGGAAACCTTAATGTTCACATGAGAATTCACACTGGAGAGAAGCCTTACACCTGTCAACAATGTGGAAAGAGTTTCACTCAAAAAGGAAACTTTACAAAGCATATGAGAATTCACACTGGAGACAACCTTTTCAACTGCCAACAGTGTGGAAAGAGTTTCAGTGAAAAGGGAAACCTTAAAAAGCACATGATAATTCACACTGGAGAGAGCTCATTCACATGCCAACAGTGTGGGAAGAGTTTCACTCAAAATGGAAACCTTAAAAAGCACATGAGAATTCACACTGGAGAGAAGCCTTATACCTGCAGACTCTGTGGGAAGAGCTTCACATGGGAACTAGGCCTTAGGTATCACATGCACATTCACACTGGAAAAAAGCCATTCACATGTGGTCAGTGTGGAAAGAGTTTCACACGTAAAGGGACCCTTGAGACCCACATTAGAATTCACACTGGAGAGAAGCCATTCAAATGTGGTCAGTGTGGAAAAAGTTTCAGATGTAAAGAGAATCTTAATCAGCACATGAGGATTCACTCAAGATAGAACTGTTTTATTTGTCATCAGTGTGGAAGTAGTTCCAGAGACATAAATCGCCTTAAGAATCATGTAATTACTCACACTGGAGAGAAGCCTTTCATGTGGAAAGAGTTTTACAAATAAAAGAAAGCTTAAAACTTGCATGAAACTTCACTTTGGAAAGAGGCCTTTCACATGTCTTCAGCGTGAGAAAAGGTTCACCTCTGAAAGAGACATGAAACGTCATTTGCAAATTCCTTCTGGAGGAAAGAAATGTAATTGTGATAAGCATAATTTTTTTTTTTTTTTTTTTTTATTTTTTAACATTACACTTATAGATACAGTGCATCCAGAATGTATTCACAGCACTTCCCCTTTTCCACATTTTATTTTATTTCATTTTATATTACTGCCTTATTCCAAAATGCATTAAATTAATTATTTTCCTTAAAATTCTACAAACAATGCCGCATAATTACAACGTTAAAGAAGTTTGTTTTAAATCTTTGCAAATTTATTAACTAAAAAATTTAATTAATTATATTGTATTCTGAGTACACAAGTATTCACAGGCTTTGCTCAACACTTTGTTGAAGCATCTTTGGCACCAAATTACAGCCTCAGGACTTTGAGTATGATGCTACAAGCTTGGCACACCTATTTTTGGGCAGTTTCTCCCATTCTTCTTTGCAGAACCTATCAAGCTCCATCAGGCTGGATGAGGAGCGTCGATACACAGCCATTTTCAGATCTCTCCAGAGATGTTTAATCGGGTTCAAGTCTGGGCTCTGGCTGGGCCACACAAGGACATTCACAGAGTTGTGCCGTAGCCACTCCTTTGTTATCTTGGCTGTGTGCTTAGGGTAGTTGTCCTGTTGGAAGATGAACCGTCACCCCAGTCTGAGGTCCAGAGCGCTGTGGAGCAGGTTTTCATCAAGGATGTCTCTGTACATTGCTGCGTTCATCTTTCCCTCAATCGTGACTCGTCTCTCAGTTCCTGTCGCATGAGCGGTGGGTGCCTGATTTCCTCCAGATATGACGTTTGACATTCAGGCCAAAGAGTTCAATCTTTGTTTCATCAGACCAGAGAATTTAGTTTCTCATGGTCTGAGAGTCCTTCAGGTGCCTTTTGGCAAACTCTAGATGGGCTGTCATGTGCTTTTTACTGAGTGGCCAGACAGGTAGAGTGCTGCAGAGATGGTTCTTCTGGTAGGTTCTTCTCTCTACACAGAGAAACGATGGAGCACTGTCAGAGTGACCATCGGGTTCCTGGTCACCTCTCTGACTAAGGCCCTTTCCCCTCGAGTGCTCAGTTTGGCTGGGTGGCCAGCTCTCATTTACGGATGATGGAGGCCACTGTGCTCATTGGGACCTTCAATGCTAATTCCAAATCTCTTTAGAGTATAAAACAAGAAATCCCACTCAACCCTATCAAACACCTTTTTAGCGTCCATAGAGATGACTGAAGCCCAGGATGACTGATTGTCCCAGGAACTATTTAACCAGGAACTTTTTTCCCCCAGACCTGTTGCTGTCTGCGTTTCCACCGCGATCTAAAGTACCGTGAAGATTAGGCAAATAGCCTGGTGACATAGGTGTGCACGTTACTTTACAGTTCCTGCTGGATTTTATCCTCTGAATTTAAGCTTAAAGGGATAGTTCACTTTGAAATAAAATTTCGCCTTGGCTACGCCTTGGCCTTCGCCTTCGTCGCCTTGGCTACGGTTTCGCAGTAGCCAAGGCGACATCTATTGTATATATCTATACCCGCCCGTGCTCTCAGATCACTTGGACGTGGCTGAGTTCAAGAGGTAAAAACAATATAAAAACTGTTCGTTTTCTCACACAAACCGCTCGTTTCGTGTCTTAGGCCATCAATGTGTACTTACGATGGGGAATTGTTTAATTTGGACGACGGGGAATTGTTTTAATTTTGACGACGGGGAATTGTTTTAATTTGTGCATGCTGTTTGAGACAAGTGACCATCGACCTGCATTATATGACTGACAGACAAGAACGGTTTGACCTAAAAATATCAAAATTGAAACTACTGCGGAAAAAAAGACACCTACATCTTGGATGCCCTTGAGGTAAGCTAAAACATACCAAAATTTAATTTCAAAGTGAACTATCCCTTTAATAAAGTCTGAACCTCGTCGTTGGTCCATCGGTCGTATTTTTTTAACTCCATTGTTGATTCGAATAGCAAACAACTGTTACTGCACGCACTGCAACAGATGGTGGTTAAAATAAAATGCTGCGTGGAGTAAACCAATCAAAATGCGTCTCAAAATCATCCAATCAGGATGTTTAGCGCCCAAGTCCCACCCCTGAAAGTTCCTGGACTTTGAAAAAGTACTACCTTGCGAGCAAGGACTTTCGGAGGGGGAAATATTTACCCGTAACTTCATTTCGAACCTGGTTCTTGGGGTGTAAACACACGGAGTACCACACCAAAGTCCCTAGTTCCTGGGGAAACTTCCTACGGTGGAAACACGGCTTAACTCTGGGATCTTTTTATGGGAAATAGAGTAAAGGATATTCAAGAGACTGGGACCTTCAATGCTGCAGACATTTTTCTGTGCCCTTCTCCAGATCTGTGCCTCTATACAATCCTGTCTCTGAGGTTTACAGACAATTCCTTGGACTTCATGGCTTGGTTTGTGCTCTGACATGCACTGTTAACTGTGGGACCTTATATAGACAGGTGTGTGCCTTTCCAAATCATGTCCAATCAACTGAATTTACCACAGGTGGACTCCAATCAAGTTGTATTTGCATCTCCAGGATGATCAGTGGAAACAGGATGCACCTGAGCTCAATTTTGAGCTCCGACTTGCCGAATTTCCGACCGACTTGCCGATTGTAAACTTGCGTTAAGACCTACCGTGTTTTTTTTTTTTTACTCCTCAAACAACTAATACAAATGCAATAAAATGATATTAATTATATTTTAGTAAGTATTGTGAATATAAATTGCCCATACTCCTACATACAAACGTAGGCTATGCTCTTTCTTTCAAATAAAAACCCGTGGCGTCATCTATGATTATAAGGGCTGTAGGCTATATGCGAAATGAAACCAAAATCGCGACACTCAGGGCCACAAACCTGTGTTGCGGTGTGAGAAGGCAGAATCGCCACACACCCCTTCCAACTCCCAGAGTTATCCTTCCCGTCCAGATCCAATGCTACCACATCTTTACATTAGCCTACTATTGGGGAGTTCCAGTGTTATGGACGTGACATTTGTAGTCAAAACTTGAAATATAAATTATCAGAAAATGCGTTTAATACCAATATACTGAAACGTCTGTTTATACATCCATATTCCCTTAAAAAATATCAGTATACACATGCATTTTATATTTAATATGAGGGAAATACACTTGCGTTACGGTCCGGACGTGACACAAAAAATCTTTAAATTTTAGGTGGTAAAATATGTTTTAGTATTTTACTTCATTTTAGAATGAAGAAGGGTTGGCTCTCCACAGAACATAATATATTCATTTTATTTTTCGTGTTCGCATGGATCAAACAATGTAAAAAAAAAAAAAACTACAAGACTGCTTTGAAACTTTCACAGAGATCTTAAACAGGCATTTAAAACACCAAATATTATGGATTGGAATATCAAGCAAAATAATATTCGATGATTGATAGAAAATCGTATCTCTCCCCCCACATGCTCACCGGTAAGACGCTCCGACATTAAATTTCTCTGTAGCCTGTAATAGGCCTATGCGTTGTAGCCCAGTCATTAAAAAACAATTTAGTTTCATATTCATGTTTAAATAAAATATATATATTTTAAATTTTATGTTGATTATATGAAAAGTGAAAAGCATGAATAAGATGATCCCGAAAATATTGGGAGACAAATGGAGTGGGCAGACATGATTTTGACCACTTCATTAAGTTTGTTTTTGTAGAAAGCCTTTCTTTAAAGTGAATTTCGTATCTGAATTTTAATCAATGTTTCATCAACCAATTGCCTGGATTTAATAAATAATAGGTAAATATAGCAGGCAATATAATCAGGACACGGAGGCGCCGGCGCGTGAACTGGAGATCGTCTCTTAAATGAACCGAAACTCAGCGTATAAGCTACTTGCCTCACAGACCTGAGAAATATATATATATAAGCATGAAATGTGTACTTTTAAACAAAACAATTCAAAACGAAAGAAAACAGACTGCTCTCTGCTTATGTAGGCTAATCCGTATGAAATGTGCATTTCTCTCTGGCGCGTTCACTGCTGCGAAGATCGCGAGTCAGCATCGTCAACTTCATCTTTGACACAGAAAACACTTGTTTATTAATAAACAATTGAAATGTCTCCTTGATATATTTGACATATTAATAATAATTACTTTTCCTAGTTCTTTGTGACAGCTTTTAGGTGCGTTATTGGCAGCGCCACCCTTACACGAACGCGTCCCCACCGCTCAATAGTTAATATTATTATTTGGTGTTCAGTTTATACAGGTTTTCTAATTGTTATTTAATATATAAATATAAATTTTTATTTTTATCAAAATCTCTTTTTTTTCTCTCGACACCTCTTTAACTTGGCACGAAATTCTGTCAGTGAAGTCCCGATATGCAAATTTGTTTAAATTCATACCTATGTAATCACCATGACCAAAATTGTACTTTTTTTTTTTTAACATTGAATCTTGAAAAAAAAAAATAGTCCGACCTACCGATCCTTCTTTTTTTTCTTTTTTTTTTTCTGTTACGACAAACCAAAATATTTTTAAGAATGGCCTTATGTATATGTTTTTCTTTCTTTCTTTAAAATTAATTTGCAAAGATTTCAAACAAACTTCTTTCACATTGTCATTATGGGGCATTGTCTGTAGAATGTTGAGGAAAATAATGAATTTAATCAATTTTGGAATAAAACATAAAATGTGGAAAAAGTGAAGCGCTTTGAATACTTTCCGGATGCACTATCTCTAGGAGTGAGTGGTTGCGGTAGACACCCTCTATTTTCCCTTGTATAGAGGCATTGTTCAATTTAATATTTTGATGCCTTCAAATCAAAATATTAATTAAACTTCTGTTTTGCAGTGAAATGCTGGTACATAAATGAAAAATTATAAATAAAAAGACAAACTGAATGAATCAGTGTAATGTTACTTTTTTTTCATCTATAGTGAATGCATGTACAGGTAAACATAAATGGGTAATTCTGTGTCAACTCAACCAGAAATTGATATCTGATATATATATATATATATATATATATATATATATATATATTTATTTATTTTTCTCATGGAATAACTACATAAAAATAATAATAATAAATGCCATGGATGAATATTTACTGCGTAATTCACTGTTTTGTTGAGGGGGGAGGTTATGGAATCATCATTTTATTTTTACACAGTGGCAGGCAAGTCGATTCATAAATGTATTATGTGCCAATTGTGACTGAACAATTGTGTTCAAAAATGGGAGAAAAACACTTTTACCCCTGGTTCCAAAGACAAGGCTTAAGCCTAGTCCCAGACTAAAATGTATGTTTGAGCTGTTGTAACTGAAAGCAACTTGCACTGACATATCTTGAAATATGTCAGAGTCATTGTTTTGTCTCAATATGCACACTAGTAATATATTTTTTTTATAAGGCATGTTTGTAAAAGCTACTTAGATGTCCTAATTAAACTATGGTCTAATCCTGGCTTAATCTATGGGTGCTTTCACACCTGAAAAGGTGTTTGTTTCGGGTCATTTAGGCATACGTGAACACGGCGAACGTGCTTGGATCTGCACTGACCCGATTGCAAATTAACTCTGCAGCAGTTCGCTTGAGGTGTGAAAGCAATCCGACCTAACGGACCAACAAATCAAATAGTATTAAAATCATAACTGGAAACGTGCTGTATAAAAAGCAGTAGTGTCTGATTCTGTGAGTGAGCACATTGGTTATCACAGCTGAAAATAAAATGTGTGTCTCTTCATCTTTAATGTTTTGTAATTGCGCTTCTCCATGTGAGAATGCTGTCCTGATTAAGCCTTGATTCCTGCTATAGTTGCATTCTAACATTCGTAAAGTGTTTGCGTGTGTCTTGACACTGATGACCTCTAGACAGCGCTGGGAGATCCAGAGAGAGTGTGTTTGAATTTGCTGCAGTATTAATATGAATACTATATAATTTAACAGCGGGAATGACGTTCGTCATTTGTATAGTATTTGCATGAGTCTGGACTGGTACAATGCGTTGTGGTTTTACAATACAGATTTTCAAAGCAGCTTTACAGAGATAACAGGAAAATAATGCAAAAAAGTTTGTTTCCAGAAGAAAATGGCGTCATAGTCCAGCTTAAGTTCGTTCAGTGATGGGTCATTTTTGTAAAAAAAAAAAAAAAGAAGTTATTAATTTAGTGTATATATGATAGATAGATGTATAGACAGTATTAAATGTAATGTCCCCAACTAAGCAAGTCAAGCCAATGGCAACAAAGGTGGAAAAAGGTGACAGTGGCAAGGAACCAAAACTCCATCAGGTGGCAGAATGGAGAAAAAAACCTTGGGAGAAACCAGGCTCAGTCAGGGGGGCAATTCTCCTCTGGCCAATGAACGAACAGTGTATGATTATGATTCAGGTAGCATTATAGGTCAGATTGTTTTGGAACAATCAGAATATTATCCAGTTCCATCTGGTTTAAGATCAGAGTCAATCACGCCGGGATGGACTCTGATTGGTGACTGGTGAGTCTAGTTGACACAATCTCTGCTGACAGAGATTGTGGTCGTGTCTAGGTGCAGGTCCTCCATCTGGTCTGGATACGGCCCGGATCCGGCTGACTACATCATGGGTTGTGGTTGTATCTAGGCTCAGGTCCTCCATCTGGTTACAGTAAACCTTGGAATAAGCAGAAAGACTAACATTAGTGTAAATGCATATAGGTGTGAGAACGCCCCAAGTCATGTCTATGAAACCAGGCCTTAATGTTTTTTTGTTTGTTTGTTTACACAAACCATGAGAAAATTTGTAAGTCAACACCATTGCTGAGTGTTTTCTACTTAAAACTAAAAACTGTCTCAATAACGCGTTTTGAAATTGCTGGTGTTTCTGTTGTCACAAACATGTTTCTGTTGATATGAAAAATCGGTACATTTAGCAATATAGCGGGTTAAATATGTACATAATGTAAATTATGATGTTATGATGAACTATATGCCTTTCTCCACTGATGGGGAAGTTGTTTAAAGCGTTTCAGCGGATGCTGATTTTTAGAAGGCTGCTGTCTGACTCTGAGATGGCGATCAGGAATGTGGAGTGTGTAACATTAAGGTGGGCATACACTGTGCGATTTTTGCACAGTTTTTCGGGTTGGGCCGATTTTCAGCTTTGTCGTGCGTCGTTTGTCGTGCAGTATACAGGGGGAAACGAGAGGCGATTAACCTCTCCCGACCGGCAATCGGATGGTCGCGTGAATTTCTGTCATGTTAGAAATTTTGGTCACTCCTCGTGACTATATCGCACAGTTGAAGCAGAGCTACGAACCGATTGCCCTAAACTCAGTGTTTTTTCCCTCACTGCGCCTGCGCGAAAACAGAAGTTTCATCAAAAAAAAAAAAAAAAAAAAAACGAAGAGAGGGAGATCTTTAAGTTCTGTAGTTCAAACTAGCTATAAATTACTGTTGCTTACCGAATGTACACCGAATCATTTTGATCTTAAAAGTACCAATTTATAGAGACCAAACATGGTATAGTTGAGGTTACATTGATAGTTGGTTCATAAAATTCATTGTATCAAAGAAATAATAGTATCATAAGACACTACACAAGACAGTAAATCATTCACACAGTGTCCGATGATACATGTTCATTTATAGATCAGTTTGTCTATAAATGAATGCAGTAAATCTGTTTTAGGGTGCTTCACACTGGTTTGCTGCGGTCCGAGCCTGGGCGCGATTGTTCCTGGCGCACCCCGCAGCGTTGGTCTGTTTCCACACTCAACTTGATTCTATTGAACCCTGGTGCGCTTAGCGCATGATAGAAAAAAGAACGCGGGTCAATATATTGTGTTTTTTATTAATTTGGTGCTATTATGCGCAGCTGAGTAATGGATGTCTCTTTTGTGGGTATGCTTCATTCCTAAGAGTAAAATGAATTTCTAAAAAGTCCTAAATAGTTTTGTGTCTGATTGACTCAGTCGTTACACCAGTATTTCCACTTGCCATTGTGCAGCGTTTACTACAGTAAAGTTGAGCGAGAGGATCAGGTATTCTGAGCGGGTGTGAGGGGGGGCTAATTTACATATTAATGGGTCTGCGTATACCAAATGAAGCAAGGGTGTAGTTGTAATCATGCTCTGAAAGAAAACTTCATGCCTTAAAATGAATGTCTCTAAACTTTTAAAGGAAAAAAAAAGGTTTAAATATGTAATTTTGATGATCAAAGCTGAGTTTTAAGGGATAAAATTACTGACTACAGGGGGACTTTAACCCCTTAACTGTCATCCCCCTTTTTTCCCCGCATCGACATGAAAATCACTATCCAAACTTAAATGGTTATAATTCAAGAATGCTTTGGAATATAGACATATGGTTGGTCTTGTTTTAAAGACATTTGGCAGATTATAGTAGAAGTTAGGTTAAACTCGAATAAACGCGTAAAAAAACACTTAAAGGTGCTCTAAGTAACTTTTTTACCTTAACTGAGTCATTGAAATGGTTATATTACTTATTTCGGGTTGAATGGTGGTCGTTTCGCACCCCCCTGGTGCCCGTGAGCGGAAAATCCGCACTTTGAGCCGGCGGGCCGCCGGCCGCCGCGTCAGGAAGTATCGCGTGATATCAGGTCTCGCGATGTAAACAATTGCTTTACGGCCAAAAGAAATCTGCTAAAATGCTGTCATTATTGCGCTCCCTCACGCTGTTCGAACCCGAATGAAGAAGACGTTTTAAAGAATGTCCCATCTGCTTTGATGTCGTTGATCTACTAACCTCTGGTGTCTGAGAATCGCCAACGAGTTTTTACAACAGTGTTGTCAAATATCTATTCCGAAGCTGTGGGGGGAGCTCTAGAGAGAAACCTGCGAGCAAAAAGCGAGAATACAGCGAAGAAATCCCGAAACTACTGAGCCCTGCTTTAAGTACGTTATAGCTCAGTCCCACATCAAAAATCCATAATTTTTTTCTTTATATTTAAAAAATTTTTAGACCTTTTTTTCTCATAAAATTTAATTGGTGTTATATTTTTAACTCTTGGCATGAAAACAAACTGAGGATTCTACCAATCTTTCATTATTTTTCATGTTCATCGCTATTTCAAAATAAAGGCCTGAACACGCCTAATGAGTATGAAATATTCTTGTTGCAAATTGATAAATTACTGCTCCTCTGTAATTTGTTTTTAAAAAGTCATTTTAAAACTTGAGATTATAAGCTTTCAAATGATATATAGTTTGTCAATATTACTTATTGTTTTTATTGTTGTAAAGATATTATTGTTTTGAATATATAAGGGGTTAATGATATAGGTTACTCCAGATATAGGTTTCGGAGGAGTCTAATCATTCTTGACAGTCTTGTCAATCATCATTTAAGAACATATGAGCAGAACTTTGCAGCTTTTTCTATTAGGGATGCACCAAAATGAAAATTCTGGATGTACTTGGCTGAAAACTGAAACCAAAAATTAATTTCTTATTTTAAATGTATTCTTATTAAACTTTGTAATTAAATTCAATCATTTAATGACTCTGAATAAAAACAAAATCAAGCCAATAAAATAAAATAACCACACTTTTATTTCAAGTAACTCAAAAATTGGACAGAAACTAGGCCTATATTAAAATATTAAATATCATTATAATAATATCAGTAGGGTATATCAATATATTATTCTTTATTCAGTTCTATGCTGCAGAATTAGATTTAACAGATTTATTTTTTGACCTATTATCAAAATAAAGTAGTCCAAAAATCTATTATTATCAGAGGATGTGAGCAGATAGCAGGGAGAGGATCAGTGAACAAGAGGGTGGCGTCACTTGAACAGCGTTGCCCAGCATGGCTATTCACACCATGTTACAGCACAGTAGGGCTATTGCAAACAGAAACAAGTCCAGATAAATTTCATGTCAGCATGTTTTTTATTTTTTCGGACTTTGCCTTTCCATTGAGTGAGCGCGAATGGTACATGCGTTTTGGCTGTGAGTGACTGAGCAGAGCGCTTAACACACACACGGAGGTTGCAGCGGAGCATTGAGCAGAACGCACTATGAACACGGAGCGTAGAGCACAGCGCACACACAAAACACGCTTCGAAGTTGTGAATCTTTCGGAAGCGGAGCTGCTCGCAAAGTCACAAAACATGCTGAGTCAGAGTGAAACCTAATCGCTGAACAAAGAGGGGGCGGGGTGGCATATTTTCTGCCTTTTTTCTCTTTCGGCCAAAAGATTAATAATTCGATCAATTCGATCAAACCTATCATTTTCGGTAGCTGAAATTTCGGTGCATCCCTATTTTCTATGTAATGTTACTTTGTTGTTAATTCTATTCCTAACTTAGAAATCATTCACTCACTGACTTTTTACACATAAATATAAAAAAAATTTAAATACAAAATAGTTCTAAGCACTTTGTTTTATGATCTGTACTGACAATGAATATTTTTTATTTTCTGTATAAATAGGATTAGGTCATTTTACAAACTGTAACTATGCATTTATTGTCAGTACTGGGCGTGCAGTTTACATGGGCAGGTTATTTTGTGCTGTGTGTAATGACCGTGTTTGTCCTTCACCACCGAAGACCATTCTGACCAACGAAAACCCGGGATAAGATGGAGTATATAGCCTAAATGTTGTTGGTTTTGATGCTAAATATTTTGATGTCTTTTGTTTTGTGCCATTAAACTGGTGTCAACTTGTATTTGTCTTTTTTCATTTTAGACCTGATGGCGCTGAAAGAGGAGAGTTCCAAGGAAATGGAAGAGAAAGATAATTATGAGAAACGTCATGATTTCATGACTGGAAAAAAATCTGCACAGTTTGAAAATACCTCACGGAAAAGAACTAAAAAGACAGGAATTAAAAAGAATTTCACCTGCCAACAGTGCGGAAAGAGTTTTGATCAACGTGGAAACCTTAGAGTCCACATGAGAATTCACACTGGGGAGAAACCTTTCACCTGCAAACATTGTAAAAAGAGTTTCAATGAAAAAGGAAACCTTAATGTTCACATGAGAATTCACACAGGAGAGAAGCCTTACACCTGTCAACGATGTGGAAAGAGTTTCACTCAAAAAGGAAACTTTACAAACCACTTGAGAATTCACACTGGAGACAACCTTTTCAACTGCCAACAGTGTGGAAAGAGTTTCAGTGAAAAGGGAAACCTTAAAGTTCACACGAAAATCCACACTAGAGAGATCTCATTCACCTGCCAACAGTGTGGAAAGAGTTTCACTCAAAAAGGAAACCTTAAAAAGCACATGAGAATTCACACCGGAGAGAAGCCTTATACTTGCAGACTCTGCGGGAAGAGCTTCACACGGGAACTAGGCCTTAGGTATCACATGCACATTCACACTGGAGAAAAGCCATTCAAATGTTGTAGGTGTGGAAAGAGTTTCACACGTAAAGAGACCCTTGAGGACCACATGAGAGGTCACACTGGAGAGAAGCCGTTCACATGTGATCAGTGTGGGAAAAGTTTCGTAGGAAGACAAAACCTTAATAAGCACATGAGGATTCACTCAAGAGAGAACTATTTTAAATATTATCAGTGCGGAAGTAGATTCGGAGACATGAATCGCCTTAAGAATCATGTAATAACTCACAATGGAGAGAAGCCTTTCATGTGCAATCACTGTGGAAAGAGTTTTACAAATAAAGGAAAGCTTAAAGCTCACACGAGACTTCACAATGGAAAGAGGCCTTTCACATGTCTTCAGCGTGAGAAAAGTTTCACAAATCAAAGAGACATGAGACGTCATTTCCAAATTCCCTCTGGAGGAAAGACATTGAATTGTGATCAGTGTAATAAAAATTTTATTTTGCCATTACACTTACAGATACACCTGAAAAGTCACACAGATTTGAGACACTATTCGTGTTCTTTGTGTGGAAAGAGTTTCAAATGGTTTAGTAATTTAAAATGGCACCAGAAAATGCGTATCTGTGTGAAATTGAGGCTACATTCAAGCCGTAGATGAATGGGCCAAATCAGATTTTCTTCTCAATGTTTATTTGTCGTGAGACTGTTCACGTGACCTTTATACACTCACTGGCCAATATATTAAATTCATCTGTTACTACTTGTTAACACAAATCTCTAATCCTCCAATCACATGGCAGCAACTCAGTGCATTTAGGCATGTATACATGGTCAAGTTGAAGTTCAAACTAAGCATCAGAATGAGAAAGAAAGCTGATTTAAGTGACTTTGAACGTGGTATGGTTGTAGGTCCTAGACCGGCTGGTCTGAGTATTTCAGAAACTGCTGATCTACTGGGATTTTCATGTACAACTATCTCTAGAATTTACAGAGAGTGCTCAGAAAAAGAGAAAATATCCAGTTAGCGGCAGATCTGTGGGCTAAAATGCCTAGTTGATGTCAAGAGAATAGCAAGACTGGTTGGAGCTGATAGAAAGGCAACTGTAACTCTAACCACTCGTCTGCAGAATAGTATCTCTGAACATACAACACTTCGAACCTTGAAACAGATGGGCAACGGCAGCAAAAGATCACACAGAGTAGCTCTCCTATCAACTAAGATCATCAATCTTAGGCTACAATTTGGACTCACCAAAATTGGACAATAGAAGATTGGAAAAAAAAATTCTGGTCTAACGAGTCTCATTTCTACTGTGACTTTCCGATGAGAGAGTCAGAATTTGGCATTTAACAACATGAAAGCAAGGATCCATTTTGTATCAATGGTTCAGGGTGCTGGTGGTGGTGTGATGGTATGGGGGATATTTTCTTGGCATACTTTGGGCACCTTAGTACTAATAAAGCATCGTTTAATCGCCACAGCCTACCTGAGTATTGTTGCTGACCGTGTCGATCCCTTTATGACCATAGTGTACCCATCTTCTGATGGCTACTTCCAGCAGGATAACGCATCATGTTCCAAAGCTCAAATACTTTTAAACTGGTTTCTTGAACGTGAAAATTTGTTCACTGTACTCAAATGGCCTCCACAGTCACCATATCTCAAACAAATAGAGCAGCTTTGGGATGTGGTGGAATGGGAGATTTTAATGATGGATGTGCAGCTGACAAATCTGCAACAGCTGCATGATGCCATAATAGCAAGGTGGGGTTGCCAACTGTCCCGTATTAGCCGGGACGTCCCGTATGTTGGGCCTAATTGATTTGTCCCGTATGTGACCTCCCTTGTCCCGTTTATTGACTGCTACACTCATCTAACCACTGACTGATAGGCCTACAACAGCAGCAGAGCTGATCAGGACACTTGAGAATGATCACCGACACCTGTCATCATCCAGTCAAAATTAAATTATACATAAATAGGTTAAGCAAAACAAATGTTTATGTCTGAGAACCTTTTATACACATTCTTAACTGCAGACACTGAAATGACATACACTGTGTGATACAGTACAAAATATTTAGATTGTCCCGTATCTTGCAACCCTACACCCGGTGAGTGTATGTGGTCCATATCAGACACTCATCTGATCAAAAAAATTTTTCTGCCACAAGTGATCTAGTTATTGAATGAGAACTGATTGGAATTATAAAGGAAGATGTATACATTTATATATATTTGTAATTATACATATACAGTGAGGAAAATAAGTATTTGAACACCCTGCTATTTTGCAAATTCTCCCACTTAGAAATCATGGAGGGGTCTGAAATTGTCATCGTAGGTGCATGTCCACTGTGAGAGACATAATCTAAAAAAATAAAATCCAGAAATCACAATGTATGATTTTTTAACTATTTATTTGTATGATACAGCTGCAAATAAGTATTTGAACACCTGAGAAAATCAATGTTAATATTTGGTACAGTAGCATTTGTTTGCAATTACAGACGTCAAACGTTTCCTGTAGTTTTTCACCAGGTTTGCAGTGTGCAGGAGGGATTTTGGCCCACTCCTCCACACAGATCTTCTCTAGATCAGTCAGGTTTCTGGGCTGTCGCTGAGAAACACGGAGTTTGAGCTCCCTCCAAAGATTCTCTATTGGGTTTAGGTCTGGAGACTGGCTAGGCCACGCCAGAACCTTGATATGCTTCTTACAGAGCCACTCCTTGGTTATCCTGGCTGTGTGCTTCGGGTCATTGTCATGTTGGAAGACCCAGCCTCGACCCATCTTCAATGCTCTAACTGAGGGAAGGAGGTTGTTCCCCAAAATCTCGCAATACATGGCCCCGGTCATCCTCTCCTTAATACAGTGCAGTCGCCCTGTCCCATGTGCAGAAAAACACCCCCAAAGCATGATGCTACCACCCTCATGCTTCACAGTAGGGATGGTGTTCTTGGGATGGTACTCATCATTCTTCTTCCTCCAAACACGGTTAGTGGAATTATGACCAAAAAGTTATATTTTGGTCTCATCTGACCACATGACTTTCTCCCATGACTCCTCTGGATCGTCCAAATGGTCATTGGCAAACTTAAGACGGGCCTTGACATGTGCTGGTTTAAGCAGGGGAACCTTCCGTGCCATGCATGATTTCAAACCATGATGTCTTAGTGTATTACCAACAGTAACCTTGGAAACGGTGGTCCCAGCTCTTTTCAGGTCATTGACCAGCTCCTCCCGTGTACTTCTGGGCTGATTTCTCACCTTTCTTAGGATCATTGAGACCCCACGAGGTGAGATCTTGCATGGAGCCCCAGTCCGAGGGAGATTGACAGTCATGTTTAGCTTCTTCCATTTTCTAATGATTGCTCCAACAGTGGACCTTTTTTCACCAAGCTGCTTGGCAATTTCCCCGTAGCCCTTTCCAGCCTTGTGGAGGTGTACAATTTTGTACACCTCCACATCAACGCCGATCAACGTCTGCTGGTTGCTGGTCTGCTTGATTGCAGGAGAGCACTCGTTCCGCTGCCTGGCTTCTTCAAAGGGGCTCATTGAATTAATTCAGTTCGTTGTTGATGGAGAATAAATCTGATTCCTATGGTGAAACTGTCTCTTGGCGAGATGCGCTGCGATTGGCTCGCGCAAACATGCTGCTTTGCCATTATGTTCATGCAGTTCCCACTGACCAGCCAATAGACGCTCAGATTGCTGCACTGTTATGGCTGTGCAGTGGCACTGCGTTTTTGAATTAAAGGCTTCAAAATTCAGAGAAAAGGAGTTTCCCCAATAGCGTCTAGCAAAGACGCAATACGAGTAAATGATTCAAAAGGGAACTATAGTTCTGTCTTTAAATAATTAAACATATGTCAACACTGTTGCAACCAGTAATAAAACAGTACAATTTACATAATATCTAAATAAAAATTATTCCCAATAAATAAACATATAATAAAATATCTATTAAGGTGCAGCATTTAGACAATTAACTGTGCTTGAACTACACTGTACTTCTATCAATATCAGTGGCGGTTCCTGGGTTTTAAAATAGAGGAGGCACATTAAATTGTAATGTCTGGGGATCCCCTGCCGTGTTTGATGATGACGATGATGATGATTATTATTATTATTTGCCTAACTACTTTAAATGGCTTTTTGGTCACTTTTAGACAGAAAATTACACTCATACAGCAATATAATACAAATATAATTTCACTCACCTAGCCTATCACTTGAAGCAAACATCCATAGTGAGCCGTACCATGCAGTGAAAAAGCTCCATTAAATGTCCGTGTTAAAAGACTGCTTTGGGCCATTTAGTGAAGCTGACTGCTGTAGACTGTATATCCAGCTTAGGCATTGAGTATTCTTGTTGATATATATTATTTCTCAGCGCAGTGGTAGCAGTTCAAACTAACATCACGTAATTTACGTCTCTTCGATGATTGGTTGATATGCCAAGGGAGGCTAGCCTCGCCTGCTATGTAACTTGTCTCAACACTCCTAAGCGCTGAAAGTGAAACACTCGATGGTGATTGGCTATTTTTTTAACCAACTGAGGCACAAGAGCCTCCCCTTCTCTATCCATTAGCAGCTGTAATTACATCAGCAGATTTGGCACGTCCGCGAAAGAAAAACAGTGCTTTCGGTTAATTAACATGTTATGGTGTTAGAGTGGTGAAATTACAAAGAATCTTCTCCCATTTTAAAAATCTTAGGTAGGCTGTGCCTCCCCTGATGAGCCACCCCTGATCAATATTAGCAGCTTTCAGCTTCACATTAGTTTTGTGCAACAAAAATTGTAACAAAAAAAGAAAAAAGTAAAAATCTGAATTTGCAGGGCAGATCTTCTGGCACTAACAATGTCTGACATAATAAATACATAGACCGCTTTGGAACGTTGCTGCGATACGTCAATGCATCCACCATTTTGCTGAGGGCATTTTGCTGCGCTGTAAACAAATGCAAGTAAACGGGTGAGCTGCGTTTTTTCTGAAAAAAAAAAAAAAAAAAAAATTACATTTATCAACCGATTTCAGTGGTTTGTATGTGGTGTACAAAAGTTCCATCTCTAATTATTTAAAATCTCGATAGTTGGACTTATATAAAAAAAAATTAATAAGGAATTGTCAAAGTTCAGGCTTGTCATGTATTTGGCTTTTTTTTTCAGACCCCCATACTGAGACATAATTTAATTTTCACATTAAATGAAATAAAGTTTTCTTATTGTGGAAAAAGTATTTTCTGTCATTGACCCGATTTTAGCAATAACTGATGGATCCTTTATGGTAATGCATATGATATGGTACAACTACAGTTCAATGCAAATAGTAAATATAAGATAAAGTGAGAAGTAATAGTAAATAGTTTAGTCAATAAAATAAACTAACAGTATACAGCAAATAAAATAGTAATGAATAGTATAATTATATAATATAAGTACAATAATATAATAATATATTGATAATAGCATACAGTTTATGTATAATACTATAATAATAGCAATAGAATATGAAATATCAATTACAGTGAAATTAAAAGTTAAATAGTGACTATGAATAGTACAATAATTTAACAGCATAACTATAATAGACTGATAATCGCAAGTGGTATAATATTATAATAACAATAATAATATGAACAGCAAATACAATGTAATATCAATTGCAGAATAATATAGACAATCTGAAAAAAGTATGAAACATAATATTGATCATTAAACTGACATTTAACAAAAAGAGATTTGTGTAATTTTATTTTATGTAGGCCTACACACAGTGAAGAGAATGTTTATATAAAATAATTTATATATTTTAAAATATTCTTACATAGGCTAACGTTATATAAAATAAAATGACACAACTCTGTCTCTTTTTGTTAAATTTCAGTTTCATTGCTCAATAATAGCCATTATAACAGTATTCATTGCTCAATAATAGCCATTATAACAGTATTTAGCCTAAAAGGTATAAGAAGCTATACAAGTCAAGAAATAAAGTAAACAATTCAGTCAAACATACAGCAGGGAGCAGGCTACAATGTTAAAGTTAAATAGCCTAAATATATAAAGTTATGAAACTTCACTTTGCCCTCAGCCAAAACGATTTGCCAGGGAACAAATTATAGATTAATGAGACCAAAGATCGCACGTTAGATATACACAAGACGAATTATATCTCATGTTTAACCACTAGACTAGAGACACCAGAGCCAGCAGCAAACGTCAGCAGCACTAGCCGAGGTAGGGTTGTTCCAGGCGGGGTACATGAGCGCTGAGCGCCCGGTGATCGCCTGGATCTCACAACTCCGAACACGTCAGATCAAATATTTAAATAGGCGCTATCTTTATAAATAAACCACAGATTTGAGCTTTAAACAACTACATTGTCAACTGAAAAACTCTTACAACTCCATTTCGTGACACGATAACAGTAGTATTTTTAAATTTCGTGGCTTTTCTCCTCTGAAAATATTAATAGTAAACGAAATAGTGACTAGTAACTTGCCTAGCCGAAACGAGTAACGTTACTTGTCATAAAAGTCGGTTTTAAGAAAATATAGATGAATATTTCGATTTCAGGAAATGTTATTTATAATATAAAATAAAATATAATGTAAGCTAAAACTATAATATAAATCATGTCAACTCATGTTTCAACTTTCACAGCTAAGTTAACTAGCAACATCGCTAGCTATTTAAGTCTGACTGACTCCGGTGGCCAACTAACGTTACTATTACTAATTATATCATGACCAAATACAACCAGAAACAAATGTTCAGTCTTGCTTGTGAAAGGTAATTCCCCGAGACCTGTTTTCAATTGTGTGGCGATTTGTACTGCACACGAAGCAGGCATTTTTCTTAATTCCCGTTATGAGAGGTATGGGAAAGTTGCCCTCCGCAATAAGTGTTGACGTACGATCCAGCGCCCAATAGGGTATTTATTACTATGTATTTATTATGTCTATGTCTCCTGCTGTGGAGAACATCCTTGCTAGAAACAGAGGTAGCAGATACAGCCAGGTAGCGCTTTGCTAGCACATGAACATAAGAATATTTAGGCTCATTGGTTCTCCACCATGCAGGTGGCTTGGAATCCAGTGAAATGTAGTCTGCTGCCATGTATGAGGTAACTTCTTCCTTTGATTGAAGCTTGTTTCCCACTTCAATCTTGAAGAGCCCATCATAGAGTTTAGCAATGGCTGACTTCTTGACTGGAGGAGATGACAGGGCTCCTGTTGACTTTGTGGTTTCACCCTGCAGATTTAAATGACAAATATATATATATATATATATATATATATATATATATATATATATATATATATATATATATATTGAATGTGTACTGTTAACATTGTTTTTATTAACAATATAATGTTTCAAATTAATTGTGCACTATATAGGATTTTTGAAAAAATAAAGTATAGAAAGGTGAAACTTTATTGTCTGCCTCTGAAGCTCAGTAATTTGTTGTGTCTCAACCAGGGCCGGCTCTGTAAATCTGGGGGCCCTAAGCAGGATAATTTTGGGGCCCTGCCTTGCAGTGAATAATGGAGTATTGCCACCGCAAACCAGCAACTGTATACAATCTAACCCTTACACATTTCATCTGTACCTCTTTTAACATGATTGCCCACAATTATTTTACTGCTTATTAAAGTACACTCACTGAAACAGTAAAAGTAAAGATTACAGATTTGCCAAATTTCTACATCTACTTTATTACTGTCTGAATGCTTTGTAAATTTTAAAACAGCACTAACTGTTTTTTGTCCACTAGACAGCTTAAAACCTTTAGTATTAAAAATCTTCAATAAAGTTGTTGCATAGGCCTACTACAGGTGATGCTGGAGTCTCTATCTTTGAACTTCTTTTCCCTGTTCCATACTTTAAAAAGAGGGAGAAGTTGGACCAGTAATTTCTTTGCTTCCTTCTAAAGTGATTTAAACATATTCTTCTATATTGATCTATCAAAGAGATAAAAAATTCTGCAAAAGATTTTAGTTTGAGTTGGTATTTATTTTTTATATATTCCAACTACAAAAACACTACTTCAGCGAACAATCATTAGCCAAATGTGTATATAAAATGTTTAGTAATAAAATATATACATAAATCTAATAAAAGCTCTAGGTAACACTTTTTACATTTTACAGTCATTGTTGCACGTTACATGTAGTTCATACAAAAATAATTCTACAGTAAAAACTGCTTAAAATGTGGATTTCGTTTGAGTAGGCTACCTCTACTTTAACCCCCTGAGGTCTACGGTATCGCCGGCGATACCAGCTCGCTTTTTTTTTGTCAATGTAAAAGAAACTCATAAATACTCTGTTGACTTTGATTTTCCATAGGAGTTTCATACATCAATCGATTCTGTTAAATGTGTATTATTTTTGTGTATACTCACAATAAAAACAAAGTGTTGTGCTTTTTGCCAAATAAAGAAAAATAAACACGAAGCGAGTTCTGCCTTCTCTCTGCCAGTGAAGTCCATTCTGAAACGCGTCCGAAAATGAACAATAACCGAGCGAATACTCAGTCAAACAGGCATACAGACACACAGGCATGAAGCTTGAATTTTCTTCTTTTAAATGAAGTAATTTATATAAAAAACAAATATTCTAATCTTGTGAAATCTGTATTAAAAGAGAGCGATTCCAGTCGAGCTCATCTCATCTCATTACGTTATAATCGGCCCCGCCCACGGAGAGCGCGCGCTATTCAAACGCAAATGACTGAGACGATCCCATACAAACTGTGAACGCCCCCATATCAGCTCGAGAAAACACATCAAGTTTATTCAGATAAGTGTAGTTGTCTACACTGTCTCGCAGCGCTGTGAGGAATAATAATAATGGAAAACTTACCTCAGAAGTGCTGGTATTTCGAGGAGCAACGGATGGAATAATGTAGTAAGTTTTTTTTTTTTCATTCTCAAGTAAATCGCGTTTCTGTGTGAATGAATGAACGCAGAGATGCGCTGTTTACCACAACTCGCAAAAAGACGGTTTAAATTTGAATTGCGTTTCTGTGTGTGAATAAATGATCTGCTTTTAGCAAACTATTTAGCTATACTGAGTAAAATCGATTGAAATGTTGAAATAAAATGTATTTGTATAAGCAACGTATTAAACTGCAAATTAACATTTATATTCCTTATAATAAAAACGAAAGACCTATGTTACAGACATATGAAAGACAACATTTCGTTGATTAGTTTTGGATAGATTACACATTTTTACTGTAAAATATCTGCCACCTCAAATAAGCTTTTGTTTGCCAATTTTTGCTAATATGTTAAATATAGTATGTTTTGTCAATGTAGGCTATATTCGAAGTTTGAAATATGTATGATAAAATGTATACTTTAGTTTTTACAAAGAAAGATTACACTTCAATTGTTGTTGTAATTGTAACCTTTTTAATAAAAAAAAAATATATTTACAAGGTAGATGTAAACAAATTTTAAAAGGTAAATATAAGCATTTTCTTTAAATAATTTTTATTGTGTTTTATTATTGACAAATTTGGGGAGAGGATACATATTCCAAAACTGAAAATACAGTATGAGAATTAACTGCACAATTAATAGACATGTTTTCCTTGGATATTATACAATTTGCAAGCAAAATTTGTGAAAAAAAAAAAAATTGACATGCTTCCAACTGTGAACCAATTTGGTAGAATATATATATATATATATATATATATATACTGTATATATATTGCTCTTGCATTCTTTCTTGTGGCTATAGGTGACACACCTGAATGAATGGCTCATTAGGTATGCGGGCCCCATTGTCTCCTGAGGTGTGAACCACTACATATGCATGATGCTGTTGAATGGTTGACGCCCCTTGCGCATATTGCCTTTACAAACAAAAAGTGTTTTACAAGATTTAAATCAATGTATTGTGTTATGTGAATGATAAGGGCAGGATGATTTTCACATCATTTTGAAGAAAAAATTCTAGGCAAAGACATCAATTAGTCAAAAGTCTTATTGACACGTATTTAGTATGTGTTTTGTGGCCTTATTTCAGAAACTTTAGTTTTTAGTTTTTTCAATAACCATGCATAAACATTATTCTCTCAAAAATACAAACATGTACATGCATGTTGCTCACATATTATGGTAGCCCTGTTTGTGCTAAATAGAGTGTAATTACACCTTTGCCATTAATATGTTTATAAGCAACTGAAAAAAGCACAAATGTCAGGGCATGTCAGAACATCTCAAGGACCCCAAAAACCCCTCAGACCTCAGAGGGTTAATGGGATAATGTCCACTTTAACGCACCCTCTGGTTGCCAAGAAACAGCGCCGCGAATACAGTACAGAAAACGCAATAGGCCGCTCTTTGTGCATTGTGTAATGTGCCAAGTTCAAAAATTAATACAAAAAGAATTCTACAGTAAAAACTGCTTAAAATTTGGATTTCGTTAGAGTAGTAGCTCTACTATAATGTGATTTTTTTTTCTCCTTTTTTCTGCACCCGTTGGATAGACTCGTTTAATTTTTGCGGTCAAATTTCCAAGTCCAGGGAAGACAACGATTTTAAACGGTTGGTTGACTGTTAAAATGCGGCGACACCGGCGAGTACCATCTGTAGTTAGGGGGCCCCCTAGTGGCGGCGGGGCCCTAAGCAGCCGCTTAGTTCGCTTATAGGGAGAGCCGGCTCTGGTCTCAACCCAAAAAACGTTCGCTAATGCTGCTATTGCCTTGTTGCAGGGCTATAGACCCGAGTCGCATGACTTGGACTTGACCAAATTTGTTGACTTGTGACTCAACTAAACATAATCAAGGAAGACTTGCGACTCGACTTAGGGTGCACTCACACTAGTTGATCTAAATAGTTCCTGAGCACGTTTAACCCCCAAAGTCTGGTTCGTGTGACTAGTGTGATTGCTTCATACCGTGCCCGGCTGCGGTACACTGAACCATGCCCTGGTCTGTTTGAAGAGGTGGGCTTGTGTAGTGGAGGTTATCTGTGTTGTGTTGTGTTGTGTTGTGTTGTGTTGTGTTGTGTTGTGTTGTGTTGTGTTGTGTTGTGTTGTGTTGTGTTGTGTTGTGGTGTGGTAAAAATCTCATGCAGACTGGGGCACAATATACTTTTACAGAAGCACATTTTAAGAAGGTATAACAATAAATCATGTACCTGAGCAACACTGTATTTAAGCACTCGTGCAGCAATAAGTGACAGCAGTGCACAATGCTGAGAAAGAAAAGATTAGTGTTAAGAAAACCACTTAAAGAATGAGAAATAATCAACAAAACACATGTGTACATCAAAGAGGGACTTAAAGTCACAATTATACAAGTATATTGTGTCAAATAATCTGTTACACGAAATATGGCCCTTATTGAATCACCTTGCAAACTTGTGTGACCTACCACTGTGAAATCTCATGCAGACTGGGAAGAAGCAAAGTGCGTCCATCAGCCAAATCAGAATTCCTCCTGAACCAAAAACAACAAGCTCATGCTGCGTTCATGTCATGTCATAGGAGATGGCAACCTGTGATGTTCTACACGGAGAGCTGTTCACGTCCTCAGACTCAGATTTTTGCATTTGGGTCAAAGACAAAAAGGAGTTTTGTCTCAAGGTAGAGACAGTACAGTGGCTGACGCCAGCAAACTCAAGAGTGCTTTTTTTGGGGAACTTTGGTAAGACCCTCATGTCGAGTGATATAGTCACATACCAGCCTCTGTGCTCCTAAAGTCTCCCCTTCCATATCGCAGGTTTCAATTTCTTTATTAACAGAAAAGCCTCTTTATATTGTGGCCTGTCCATGAGACAAAGTCAGAAGCTTCTGGCAAAAAGCAAATAGCTCTTGGTAGTTACTAAGGAAACTGCTCAAGAAGATGTCAAGCAACTTTTGCATTGGTGGGAAGGAGAGGAACTCCTCACTTCTGCTCTCAACAGACAGGAAGGATTAAAATTGTTTGAGAATGACATCCACTAAAACAAAACAAGTGAAAAAGACAAAAAAGTGGAAAAAAATATTGATAAATCATTACAATACATCATTACAATATGTGATGTGATCTGGGAAAACCCATCACATGGTGAAATTTTACCTATTACAGGTTTTGCTAACATATGAAAGCTGGTTTTAAGCCCTTTCCAATTCTGTTTTTATTTCTATCATCGTTTGTCGTTAACATCGTATGGTTATCTGAAGTCGGCTGATCGCTATGATTTTCAGTAACGTAATTCTGAGAAAAACAGGTTTAATTAACCTGCCACAGGTTTTTTTATTGCCTTTTTTTTCATATCACATATTTTATTAATCATCATCAGTAAAGTAATTTTGAGATAAACAGGTTTAATTAACTGTCACCCTCCTGCTAGCAGGATGCTTGGCGCTCTTTTTTATTGCCTTTTTTCATATCACATATTTTAGTAATCATCATAAATTAGGTATCATTCGAAAGCTTATGAACTCAAAATTCATCCTGTGTAAACAGTTTTGGACATTGTGTGGAAACGGTACTCTAAATTATTTTAGCAGTCTCCTCCCCTATTGGGCGGTGTCAGTGTTCATATTACAAAAAAAATATTTTAACTAATTTATGATCAAAGCCTTTTCTAATCTTGACAAAACATAATCATCAGAAAGGACTCTCAAGGTTTACATATTTTGAGATAGAAGTGATATTTGGATGGAAATGTATTAATTTGTTACAGGAGAATGCATCAAAACAAAATTCAATGGAATGTGGGTGACACACTTTTTCATACTTTCATTTTTTGAAGTGCTTTAACTTCAGCTATAATCTGCTGAGTGTGTTCGTTAAAACAATACCAAATTTAGGCCTATATTCCAAAGCATTCTTGAATTACAACCATTTAATTTTGGATAGTGCATTTTCAGTCTTCTATTCTCAAAAAGGGGGGTGACAGTTAAAGGGATAGTTCACTTTGAAATTAATTTTTGGTATGTTTTAGGTTACCTCAAGGGCATCCAAGATGTAGGTGTCTTTTTTTCCGCAGTAGTTTCAATTTTGATATTTTTAGGTCAAACCGTTCTTGTCTGTCAGTCATATAATGCAGGTCTATGGTCACGGTCTCAAAGAGCATGCACAGAGTCCAAATTAAAACAATTCCCGTCGTCCAAATTAACCCTCTGGGGTCTGAGGTGTTTTTGGGGTCCTTGAGATGTTCTGACATGCCCTGACATTTGTGCTTTTTTCAGTTGCTTATAAACATATTAATGGCAAAGGTGTAATTACACTCTATTTAGCACAAACAGGGCTACCATAATATGTGAGCAACATGCATGTACATGTTTGTATTTTTGAGAGAATAATGTTTATGCATGGTTATTGAAAAAACTAAAGTTTCTGAAATAAGGCCACAAAACACATACTAAATATGTGACAAAAAGACTTTTGACTAATGGATGTCATTGCCTAGAGTTTTTTCTTCAAAATGATGTGAAAATCATCCTGCCCTTATCATTCACATAACACAATACATTGATTTAAATCTTGTAAAACACTTTTTGTTTGTAAAGGCAATATGCGCAAGGGGCGTCAACAATTCAACAGCATCATGCATATGTAGTGGTTCACACCTGAGGAGACAATGGGGCCCGCATACTTAATGAGCCATTCATTCAGGTGTGTCACCTATAGCCACAAGAAAGAATGCAAGAGCAATATATATATATATATATATTCTACCAAATTGGTTCACAGTTGGAAGCATGTAAATTTTTTTTTTTTTTTACAAATTGTGCTTGCAAATTGTATAATATCCAAGGAAAACATGTCTAGTAATTGTGCAGTTAATTCTCATACTGTATTTTCAGTTTTGGAATATGTATCCTCTCCACAAATTTGTCAATAATAAAACACAAGAAAAATTATTTAAAGAAAAGGCTTATATTTACCTTTTAAAATTTGTTTACATCTACCTTGTAAATATATATTTTTTATTAAAAAGGTTACAATTACAACAACAATTGAAGGGTAATCTTTCTTTGTAAAAACTAAAGTAGGCCTATACATTTTATCATACATATTTCAAAGTTAAGGATTCATTACTTCGAATATAGCCTACATTGACAAAACATACTATATTTAACATATTAGCAAAAATTGGCAAACAAAAGCTTATTTGAGGTGGCAGATATTTTACAGTAAAAATGTGTAATCTATCCAAAACTAATCAACGAAATGTTGTCTTTCATTTGTCTGTAACATAGGTCTTTCGTTTTTATTATAAGGAATATAAATGTTAATTTGCAGTTTAATACGTTGCTTATACAAATACATTTTATTTCAACATATTTCAGTCGATTTTTACTCAGTATAGCAAAATAGTTTGCTAAAAGCAGTAACGTAATGAGCTGAGATGAGCTCGACTGGAATCGCTCTCTTTTAATACAGATTTCACAAGATGAGAATATTTGTTTTTTATATAAATTATTTCATTTAAAAGAAGAGAATTCAAGCTTCATGCCTGTGTGTCTGTATGCCTGTTTGACTGAGTATTCGCTGAGTTATTGTTCATTTTCGGACGCGTTTCAGAATGGACTACACTGACAGAGAGAAGGCAGAACTCGCTTCGTGTTTATTGTTCTTTATTTGGCAAAAAGCACAACACTTTGTTTTTATTGTGAGTATACCCAAAAATAATACACATTTAACAGAATCGATTGATGTATGAAACTCCTATGGAAAATCAAAGTCAACAGAGTATTTATGAGTTTGTTTTACACTGATAAAAAAAAAAGCGAGCTGGTATCGCCGGCGATACCGCCGACCTCAGGGGGTTAAACAATTCCCCATCGTAAGTACACATTGATGGCCTAAGACACGAAACGAGCGGTTTGTGTGAGAAAACGAACAGTATTTATATCGTTTTTACCTCTTATACACAGCCATGTCGAAGTGATCTGATCTGACGTGTACGCAGACTGGTGCATAGATATATAAGACGTAAAAACGATATAAATACTGTTCGTTTTCTCACACAAACCGCTCGTTTCGTGTCTTAGGCCATCAATGTGTACTTACGATGGGGAATTGTTTAATTTGGACGACGGGGAATTGTTTTACTTTGGACTCTGTGCATGCTCTTTGAGACAGTGACCATAGATCTGCATTATATGACTGACAGACAAGAACGGTTTGACCTAAAAATATCAAAATTGAAACTACTGCGGAAAAAAAGACACCTACATCTTGGATGCCCTTGAGGTAAGCTAAAACATACCAAAAATTAATTTCAAAGTGAACAATCCCTTTAAGGGGCTAAAAGCACAACAGTCAAGTATAACAAGTAAAAGTCACTTTTCTGTAGTAAAATACTTAATTTAGTCACTGGACATGTTGTAAAAGATACAAAATGGTCACTTTAACCCCAAATAACACACAACACTTTGAAGGGTTACAAATTTAAAAATCTATTTCAGATATGCTTCCTTACATAACATCATGGTGAAGAATACTGATTTTAGCATTTGAGGTTTTAATTTAGATTCCAATATAAACTGATAAAGTTTAGTAGACTGGTTTCAGATGATTATTGAGTCTCCAGCAAGAGTCTCCTTTCCTGCCAGTCCTGTTTTCTCTATTGTATTTTAAATGAGTCAGATCACTGAGATGCTCACCTTTCAGCCTAGACGTTGAATCGTTAGGTTGATTGGATTAGCTGTAGGGAAGACTTTCACCTTTTGTCTTTAATGGCTCTGGGATGGCCCTTGGAACCGGAGTTCCTGGCCAGTATCAGCATTTGAATAGCTATGCTGATTCAATTGGACTGGTAGTGCTCTCAGACTAGGGTGTTACCTAAACCTGTTACATGCTTTGTTTGAATTTGTCTCCACCTTCAAAAGTCCCTCCTCCTAAAATGCCTATAAGACACCATGTACAGTTACATACTTTAGATTTTGTTGGACGAACCGCAGCCGCGCTCAAATAAAGAAACTCTTCTGTTTGAACGTGATCCCAACGTCTCCTGGTCTGCTTTGAAAAAAGAAAAAACTTTCCAACAACTTAAAGACATTTCAACATTAAGTGTATATCTGTTTATGACATTCAATATATTTCACTTTTTAACTAATTTTCTGTTTGTATAAGAGCCTTATTATAAGTTACATACTCAATTAACAATAGAAAACAAGTCTATACAAATATTTAAGATCTATACATATTAAATTCCAATAGTCTAATATTATGTTATTCTATTATCTAAACCACAGCTATTCACTTTTATTGTCGAATCACACTTTAAAAATGATACACGCTATATATACATATATTACAACTGCAAAAGACTGTAAATGTATTGCAGTTCACACACCTAGTTCAATTCCATAACCTTGACCCCAACGGTATTTCACAGGTGGTTGAATGACTTCATCCTCAAAGTCCTGTTTGTCCTCACTCTCAAATTCCCTTATTTCATTGTAAAGATACTGTTGCCTTTTAGCATCAAGACCCTTTGGATGGAGTTGACAAGGCAATGCAATTGGGTCAAGAGTTATGTCATTTTTGCCCAAGTCTTTGTCACTGTTTAGGTTTTTTTATTTTTTATTATTGTGACGAGAAATAATCATTTTTAATACTGTCTAATTTTCTGAAATATGTACCCAAGAATGTGCTCCATTCATACATGGGTACAAGAACAGTACTGTCCTCTTTACCACAAAGACACAGTACATTGACACCAGATGCACTGGAGCTTTGAACTACTTGGGCAATATCATCCAAGCAGTCATCCTTATTCCTCCTCAAGTTTCTTTTAAAGAGTCCAAAGCAAAACTTTGTGTGACCAGCAAGAAAGATGCTTATTGTGACTGACACATGGCGACCTGCCGAGACACGCCACAAAAGATACCACATAATTAACCAATAATTCTTATTTTGCTCCGCACAGTTATCTGCATGGAGATGCATGTGCATTTCACCCCGTCCATATTTCTCAAGGTAATGGTGCAAAAGGCTAATAACACAGTTGCTACCTTTCCCAGTCTGTATGGGTTCATCCAACAGGAAAGTGACCTGCTTTGACAACCCCTCACATGCTACACCAAAAACTCCACAAAAACACTCTACAGTGTTTTAAAATACATCGGACCTGATTGGAGGGGATCACTGGGGTAGTGAATCTGTTGTGCAAAGTCCATGCTATAATGTATCATCCCCTCAAAGCTATAAGGAATGTGTGAGCCTAACTCTAAAGGGGGTCGCACACCGGATGAGAAGCGCAACGCAACGCAGCGCCGTGTCAAGTCAAGTCAAGTCATCTTCATTTATATAGTGCTTTTAACAATATGGACTGTTTCAAAGCAGCTTTACAGTGATAATAGGAAATTAAAGTAACAGAGATTGTTTTGGCTTTACAGCAGCTCTAGAATAAAGTTATTGTCCAGCTAAAGTCCGTTTTGATTGATTCACTTCCGTTGAAAAGATCATTAGTTTTTAACTTAGGGGCTGCAAACACGACACCGTTCTAACAGAAAACCCTTAACGCGCTCCGGCCCGCTCATTCGCACAACAACAGCGCCTGGTGGCTCAATAACGCAAATCTTGAAATAGGTTCCAAGGTGCAAGCCTTGAAGAAAAAAAAAAAATATATATATATATATATATATATATATATATATATTAAAAACAATTATCTCTGCGCAAGCTTTAAAAACGCGAACCTGTGAAAACGCTGATGGCGTGCACATTCGTATTACATGTTTAGTCTATAGGTATGCACGTTTGAATATATGTGCGCAGGCATGTAGTCTTTCTTTACAAATTGACCTCAACAAATTACTTGTCTGACCTTAAAAATGTATAATACGGAATTATTTATTGCTTCCGAGTAGCCAAGTGAACTGGAACTATTTTGACACAACGTTTTATCTGTACAGAGGTAAAGGGAAGGAGAAGGGGGCCTTCACAGGGGAGAGACTAGTTGACACTTCAGGGCTGCGTTGTCGTCGTGTCACTGCGGTAAACCTCGGGATAAACAGAGAGACTAATATTAGCGTGGTATTAGCGTACATCATTCTTGTTATGATGTAACAAGTACATCAGGATTTATGGGGAGTGTTCCCGGTTGCGGCTGACCTAATCTATGCAGCCTAACATTGAATTATAGAAGTTTATAATGTTTTATGTGTATGCTAGGTCAAAGAGATGTGTTTTTAGTCTAGATTTGAACTGACAGAGTGTGTCTGCTTCCCGGACAATGTTAGCAAGACTGTTCCAGAGTTTTGGTGCTAAATAGGAAAAAGGATCTACCGCCAGCAGTCTATTTTGATATTCTAGGTAGATTATCAACTGGACGGAATTTTGAGATCGCAATAGACGTGAAGGACTATAATGCGTTAAGAGCTCGCTCAAGTACTGGGGAGCTAAACCATTTAGTGCTTTGTAAGTAATCAGCAATTTTTAACATTTATACGATATTTAATAGGGAGCCAATGCAGTGTTGACAGAACCGGGCAAATATGGTCATACTTCCTGGTTCTAGTGAGAACTCGAGCTGCTGCGTTTTGGACCAGCTGTAGTTTATATATTAAGTGTGCAGGGCAACTACCCATAATAGAATTACAATAATCTAGCCTTGATGTCATGAACGCATTAGTCTCAGCCTCAGACGTCATGCCCACGGAACGTTGGCTAAACGTCTGATGCATATGGTACACTTAACTGGAAACACTTCAGGACTGTCGAAGTCGTAATCTGATTGGTTGAATTTTATCGGATTACCGGGGGGCGTGAGTGTCGCGTTTATTTTCGGTCCGCCGGGAAACAAAGCGCAGACGTGTGATTGCGGAAGAAAAACGGTTGTGTTTACATGAGTGACAATGAGCATTTATCAAGATCAGCTAAACGTAGGATTCTCAAAAGTATGCGAGGTTCACGGCATAGACTCTTTAAGAGATGTCTAGGAGTTTTGTTTGAGGCACTTAGTGGAGACAAAAAGAGATATTTTAGCCTGTTTGCCGACGGGATTTGGGAAGAGTATTATTTTCCAAGCCTGGCCGACCCTTTGTCAGCATTTAGAAGGATTCCCAGCAGATCCAATTTTACTAGTTGTGTGTCCCCTCCTATCTATTATGGAAGATCAAGTGAAGTACCTAACTGAGAAGGGGATATCAGCCGCGTTTGCGGGCAAACATGAAACAACAGATGCTGACATCGCAGCTGGCCGATTCAGTATTGTGTTCGGTTCTCCAGAATTGCTTGTGGGTGTTAAAAAGTGGAGAGATATGCTTCAAACAGATGTTTACCGCGAGCGTCTCATCGAAATAATCTGTGTTTGTTAGTTTTAGATGCTTTGAAGGTCTCTGAACAAAGTCTGCATACGTTTCCTACTGATTTACTCGGTGTTTTGATCAGATGTGGTAATGCAGACGCCATTGTTGTTATACGTGCACGAACAGATCAATGACTTACTGCTTGTTTTCTTCTCCTTCTTTGATTTTCTATGCTGACTGACTTGTTGCACGCCGGTCTGTTGTTGTGGGGACATTTCCACGCCCCGAAACGTGACGCTGAACGAAACGAACTGTAATTGGTTGTTTGACATGTCGGTCAAACGGCCTTATGGGTGGGCCTTGGCCAAAGAAAGCTGCTATGAATTCCAGACCTTCAGCCGTCAGTCTGAAGGTCTGGCTACGCGAGACTATGAACGCATTAACTAATTGTTGCGCATTTGTCATTGAGAGCATATTACATAATTTAGATATATTTTTAAGATGGAAGAATGCAGTTTTACAGATACTAGAAACGTGACTTTCAAATGAAAGATTGGTATCAAAGAGCACACCAAGGTTCCTAACCGACGACGAATGTTTGACAGAGCAGCCATCAAGTGTTAGACAGTATTCTAGGTTATTACGTGAGGACATTTTGTGGTACTCCATACTTAACTTGTGATCGATAAAACATCTCTTCATTTACTGCTACAAACTGATAACGGTCAGATAAGTATGATTTAAACCATGCTAATGCAATTTCACTAATGACAACATAATTTCCGAGTCTATTTAAAAGAATGTTGTGGTCAATAGTATCAAATGCAGCATTAAGATCGAATAACACTAATAGAGAGATACAACCATGATTGGATGATAAGAGCAAATCATTTGTAACTCCAATGAGAGCAGTCTCAGTACTATGGTACAGTCTAAATCCTGACTGTAAATCCTTGCAGATACCATTTCTTTCTAAAAAGTTACATAGTTGTGAGGATACTGCCTTTTCTAGTATGTTTGACAGAAAAAGTAGATTCGAGATCGGCCTGTAATTGACTAATTCTGTAGGATCAAGTTGTGTTTTTTTAACAAGCGGTTTAATCATAGCCAGCTTGTTTTTAGTACATAATTCAGTTAATGTAAGTAAAAAGTCCTCAAAACAGTTACAGAAGTAAACAGTCACCAATACAATAAGAACAAAGAAACTAATTACAAACAAAACTGACAAAAAATACAACAGAACAAAAATACAAATTAAATAAACAGTGCTTTATGTTTTTCAGGAAGATGTACTAGTGGTACTAAGTATTTTAAAAACTTTACATGAAGTTTTCAGTACGTATCCTAATGACAAAGATGAATTAATGATATTAAGAAGAGGATCTATGACCTCTGGAAGCATCTCTTTCAATAGCTTAGTCGGTATAGGGTCTAACATACATGTTGTCGATTTAGAAAATTCTTCCTCTCCTATAGCAATGAATGAATCGAATTTTTCCTCAGGAGATTACAATGCATTGTTTGATGCGATACTGAAGTAGACGGTTGCATAGTTATAATTTTCTCCCTGATATTATCAATCTTGTAAGTAAAGAAGGTCATAAAGTCATTACTGCTGTGCTGCTTGGAAACGTCTGGGGTTGAAGCTTTATTTTTCGTTAATTTAGTCACTGTTTCAAATAAATACCTGGGTTTTGTTTATTTTCTTCTAATAGGGTTGAAAAATAAATAGATCTAGCAGTTTTTAAGGCCTCTCTGTATGCAATCATGCTCTCTTTCCATGAAATGCAAAAAAACTCTAGTTTTGTTTTCTTCCAGTTGCTCTCCATTTTTCTAGCTGCTCTCTTAAGGGCCTGAGTGTGCTCGTTGTACCACGGCGTTAGACTATTTTCTTTAATCTTCTTTAACCCTTTAACTGTCATCCTCACCCTTTTTTCGCATAGACATGAAAATCACTATCCAAACTTAAATGGTTGTATAGACGGTTAAATGGTTTGGAATATAGACCTATGGTTGGTCTTGTTTTAAAGAAGACATTTGCCAGACTATTGTAGAAGTGAAATTACAAATTAAACAGAAATTATGAAAGTGAAACAGAAAAACAGTTATATAAGTTTGAGTATAAAAATGTACAATGTAAAAATATAATTATTTATATTTTATATAATATATATATATATATATATATATATATATATATATATATATATATATATATATTCATTCGATTCACATGACGTCACTGTAGCTTTGCGCCGCCATCTTTGCGACCGCCGGTCTCAGTAATGCCTGCAATATGTTGTGCAGTTGGCTGCAACAACAGCCGAAAGAGGAACCCTGAACTGGTATTTTATTCTATACCAAAAGAAGAGAGAATCATTTATTTAAAAGACTTGAAGTCTCATGTTGGTTTGTGGTTAATTATATTTCCATTATACTCTCATGGCCAACATTATACAGACAGATATCGACAGATAATGTTTTGTCTTCATTTTATTGTTGGATCTGTTTAAATGCACTTGATCATGGTAAGTTAGTAAGATTTGGGGTTGTTTTGAATATAACTGTTTGTCTGTCTGTTAGTTAATACCTACCTAAATCTAATAAATATTTTTCTGAAGTTCATAAAGATATTGTCTTCATCACATGCGCTTTAGATGTTATTTTGTGTAAGTAGCGTTAACGTTAGCTTTGCAGACGATGCATAATCTCAGCCTTGAAATGCATATTAAAGGACTAATTCTTCCAAAAATGATAATTCTGCCGTCATTTACTAAGTCGTTATATTAAAATCACTGATGAGCTTTACCTCTTGATAGCTTTTAATTGCAGCCGAATCGTGAGTGAATCATTCAAAAAGATTCGACTCGAAAGATTCTTTCATTTCGATATTTGTGTGTATTAAACCTTCTCTCTGTAATTGAACATCTGTTCTTTCGGACAGATATGGCAGTCTTTTATGATATTCGGCTGATGTCTCTGGCTGTGCTGATGGACGGATTAGATAGATTCATTCATGCCAGCCGAACAGCTGCAGATTCATAGATTCATTCATGACATCGCCTCGACTCTCATGAACGCGCGCCATGAAGCTCTATGACTTAAGTATTTCTATATCATGAAAGGCCAATTGGGGCAAGTCTGGGGCAGATAATAATGGACTAAAGAAAACTGGGGGTAACAAATCAGGATCGGAGCCTAAAATATAATTTTTCTCCAGGTATCTCTGTCTCTCTCTCTCATTCAAATGGGCAGTTTGGGCGGCCATACCGGGCGAGTCGGTCGCAAATATGGCGGCGTTCTATTTGTAGTGACGTAGGTGGCATCTATGAATATATATATATATTACAAAATATATTTTACTCTAAAACTGCAAGAAAATGAAAGCAAAAAATCTGAACAAGTTGTGTTCCAAATTTTAGGTTGATATCTAAAAAAATTAGTTTCAGTAAGATTTTATTTTGGCGCAGTGCCAAACTTTTTCACTAGATGGACAGCCAAGCTTCCTTACTGACCATATAAGGGCGCCTCCATTTTCTTTTTGAGTGATCTGAACCATCATTTTCATAAAATTTATGAAGTAGACATCCTATTCAGAAGTAGTATGGGTGGTTTGGCAGTACTTGATTTGAATTCAACCTCTAACTAGAAAAAAAAGTTTGTTGAGACAAACTTTAAGTTGGCTTGAGAAAGCCGGACCAGAGAGTTTGAAGAAGTTTAAAGTAGTTTGAAGTTTAAAGTAGTTTGATAGGTAGATTAGATAGAAAGAAAGAAAAATATTTGTTAGAAAGAAAAAGAAAGATTAGTTAGAATAAAGGAAGAAAGAAATGAAGATTAGAAAGAAAGAAAGAAAGAAAGAAAGAAAGAAAGATTAGTAAGAAAGAAAGAGAAAGATTAGTTAGAAAGAAAGAAAGACTAGTTAGAAAGAAAGAAGTATAGTTAGAAAGAAAGATTAGTTAGAAAGAAAGAAAGATAGAAAGATTAGTTACAAAGAAAAAAGATTAGTTAGAAAGAAAGATTAGTTAAAAAGATAGATAGATAGATAGATAAATAGATAGATAGAAAAGTTAAAAAGAAAGAAAAGATAGATGCATAGATAGATAGATTAGTTATAAGGGTTAATAAGTAGTTTCTTTCTGTACTACACTTTTGTTGTGTGTCAGTTTTAGTTTATTGGGAGAACATAAACAATGATGTCGAGGAGTAGAGCTGTAGGGACACTGTACTCTATGTAGAAGTCAAACAGCAGTACAGTGGCACCTCAGTACGTCACTCAATTTCATACGTGGTATTTCTTAACATTGAATGTATCCTCAACCTGCTGAACAGACTCGTCCCCAGCCACCAGTTCTTTTGATTAGATCATTTCTTCTGCTCCTTTTAACTTCTCAATTTCTTGACTCTGACTCTTTAAAATTAATCATATTATCACGCAGTTATTTTCTAACATCAGGATCCACTCGTCACTATGACGTTAACCCGCAAAACTCCAACATGACAAAAACTTTTCTAAATCCCAACTTTGAACCATAAACAGTAATAACAAGGATTCATGTTTATATGTGAGCTTATTTTAAAATCTTCATCATAACATATATATTTATTGCAACAACTAGTAAAAGTAGGACATTTATAAGAACAGCTAATGTGGCCCTGGATATGCGTTGTACAGTAACCAGGTGAAGATAATGAGGAAATTAAAGGGATAGATAAACAAACAGTATTTATATAATTTTTACCTCTTGTACACAGCCACGTCCAAGTGATCTGAGGGCGCACGCGCTTCCTGATGTGTGACGTGTGCGCGCGTTCTGGCTTAGTCTGCGCAAGCAGATCACTTGGACGTGGTTGTGTACAAGAGGTAAAAACGATATAAATACTGTTCGTTTTCTCACACAAACCGCTCGTTTCGTGTCTTAGGCCATCAATGTGTACTTACGATGGGGAATTGTTTAATTTGGACTTCTCTGTGCATGCTCTTTGAGGTGGTGACCATCGACCTGCATTATATGACTGACAGACAAGAACGGTTTGACCTAAAAATATCAAAATTGAAACTACTGCGGAAACAAAGACACCTACATCTTGGATGCCCTTGAGGTAAGCTAAAACATACCAGCATTTTATTTCAAAGTGAACTATCCCTTTAAATTGCTATTATGAGACATAATTTGCCCTGCTCCTTCCAAAATGGACAAAAATGCATATTCAAGACATGTGGGTAAAAAAATCCCCCCTACACAATCAAAATAAATACTTTACGACTGTCACTATCAAAGTGAAATGTGAAAATAAATTAAAAGTGTTGCGGCATACATATGCTCACGTATACCCTTTTCCACATCGTTGAGCATTACAACCAATCACACACGTCTCTGTTGAGCTCATGATTGGGTATTGAGCTCAATACCCAATCAGATAAGCTGGTGAATAAAAAAACTGCAGATTCGCGGGAGTTTTTACCACGTTCACGCCATGTGTTCAGCTCATGGTTCAGTGCGGTGGCAACACACTCTGAGTGATAGTGACAATTCTCTAGTCAAAAACTGCAGATAAAGAAGCAGGTAAGATTTTATTTATAATTGTTTTGTTTTTCATGCTACTAAAATTACGTCTTGATTTTCTAATGCGTAAAGAGCAGTTAACTAATTCATAAACGGTTGTTTTCTTGCCCAGCATACAAGATATGGCCTTAAAATATTTAATGTATTTTTTAATCGACATCAATCATTATTACAATATCATGAGCAATAATCGACTATAATTCTGTGTATAAAATATATATATATATATATATATATATATATATATATATATATATATATTTCAGCCCTACTCTGAAATGAATTCCATTTTTAAATTTAATTTTATAATTTGTATAATTTGTGTAAGCTATTTAGATTTGGCTAAATCGAACTATTTGACAGAAAGGACAGTATATTTAATAATAGGTCATTATAAAAATTGCTCTTAAAAATTCGCCTGTGGGTAATCAACATCTAATTTGAATTATTGTTGGCAGATATCACAGGTGTCAAACTCAGTTCCTGGAGGACCACAGCCCAGAGTTTTGTTCCAACTCTGCCACACACACACACACACGCACACACACACACACACACACACACGCGCGCACGCACACACAGTTTTCAAAATAAGCCTGAATGACTTGATCAGCTGATCAGGTGTGTTTAATTAGGGTTGAAGCTAAACTCTGCAGGGCTGTGGCCCTCCAGGAACTGAGTTTGTCATCAGCGCTTGTTTAGAGGAAATGTTATCAAGTGATGTAAAACATCACTTGTTATTCTTTAAAAAAAATAGTGTATATTACACATTACTTCTCTATATAAGTATTATATAAATATACAATTAACTGTTATAATGAATTAATGTTATGTAATTAATCTTCTATTTCTTTATTCATTATACGACTTTTAAGACTAACACATGGTGGTGGTTGAGGAGATTCCCCCCTTCTATGTAAAGCGCTTTGAGTGCCGAGAAAAGCGCTATATAAATGTAATGAATTATTATTATTATTATTAACATTTAAGGCTAATAATTATTAGCCTAAGTCTGATGCATTTTATCACCTCCCTACCATAAACATATATCATAAATGCTTAATGTTGTTCTGATCTTAATGCTACCAAGTAGGATCAGAGCAACATTAAGAATTTATGATTTATGTTTATGGTAGGGAGGTGTAGGATTGAGTGCGAACCAAAACAGAGATGAATCTTCAGGGTGTTTTGTTCAAACATAATTCCACACAGAACTCAACATTCCAGAACCATAAAAGAAGGCTCCAGCCAGTCTACTACGCTAGGAACTTTTATGGCCAACTAAACCAACTAAAGGAAGAACGTTGTCAGCGTTTGATAGTGTTGGAAAGTCTGATTGGTTCAGAGATGGCACAGCTTGGTGCTCGATCAAGATAACAGCAGAAGTTGCTGGACCCCCACGACAGATATACTAAACAGACCCCCTTTTTCTTAAGGACCTCTGGATGACCCAGGGTGTAAAATCTCTTCAAACCACAAGAACTGACATTTTACCCATAACAATTCATAAAATCATCCCAGAACAATTTTCGATGGACTTATAATCAAACATCATGCAACTACATAACTCTGTTGTTTCTACCACTTATAGGCATGTTTAATAAGCTTAGATCCCATGTAAGTCATTTAATGGTTATAACTGTTAGATGTTTGAATGAAAGTGTGTTGCGTTTCATATCAGTATGATCGTATGCTCTTGATTCAAAAGATCTGTATAAAAATGAAATCTGTGTAAAATGTTTCGTATTCTTATAATACTAATGATGTCTAAACTGTGGCATCTGTTCTCTCTGTTAGTGCTGGAGAGCAAGGAGATCACAGATAATGCATGATTTACGATGAGACAAATAAAGACAGTGTCTAATTCGTCAGGACTGATCCAGGAGGCTGGACAAACATGTGAGTTTAAAATCTTAGACCCGAACAAAGTTTTGGTTAGAAGAGTTCTCAACAAGGTTGAAAAAGTGCGCGAAGGGAGAAGAGACCGGACAGACCAGTAACCATGTAGACGCGCAGACACAAAAGAACCCAAATCAAGATCAGAAGAACACGGGTTCAACAGCTTCATTCAAGTCATCTAACTACTCTCGTCTCAATTTTCTTTCTTTTCTTAGTTCTCTTATTTTCCGTTGTGAGTCTCGGTTCTAAGTTAAGTTTTGCGGCAAGATTTCGGTCCACGTTTCTTCTGCAAAGCCAGCTTCAACAAAGACTTTCATTCATCCGCCAGCACACCACGTGACTGGCCGCCCCAGACATCAGGCACGACGACACCAGCCAACAAACGAACTCGGCAAATACGCAAGTAGCCTCCAGACTCTTAAGCTGAACTGGTGCATTGATATTATATTTAATAACCCGCCTAAGAAAAGATAGAAGGGTTAAATTAATGATTGATGGTTCGTTCAAGTCATGTCTTATAAGTGCATATAGAAACTTGGGATTTCATCATCTCACTCTTAAAACTCATTATTTCCTCACTCTCTTTCTTTCTGCAACTCGTATGAATGTGTGTTGCGTGTGTTTGTGTTAGATATTAGTTTTATGTGTTAGAAGAATCAATAAAGTCTTGTTTGTATTTTAAAGAGAAGTGTTACTTGTGTTATGTGCTTACGAATTTAATGTCTTAAACTGCTGATCTAAGTTACCTTGCTAATAAATAGTGTTTCACTATAATTCGGATATTTATATCCGCTGCAGAGCTGATGGTTGCGGCCGGTTCCTAGACGAGTCATTTGCTCGGCCGTAATACGTGATTCTTTCGAATTCCCTATAAATAAATAAATAATTCCTTTTTGAGCTAAATTGACCTGTCAGAATCACAAAATTATCTTACAGACCGAACGGAGACTATTTTCTTTAGCGGAAGCAATACAATCGTTTTTAAATCAATAAACTCCTTTTGAAATCAATATTTTGTGTCAAATTATTGATTTATTTGGTAGGTAGCCATGTAATAAGCGGGATTTATTATTACTCCGCTTCGCATCGCATCGGGGTCCTGATCAGCCTGTCGGGGTTGTATTCGCTATAACAACCGCCTTGCTCTACATTATCCCTTACATAGTCAATGCATTAATATTAACTAATAGTGCCTAATTCTAAAGTGTTACCAATATAAATTATTACCAATGAATATATAAAAATTAAAAAAATGTATATCCACTTGGTACACACTCACAAGTGTAAAAAGATCAATTAGAGAATAATTCGGTTACATGATGCATAATGTTGTGTACCTCCACAGCTGAATAGCTGGATGAGTTAAGTTTGGCAGCAGGTCTGAGAGTCACCCTGAGAAAGGAAATCTCAACAGGATCCCCCAGGCTGAGCTCGACCAGGGCCTCATCATGCCAGAGGGACACCTCCAACACCTTCTGGCCAGTGGCCACACCAGAGAGAAAGGTCTCTGATGGGGACCTCCCCTTCAGCCACTCAGGTCATCCTGGGTACCTGCAACTGCATGATCACAAGGGTAAGATTGTTGTTAATGCAATGCAAATGAATACAATAACTAGTGCTTAGACACAATTTATATAACATTGGCTGTGAATCTGATTAAAATGCGTCTTTAAACAAAACATTACCTTAATTCAACCTATATGTATTAAAACCTTAGTCACTTTTCACGGTAACACTTTACAATAACAGTACATGAATAATCATGTATTAATACCTGAATTAATAATTACTTTACTATGAACTAATGATGAGTTAAGACATGTACTAATGAAGAACTAACCTTAACTACGACATGAGTCATATGAATTCCTGCATGAATAAAGCCATCTCAACTACACGTTAGTACATGCTTGTTAATTAATGTATTAATTAACACTTTGGGGTAAACTAAATCAAACATGCTCTAGATTAGAATAAAGATGTATTAAAAGGGCAGTGTAAAATAGTTCATGAATTTGCCACACGCAACTGTCACAAACATCATTGAATGACACTAGATGTCTTGCAATATTTACATTTAACCTTACTCATTGAACACACAATGATGCATTCATCATTACAAACAATTTAATCTCATTCCGTTTTAAGTGATTCCACTGATGCCATCAAGAGTGAAATACTACCTATACTAACATATTCATTAAGCAGATGCAATTTTTTATATTAAAATCATTGTTAGCACAGATGGTTATTTCTGTGGTAATTTTGTGGATCGGTTTACTGTCTTTATATCATAATGCAGTCGGATGTTAGTCTTGTGTTCTTGCTCTTCTTTTGGGCCAATATTTTCCCTTCAAAATGTGTCCACTTTCCACCTACCGTTCAGATCCTTCTCCATCCAAATGCGGGCACAGCACCTCTGCTCTTCCACTTCTTTACAAACCACCAAATTATATCTTGATTTAGAAGAGCTGAATAAGTATGAATTAAGTCATGAATTCATGTTACTTTGGAATTTATTAATGATGAGTTAGTAATAATGTGCCCCCCCAAGTAAAGTCATGACATTATGATACATGAACAAGTCATGAATTCATGTTACTTTATAAGTAATTAATGATGAGTTAGTAATAATGTGCCCCCCCAAGTAAAGTCATGACATTATGATACATTAACAAGTCATAAATTCATGTTACTTTATAAGTAATTAATGATGAGTTAGTAATAATGAGTATAATCAAGCATCCACAAGTAATTGGAATACCAAATAACATCCAGGAAGGTGATTTTTATTTGGCACCACCATTATCTTCAAGACAATGATAACTCTGACATACATATTTACCAGCATGTAAAACAAAACAGAATTTCAAAAGGTAAAAGCGCCTTTTATTTAACAGTCTTTTAAACAGCAGTTCACTTTAATCAAGAGGCTTACGTTTACCTGTATTTTATTCTATTAATATTTTATTATATTAATTTAACATGTTTACACATACTGTAAAGATGGATGACAAACTAAAGGAAAATCTGGGGGATCTGTTATGATGTGGGGGGGATTTTACTGGCATGGATTGGGTCCACTTGTCCCTTTAGAGCAGGGGTCAGTAACCTATGCCAACACTGCCCATGCCAACACTGGAGGGGTAATTGCTGGCACGCAAGTGTAAGGCCCGACTCGATCGACCCAATGACGGCAGTCGTTTAGCGGGTGAAGGTCTTTTGCGTATTACCGTCTTTCCTTTTGTGCAACACAACAAGATTAAATGGAACACTTTTTCTTATATGTATATATTCTCTCGTTATTTCATCTGACTCCATGAATTAAAACGGTTTTAATGATATCTGTACATCATTAAAGGGTTGGTTCACCCAAAAATTATAATAATGTCAGTAATTACTCACCCACATGTTGTTCCAACCCTGTAAGACCTTCGTTGATCTCTGAACACAATTTAGGATATTTTTTATGAAATCTGAGAGCTGTCTCACTCCTCCATAGGCTTTCAGAGACACTGTAACTTGCTGGCTCAGAAAAGTTATTTAAGAGATCGTTAATATAGTCCAAGTGACTACAGTGGCTCAATCTTAAGTTTATCAAGCGACGTGAATACTTTTTGTGCGCAAAAACAAACAAAAATAACAACTTTATTCCACTATTCATTTCCTTCTCTCTGGGCCTCGAGTAACTTCACTAGTAAAACAGCGCAGCGCCTAGTTTTAGGATTTTCTCCACACAGTGGACTTCAATTGCAACCAAAATGTTGAAGTCCAAATCGATTCAGTTTAAAAAGGACTTTAAAGTGCTTCAAATGGCTCTCCTCGATCCCAGCTGAGGAATAGGGCTTATCTAACAAATCCATCGCTCATTTTCGAGAAAAAAAAATGAAAATGTATATACTTTTTAACCGCAATTGTTAGTTTTGTGCTGGACTGCAGGCGCCGGGCATGACGTCATCACGTTGGAAAGGTCACGGGTGACATCATTAAACATTCATTAAACATCCAGGATACGCACACGAAAGAACCATTTTAAACAATAAACTGACACAAAGACATAAATATGTCATTCAACATACAATAAAATTTGAACGATCCTCCACGGTAGTAAACAATGGGGCGGTACTTACACTTGACCTTTCTGACGTGATGACGTCATGCCCGGCACGTCCCAGTCCAGCACAAGACAAACAATTGTGGTTAAAAAGTATATACATTTTTTTTTTTTTTTGATAATGACCTATCGATTCGCTAGATAAGGTTTTCCTCAAACTTAATTTCTTTTCCACTGAAGAAAGAAAGACATGAACATCTTGGATGGCATTGGGGTGAGTAAATTATCAGGAAATTTTCATTTTGGGGTGAACTAATCCTTTAAGTGAATAACAGGAGAACAGGTCACATCTCATCCACTTTTTTGGAGAAAGTGTTAATGGCAATATGGACTGATGGTGATATCTATGGGTATTTAAAGGTACACTATGTAGCTCTTGATGTTCTAGTGGTAATGAACAAAACTGCATGCGTAAGAACATTGTAGCCTGAGCTATTTCTCTCAGTCTATGATGAGTCACGCAGGTACTGTGCTACTCCACAGAGGTTGGCATCTGTCTAAATTAGGGCTGCTTCTAACGATTATTTTTGTTATCGATTAATCTATCGATTATTTCTTCGATAAGTCGACTAATCTAATGATTATTTTTTCTATTAATCTAATGATTACTTTTTGGATTAGCTGATTTATCCATTGACAAACTTTCCAATAAATAAGTACAACTTCAACCATTAGTATTTCAAACTTTTATTAATTCATTTTCTGAAAAATACTTGGAAATTTCCCTGTATAAAAAAATAAAGTGCCAGAATTAAAATGCAAACAACACTAGTGCATCATATAACATTAATGCCACATAAATTCTGCCTAACACTGTGCAAAAAAAATACATTAATATGAAGGCATTACGTAGTTTAAAGTGCGCTCCCTTAATTCATAAAAAGCTGACATCTCAGTTCATCGCGATCTCACAGATCTCTGTTATTATCAATGAAGCTGACTGCACAATGCATCTTTCATAATATCTACACTTTGTTTGCTATAAGCAGATGATTTGCCAGTATGCAGAATTCAGCACTGAACAAAAAGTCAATTTTGAGCGGATCTTAAATGCATCTGATTGGCCATTGCGTTCAAGAAATCAACACGTGTCTGTGATTGGCTACATTGTTCAATACTCCAAACATGTTATAAATAGAAACTCTGGCCTGTAAATCGTTTCTATTTTGTTTTAGTTGTTCTTGTTGCTTTTGTGCAACAGATAAGTAACTATTTATTCGTTTTTAGATGGTCAATTTATAGATATTTCTATTTTGCAGGACTCACGCGAATCGTTTTATTCTCCCACAACCAGCACACACACGAGTGCATTACTGCCCACGCCCACACTCGCACTCAGTCATCAGATCTATTTCCGCAGGATGCTCTCTGTCTTAGGGCCAATTTATACTTCTGCGTCGAGTGTACGCCGTAGTGTACGTCGTAGGGTACGCACGTAGGCGACACCGTCGTGAGCATTTACACTTCTGCGAATGTCTGTGTTGCTCTGCAGTTACACCGCCGAAACGCTAGTTGGCGCGGGTGGGTTTTAATGTTCCAGTTCCACTGTGTTTACATTCCTCGCGGCTGTTTTGAGTTTAGGTTTCTACGAGCAATGGCGACTGAAGGAGTCAAACAGATGGCTGTATTTCCGCACTTCTTCAAGCAATCTCTCGGTCACTTGGTCTATTTCCATGGCTCTTCACTGATCTTCGGAATTTAAAAATGGCGGGCGGGCGGTGCAGAGTGCAGAAGATCATTCCGGAAATGCGTAGGAGGAAACGCGATGCTATCTAGCCGACCAATCACAGATCTTGTGGTCCGCGTCGCCGCGACGCGTAGTTAAATTTTTGAGGAGGTGCGCGTCAGGGTACGGCGAAGGGTATGACGTATGGTACACATCAATGCGTATGCTACGCCGTACCTTCTACGCGAACCCGACGCAGAAGTATAAATTGGCCTTTACATGCGCTTCATGAGCCATACGCAAGGTCTCTCGCTCGCTCTCCCTCTCTGCCGTGCGCGCGCTATGCGGTTTGGAGCACAGTCTCTGTCTCGCATGCGTGCTCGCTCTAGAGTCCGGGAGATTTTAACTCACTTGCGGGCATCAGGGAGCCGCTATCAATATGCGGGAAACTCCCGGAACTTCCGGGAGACTTGGCATGTCTGCTTTTGTCGTTTTTCGTCGAGTTCGAGTAGTGAACAAAGCGCCGTTCTGTTCGGCCGATATTTAAACGTCAATAATGAATGTGACGCATCGACGCATTTCACACGTGTCAACGTATTTTCGTAGTCGACGTAATCGATGATGTCGTTGCGGCCCTACTGGTGTGCACATGTTTTTTTTATAAATCTGAATACTTTTGTGCATTTGCAAACTAGCATTTGTGTGTACACACACTTAAGCTGCGTTTACACTACAAGCGACTTTGTCGCTGCTAGGGATGCTCATTTCGGTTAATTTTCCCAACCGACGACCGAAACTCATTATTCGATTATTAACCGTTAACTGATAAGATGGTAACACTTTTCAATAAGGTTTATTCAGCGTGCTGAGGGGGCACCAAAAAATTGTCTAATGAAAAATCAATAATTATATTTGAATAATTATAATAAATTTATAGCTCACTGATGGCCGCAAATAGTTTCTCCCGGAATCTAGAGCGAGCGAGTGAGCGTGCCCGCGAGACAGAGAGAGACTGTGCTCCAAACCGCGTAGCGCGTGCATATGCCCGAGTGGGGGAGAGAGCAAGAGACCGCGCGCGTGTGCCTCATGAAGCACATACATTATCACGCTTATTACATGGCTACCTACCAAATAAATCAATAATTTGACACAAAATATTGATTTTAAAGGAGTTTATTGATTTAAAAACTATATTGCTTCCGCTAAAGAAAATAGCCCGTTCCGTCTCTACGGTTAGAATCCTGCGTCCACGCATTGCAACGCTCTGTTTTTCATGGCAACGGTGTGTTATACCCAGAGACAATTTGGTTATACTCAGCAGCGTCTGTTATCAAGAAATAACACACCGCATTCTACATTAGAATTCAACCAATCCATGCAATAAATAAAAGTAAAATTGACGAGTGTCTGTGACCCGTTAAAAATACAAAACTTTTTTCACGGGTTGATTTTAACGTGCAAACAGCACTGCAGCACACAGAACATCAACAACCTGGATTCACATCAAATATTCACGCACCTACTGCATTTCTGCAAGTAACGTTAGCTCTTGAAAACCTACAGAAGCATCGAGCAGATTCTCTGCATTTGCATTGAACTTCATCGCCCTTTCTGTCGAAATGGTCCCACACAGTAGGACGCGCCCCGTGAGTTAACAAATATAGGCTGCCGCTATATCGTTTTTTTTTTTTTTTAACCATGCAGAAAAAGAAAAAAAATATATATATAATTTTAAACCGTTTAACTGATAGTATTAATCGGTCAAAAATTTTACTTTCGGTTAACGGTTAAACAGTCAATATGAGCATCCCTAGTCGCTGCAGGTCTTTAGGTCGCTAGTGGGTGTTCCCACTACTGGTTGCATAGTAATGTTTGTGAGTGACATTCACGGATGTTACTCCATGTTGTAGACAACAAATCCGTTTTCTTGTTGCTACAAACAAATATTTTGGAAGGAAAAGTCTAAATATAAATGGAATCAGTACATATAATGCATAATATTAAAGATGAACGAGAAACAGCGAGTGCTCTTTGCCATCCCAGCCATTTAACTGTAGCAAACGGGTAAATACCGGTCTATCTGGGCTCATGAAACCATTCAGGTTCGGAGTCAGCACGGCGAATACCACTGTATGTACACAGAGATATATCATAAATTAAAGGAGTTTCTGACTGCTAAAATTAGCTTCTCGTTCAACTTGCCTTGGTCAGATTCAGCACTGAAAAGAGTGACGAATCACGCGCGCTCCACTGACTTCACGCCTACATCATGTTATGCCATGGTGAAAGATCTGGCAGTTTGGGAGAGAGACGTTGGCCACACATGGGCTGTCTAGAAGGGCTGACAATGCTAACAAAGGCGCTATGGCAAAGCCAGCTCTTGACCAGGAAAGTTGTGCTGATCCTAGGTGAGTAAAATGTCCTGCTTTTTTCTTTACGCAAACATGATGTTGCAGTTACAGTGCAAAATTGTAATAATGTTATAATCACATATGATAAGCGGAATTGCATTTACAGACACAGTACAAAAAAAGTTTCCTGATGTTCCAAAAAAGTTCATCAGGGCGGCACTAAGAGAAAAGTTAAATGATGAGCACAAGTTACGAGTAAGGTAATAATTTGGAGGGTCATTCCTACTATTCAGTGCCATTTCAGCTTGGTAAATCTCTATCAAAAAAGTTAAAATTTCCATGATTTAATAATTGTATCTGAAGAATGGCTTTTTACACTACAAGAAAAATATATTGGTCCAGCTCAGGAAATTACTCTTTAATAATTTTGACCAAATTCTTCACACATGCAAAGGCCAAATGTCCACCCTGTTACAGGACATTCTCATCTCAATTAATAAATGTTTTGAATTCACAGTTATTGAAATATTTACATTTTCTAAGAGCTAAAATGTCCCTCACTTTACCCAGCAAATGTATTTTAACAAAGTGTTCATCAACAAGCATTATCTTGAAAAAAGTTGTTGTATTTTAAGGCACAGTGGTAATTTCAACACATTTCTTTTAGAATAAAAAGACATTTTCAATTTCATTTCAATCGACATTTCAATGGAATTTTGTCCCATTTTTAAATTATTTCATTTTGCCATTTCGTTCCCTAAAAATAACCACAAAGATATGCATAACATTTGTTGAAATTATTTTATTAACTTAAAAAAACACAGAGGTAACAGGGTGGACAGAGGGGTAACAGGGTGGACATCACACCACTGAACAACAATAAATGTCATCAACTAATTTACCCTGGCACCCCCTGAAGAAGAAAGACACGTCCACATCAACATTCAAACTTAAAAAAAAATTCTGATAACTTAAAATTCACACTTTAAACATATTTTTTACAGATAACAGTAACAGCAACCCAGGTGTTTTTCTATAAAATCCCACACTTACTTCTCTAACTGGACGGACCTCTTGTTTAAAGCTTGTGGCTCTTTCATCAGGCACACAATCTGCTCATCCCTGTACCAGCTTATGTCCTCTCGTGGACTCGGCCAGAAGAACTTGTTGGTCCCATTCTTGTGCATGCATTTCACACTTATATCTTCTTCAACCTCCTGGATTATTCCTGGGTAGGGTTCACCATCATAATTGACAACGCACCACTGCCCAATGTTTTCTTTTGTGATGACCTCAGGGCGTGATGGTTCTTCAAAGCAGTGTGGGCTTTCTTCTTCTCCCAGGCTAACCTCCTTCAGCCCATAGCATGCACAATCGAGTAGACCTTTGTCTGCCTGACAAAGGCAAGTTATGTCCTGGTATTTGATTGTTCCTGTAGATAAACTAACGACTTGGTGGATTTTAATTCTCAAGCGGGGGCACATCCATCATTTCATTGACTTTCCTCTCAACATCATCTTCTCCCACAAAAAAAAGTTTCACAGAGGTGCCGATGTTCCTCAACTGGTGGAACATGGCCTCTGCGTTGGGGATATCTTCTCCATGGCGGACAATTTTGTCAGCTGATCTTTTAAGGGTACCCCCAACACCATCTGGAGCCCCCTTTCCATGGCTGGCCTCCAGTTCCAGCTGATGTCTTTGAAGCCTTTCTTGAAAGGTTCTTTTGACAGTAGGTAAAAGTTTTCCTTTTGTTTATACTGAGTAGCTGCACCGTCACTGAAGACATGGAGGCGATTGATGAGAGGGTATCACTCCCTCACCATATCTAACACAGGGCTGAGGTGGGCCCAGATAGCCGGGGGATTGTGCTGCTTGGAAGGTGAGATGGAGCAGAAAGACACTGGTGACTCTTCAGCTGCAGTGTACAGCACTCCAGTATGTAGTGTTGCTTGCTGGTGCGACCCTCCACAATTGACTGATTGAATTTCTTGAGAATACTTACAGGAATAGTTCTCGCTGACCATTCCATCCAGGCGCCACAGCAAACATGAGCTGATGTAAACTTTCACATAACACCTGCTGTCTTCTTTGAACACAAGGCAACTGACCAAGCTGTATACGCTAAAAGGGGCCAAGGAAGGTCGTGTCACGTGTCCTAAATGACACGGATGCGCTAGTGGACACACGTGTGCTAAATTCTGGGGCCGTGTTGGTGGTTACATGGCAGCACGTCAACGAAAAACAGCCTTCGTCCCTGGGTGGGCTCGAACCACAAACCTTTCGGTTAACAGCCGAATGCGCTGACGATTGCGCCAACTTTGATGGGGACGAGACCGCCTATGCCGAGTCCGAGTCAAGACCGAGTCTTTGAAGGGTCGAGTCCGAGTCGAGACCGAGTCCGTTGGTTTTCAAATTTAGTCGAGTCCGAGTCAAGACCGAGTCTTTGAAGGGTCGAGTCCGAGTCGAGACCGAGTCCGTTGGTTTTCAAATTCAGTCGAGTCCGAGCGACTCAAAACGGGGGTTGGAGGTAACGGAACAAAAAAATTCAAATGACTTACGTAGCTTCTCTGCAGGGGCGGCGCCAGATCATTTTTAATGCATGTGCTGAGGAGGTGCTAGATCATTGACAGGGGGAGCTGCGCAAAACTTGGCCATTAAATATTTAATATTCAATTATGATTATTACATTATTATGAATTATGAATTATTATTAAAAGATGTTGGCTATTATTATTAATAATAATGTTATTTCAACATAATATCTCGTTATTTCGACATAATATGTGTGCGTGCAACAAGCAAGATGTACATTTGTAAATCCGGTGACGCGTACATGATTTTTATTAATAAACTAGTGTTTTCTGACAGTGTCAGCTGTAAAGATGAAGTTGACGATCGCCATAGGCTATCCGTAGTGAACGCGCCTATAGAGAGAAATGCACATAATGGATTACATAATCAGAGAGTAGCCTTTTTCTTTTTTCGTTTTGAATTATTTCGTTTAAAGACATTTCAAGCTTTGTGTATTTGATGTATTTCTAATGTCTGTGTGAGGCATACACTGAGTTTCGTTAAGTTAGGATGAGATATGCGCTCCAGTTAACGTGCAATGCAAGAGACCGCGCGGGCGCCTCCATGATTATATTGTCTGTTATATTTGCTTCTTATTCATTATTGCAATTGATTGATGAAAAATTTATTAAAATTAAGATACAATTTATACAAAACGAAATTCACTTTAAAGAAAGGCTTTTTACAAAACAAAACTTAATGAAGTGGTCAAAATCATGTCTGACCCACTCCATGTCTCATATTGCACATCCTATCTTACTCGTGCAGTTCACTTTTCATAATCAACATAAATGGAAAAGAAATAACATTATAATATTTTAACAAATATGAAACATGTGCTTATTTAATGGCTACAACAGTATAGTACGCCTACAGACTCTCTATTTGTACAAATTGCTGCACATTCATTTAATTCTGAATTTTGCACACACAAGTTGAAAGGCATTTGTTCAAATCAAGTTCACGGATAATTGTGCGTGCATTTATTAATCAGTATGATACTAAAATCATAACAAAGTACACAGTAAATTCCACAGTGTTAAATCAACACTGCTCAGAGCAAATATGGTCCCACTCTACAGAGTGTTAAAGTAACACTAAAGCGGTGTTAAAGTTAATGAGATAATTAAGTGATTCATTTAGTGATGATTGAACATTATTGAAGACACCTGCAGTTAACAAGCAGAATCACTGAAGGAGAAAAGCACAAATTGTAAGCCACCGTTATGGTGATGGGTGTTTGCTTTAGTTGGGCTCTTGACCCTTATATGTTTACTTTATCTGAGTTATAACTGCCAGATGAACAAAGAAAAAAAAAGTGATCTGATGGTGTTGGTTATATTATGAAATTCATCATTTGAACTTGATCACTGATGTAACGATCACCAGCTGGAGTGCCCTTGAGAGCCACCAGAGGGCACTCCACATAAGACTCTCCTATTCACTCACAAACTACAATTCCCATAACTCACTGCCTGGACTCATCATCACTTATCACTGATCACATTCACCTGTACCTCATTCACTGATTGTATTCTCCTGTCTCATCCTGTTAGTCTGTCTATTTATACCATGTTCATTCATTCACTCACTGCGAAGTCTTGTTGTACTGTTAGTCTGCATTTCCGAGCATTTTCCCTGGTTTCTTGTCTGGTTTTTAAATATCTCGCCCTGGTCCCTGGATTACTCTCTTGCCTCTGGTCCCTGCCTGTTTTGTTAGTTTGTTTCTTTATTTGTTTGTTTGGACTGCCTACCTGTGTTTTGACCTTTTGCCTGTACTTTGGATTACGCCTTTGGATTACCCCTTCAATAAAAGCTGCACTTGGATCTTAACCTTCGTGTCTCGGAGCAGTTCATGACAGAAGACTTCGCCGCTTCAGATCCAGCAGCCGAGAAAGAACCGAGACCCACCATGGACCCACTAATCAGTCTCTTCCGCCTCAGCCAAGGTAACCGATCCATTGAGGAATATGTTGACGAATTTTGTGAGCTCTGCCATGGGGTAGACTTGGACGATGCAGTCTTAAAGGATAGTTTCCGATATGGGCTTGAGGACATGTTAAATTATCTCATGCCTGACAACACCCCTCAATGGACTTTAGGTCAATATATTGAATTCGCCCTGAGGATAAGCGGCTCATCCTCTTCTGTGGGCCCTGTGGATGAGGGTTCCCATGAACTTACCACACCCGTTGAACCAGAATTCTGCTATACCGCCCCGTACTCTCGTTATGTCTTAGCAGAATTTCCAGAGCCCTGTCGCTTCTCAGCAGATCTTCCAGAGCCCTGTCACTTCTCAGCAGATCTTCCAGAGCCCCGTCACTTCTCAGCAGATCTTCCAGAGCCCCGTCACTTCTCAGCAGATCTTCCAGAGCCCCGTCACTTCTCAGCAGATCTTCCAGAGCCCCGTCACTTCTCAGCAGATTTTCCAGAGCCCCGTTACGTCTCAGCAGATCGTCCAGAGCCCCGTCACGTCTCAGCAGACCGCCCAGAGCCTCGTTACGTCTTAGCAGAATTCCCCGAGCCCTCTACTGTTGAGGGGGCGTTTCCAGAGACTGTTCCCGTCACGCCAGCCATCAAGCTAGTCACCGGATCGGTCTATTATCGTCCAGGACTGGTATCCAGTGTGGCCGATACCCCGCTGAGGTCAGTACGTGTTGCCATAAGGGCCATCGTGCAGGAGTCTCGTCCCGCTGAGACTATCCTGCATAAATCATGTTTCACCGAGACCTTCCTGCCTGAGCATCTTCCTGCCGAGCCTGCACTTCACGCCAGTCCAGCCGAGCCTGCACTTCACGCCAGTCCAGTCGAGCCTGCACTTCACGCCAGTCCAGAGCTGTGTTCACCGCTGGTCCTGCCCAGCACAAAGCCTTCACCGCTGGTCCTGCCCAGCACAAAGCCTTCACCGCTGGTCCTGCCCAGCACAAAGCCTTCACCGCTGGTCCTGCCCAGCACAAAGCCTTCACCGCTGGTCCTGCCCAGCACAAAGCCTTCACCGCTGGTCCTGCCCAGCACAAAGCCTTCACCGCTGGTCCTGCCCAGCACAAAGCCTTCACCGCTGGTCCTGCCGCCCAGCTCAGAGCCCTCTTTGCCGCTGGTCCTGCCGCCCAGCTCAGAGCCCTCTTTGCCGCTGGTCCTGCCGCCCAGCTCAGAGCCCTCTTCGCCGCTGGTCCTGCCCAGCTCAGAGCCCTCTTCGCCGCTGGTCCTACCCAGTTCAAAGCCCTCGCTGCCGCTGGTCCCGTCAAGCTCAGAGCGCACTGATCCTGATCCAGAGCCAGAGCTTTACGTCAGTCCTGCCGAGCCAGAGCCAGAGCTTCACGTCAGTCCTGCCGAGCCAGAGCCAGAGCTTCACGTCAGTCCTGCCGAGCCAGAGCCCGAGCTTCACGTCAGTCCTGCCGAGCCAGAGCCCGAGCTTCACGTCAGTCCTGCCGAGCCAGAGCCCGAGCTTCACGTCAGTCCTGCCGAGCCAGAGCCAGAGCTTCACGTCAGTCCTGCCGAGCCAGAGCCAGAGCTTCACGTCACGTCCGCCCGTCCAGAGTCTCGTCCCGCCGAGACTGAATCTGTTCCTGAGCCTGAATCTGTTCCTTTTTCTACACCTGTGTCTTCGGACAAGATGGCCGACTCCACGCCTGTGTCTTCGGACAAGATGGCCGACTCCACGCCTGTGTCTTCGGACAAGATGGCCGACTCCACGCCTGTGTCTTCGGACAAGATGGCCGACTCCACGCCTGTGTCTTCGGACAAGATGGCCGACTCCACGCCTGTGTCTTCAGACAAGATGGCCGACTCCACACCTGTGTCTTCGGACAAGATGGCCACCGCCGAGCCAGTGTCTCAGGACAAGATGGTCTCCACCGAACCAGTGTCTCGGGACAAGATGGTCTCCGCCGAGCCAGTGTCCTCAGCAGAGTTACCCTCAGCAGAGATGGCTGCCGACATGCCTTTCCCTGAGCCGGTGTCTGTTCCAGATCCAGAGCCGGAGCCAGTGTCTGTGTCTGTTCCTGAGCCGGAGCCAGTGGTGCCAGTTCCAGTGCCAGTTCCGGTGGTACCAGTTCCAGTGCCAGTTCCGGTGGTGCCAGTTCCAGTTCCTGAGCCGTTGGTGCCAGTTCCGGTGGTACCAGTTCCAGTGCCAGTTCCGGTGGTGCCAGTTCCAGTTCCCGAGCCGTTGGTGTCCGCCTCCGCTCCACCTCCCTCCTGGACAGTTTAGGAGCGTCTGGAATCCGCTCCTTAAAGGGGGGGCTATGTAACGATCACCAGCTGGAGTGCCCTTGAGAGCCACCAGAGGGCACTCCACATAAGACTCTCCTATTCACTCACAAACTACAATTCCCATAACTCACTGCCTGGACTCATCATCACTTATCACTGATCACATTCACCTGTACCTCATTCACTGATTGTATTCTCCTGTCTCATCCTGTTAGTCTGTCTATTTATACCATGTTCATTCATTCACTCACTGCGAAGTCTTGTTGTACTGTTAGTCTGCATTTCCGAGCATTTTCCCTGGTTTCTTGTCTGGTTTTTAAATATCTCGCCCTGGTCCCTGGATTACTCTCTTGCCTCTGGTCCCTGCCTGTTTTGTTAGTTTGTTTCTTTATTTGTTTGTTTGGACTGCCTACCTGTGTTTTGACCTTTTGCCTGTACTTTGGATTACGCCTTTGGATTACCCCTTCAATAAAAGCTGCACTTGGATCTTAACCTTCGTGTCTCGGAGCAGTTCATGACAACTGAACTCATTATGATCCTTATTTCTGACTTCGATTTATGTTGTTGGTTTCAAAATAACTGTGAATCTGCATAAATATCCAGAATTTTTTATATAATATAAAGGATTTCTTAAAAGTTGTTTAAAACAAAAAAATCTTTCCTTTAGGCACACACAGACGTCAAGATTCAGTCTATGCATCTCAACAATGGTGACGAGCAGAATATTCAATTAGGGAAAGTAAATTAAATAGACAATTCAGATCATAATTTATTCATACCGCAATGCATGATGGGAGCCATTAATGAGTTGTGATTGGTGGCAGCCACTGCAACATGCTTTATTATTGTCACCATTATTGAGATTCACAGGCTGATTATTGATGTCTGTGTTTCTAAATAAATTAATTTGAAAGTGTTTTGATCAGAACAATGTTTATGAAATATTTTGGATTATAAGTAAAGTATTGATAATCATATGCTGTTAAAATCACAAAGCTGCTGGTAACAAGATAAACCAAACTATCTCAATAAGTTTCATTTTTCAGATCACAGCATGATTATGTCAAAACATAACCAACACTATCAGATCACACTTTTACTTTGTTCATTTGACTGTTATACATCAATAACAGCAGACAAACAACAGTAAAATTTTAAGTAAACATTAGTGATGTTACGTTCGTGAACGAATCGTTCTTTTTGAACGAATCTTTTAGGTGAACGAATCGTTCTCGTTCACGTAATCCACTGACTCATATTTCTCGTTCACTGAAATTCCTCCCTCCACAGCCGCGCGGCGCTATTAGCAGCGCATGCGCAGCTCAGTGAACCGGGTAGCTCTGTGTTTTCAACCTGTCAAGAATGACTAAACCTCAAGCCAATAGCCTTCGAGTATGAGATGTGACGGAGCATGCGATTTGTTGGATGTAGTGAACGAATACGCCCTTCACTGACTGTGACCGAGTTGCTTTTGAGTCTGAACGAGAGAGAGAGATCTTCTCGTGAACGAACTGGTACATGTCGTTCGTGAACGAAAAGAACCAATTGTTTGAACGATACACGGTTTGTGTAGTCAGCATATTTGCATCAAAGAAGGAGATTTACACTTTACCATTGTAATGAAAACTATTTAATAACGCAAGCATGGTTAAATATAGGCTTACAAAGACAAATTAACATTGTCATTTTGTACTTGACTGTTTACTTGATTTAAATTTACACTTCTCTTTACCTGCTTTTCTTTTCTTTTGTTTGTGTGTTTTAATGAGTTTTGTGGTATTTTGCACTTTGAAAAATTTACTTTATTACTTGTGTTCATTTTGTATTATCAAAAATGAATTAATTACGTTTTATTCATGTCATATGCACTTCTCTAAAAACTAAAACAAACCAAAAAATATGACAGTATTGGTTAGGTCTCATTTGCGTAACGTCAGCAAATAATATTTCAGTTCGGGCTGTGAAGGGGCATGTAATTGGTTGGATCTACTGAACGAATACGCCCATCACTGACCGAGATCGCTCTGTTTCGAGTCTGAACGAGAGAGAGAGATCTCGTTCGTGAACGAATTGATCAAACTGGTAGGCTACATTTCGTTCGTGAATGAGAGTACTGGGTAGATCGGTCATTTAGCATGTGATTCAATCTCATTCAAAGCGCAGTTATAGGTGTGCATATAATTGTTTATCATATTTAACATACATAACATAACTCAACGTTTAATATAATCCCAGATTTATAAATGTGTATGTCTGACCAAACAATTAAAATGTTAATTATGCAAGAAAACCTTGGTTTGGTCATCTGAACCTCTTATTTAGACTTATTTTATTAATTTAGTAAATAAGGCACAAATTTTAACAAAGCCAAATCAGTTTTTCTGTAACAAGTAAATACGTTCGTTAAAACATAGCATAAAATACACTCTTTTTCGCCTCCTGCTGCGGTATTTATGTCATAGGAAGAAATTGTCACTGAACGAATCAGTGAACGAATCTGAACGAATCATTTTGGTGAACGAACTGAAAATGAACGAGTCTCTGGAAAGAATCAAAATTTCCACCACTAGTAAACATATAAGGGTCAAGAGCCCAACTAAAGCAAACACCCATCACCATAATGGTAATTTACAATTTATGATTTTCTCCTTCAGTGATTCTGCTTGTTAACATCAGGTGTCTTCAATAATGCTCAATCATCACTAAATTAATCACTTAATTATCTCATTAACTTTAACACCGCTTTAGTGTTACTTTAACACTCTGTAGAGTGGGACCATATTTGCTCTGAGCAGTGTTGATTTAACACTGTGGAATTTACTGTGTAGGCTATGCTATGTACAAAAAATCAGATGAGCCCAGAATATGAACGCAATTACACGTTAAGCATTTTCCTCCCATAGAAAACCATTATAAGAACGCTTAATGTGGCTTAATGCAAATTAGAATGTCCCCTTATTATGTCGAAATAACAAGATATTATGTCGAAATAACAATTCAATGTAATGCAAATGGAAACACAAGATTTTTGTAGAACTTTTTATTTGCTCTGCATGTCCTAACTATGATTAAAAAAGTCAGGGTGGGCTTAACATGTTGATGACAGCTTCAGCTTGCGACAGCTTGATCGCAACTTCAATGGCGAATAAAGACTAACCAGACAAATAACAACATTGAACACTACAAGCTGCGGAACAATAGTAAGCTGCGGAACAATAGTCTGTTTGAGGAAGGGGAGAAGGAAAAAGAAGGGGAAGAAGGAAAAAAAGAGAAAAGAGAAGGAAAAAAGAGAAAAATGAAAGGAAAGGGAAAAGGTAAACCCACCTTTCACACTTCTGTGTGATTTTTGGTAGATTGGTATTCATATCTTATAGAAAATTGCCTTTTTATATATTTCATGGGCAAATCACTGACGTGAACGACGCCGGTTCGAGTCCCACCTCGGACAAGGTTGAAATCACACAATATCTTTTCTTAATGAATGAACACAAATGTATACATTTCATGTGCTTTTATGCCTTAACACTTATTTTATAAAAACGTATTTCTCATTGTATGGATACATGTTAAAATGTATTTATTATATGAATATGTGGTTTCTTGAAATGTATTATTTATTTTATTATTTCACCATTGAATATAAAAAATCTTTATTATCTTTTTAAAATTACTCTCATTTCTAACTGAACTATATTTATTTTTTGAGTAAATTAATAAACGGATCATTGACATCACGCTGACATTATGGATACATCAGAGGTCATTAATAAAAGCTTGAAGTAAATTGTAAATTAATAAACACTTGTTATATGAACAATAACGATTTTTATTTTAAACAAAAAACAAAAATCAACCAGGTAGTGGACCACACACAAAACATTAAATTATAATGAACAATTATATCAAAGTTAAACTGGAAAGTAAATAGTACATTAAATAACATGTACTTATAACATATATATTAAAAGTGTTATAAGATCATTTAAGATTTCTTTTGTAAACAAAACAAGACAACCAGATGATGGACCACACACACACACACACACACACACACAAAAAAAAAAAAAAAAAAAAATTATATATTGTGATGATTGAGCATTATTGAAGACACCTGATGTTAACAAGCAGAATCACTGAAGGAGAAAATATATTATATATATATATCATGCTCAATATTATTATTTTTTTTTTTATCTGGTCAAGCCACTGTTCCTTGTTTAAAGTCTCTGTGTTTGGGCAGTAAATGGTGCCTCTGTATTGGCTATGACCTGTTGCTGTTGTTCTGAACTGGCCACATTTCTTGCAGGTGTTTGCCTCAACTCTCCTATTGTACGCACATGGCTGACGTGTATGGAGAGTTGCAGAGGGTGAAGGAGCACTGCTGGCCTGGGGAGTTAAAAAAGGGTTTGCTGTGGGCATAGGGACAACATACACAGTGAAAGCAGGGGTTGATTGAGACACACAGGTGGCAGAAGAGCTGAGCCCAGTTGTAAGAACCTGGACTGGTCCCATAATGCCTTGAGGCATAGGAAGCAGCAGCCTCTGGGATGGTAATTTTGCTCTAACCACCTCAGCTGTTTTTTCAGGCTGCATGGAGGTGATGCGCCTCTTAAGTGAAGCAGGCCGAACGCTGGCAGGTGGGAGAGGCTCAGAGGCAACAGGTAGAGGAGCAGGAAGATTGATGCCCTGCAACAAAACACTCAGGTCTTGCCTTCTTATTTTTTCATTGTGCCACTGGACTAGAGTGGCCTGATTAACCTCCACCAGCTGGAGATTTGTGTTCTACATAATAGGCCCATTATTGAGGAGCAGTTGCCTGATCGTGCCATAGTCATGTAAGATCAGAGTCCACCTAGTAGATGAGCTCTTCCCCTTCCTCCTGGGACTTCTGTGGATTCTGCACAGTCTGATAAAAATGGCCTCAACAAGCCGACAACAGTCTGGCCACTGAGCGGGTGAAGCCGTGGAGCCTAGAACACAGTGCTTTAGACTGTCCACCCCAGGAGTAAAAACTGCCTTCTTTTTAAATCTCCCTGTGGTTAACCTGGTGTCCTGCTGTCTAGCAGCAAACACCACCTGCTCTTTGTCATTATCAAGCAGTTTATGCCAAAGTGCCACAATATCATTGACCTGAAAATGACACAAGATAAACATAGTTGAGTTACATGCAATATTGTTCAACAGACCAAACACACTATTGTAAATAAAAGAAAATAATGAATCGAATAAAGATATTTTGGTATAACTTTACAATAAGGTTTCATTAGTTAACATTAGTTAACTACTTTACTTAACACAAACTAAGAATGATCAATATCCTCTGTTATAGCATTATAGCAATACTCCATACAGTATTTATTATTCTTAACGTTAATTTCAACATTTACTAATACATTATTAAAATCAAAAGTTATGTTTGTTAACATTAGTTGACTGTGTTAGTTCACTGTGAACTAACACAAACAAACAATGAGATTGATAAATACTGTAACAAATGTATTGCTCTTTGTTAGTTCATGCTAATTAATACATTAGCTAATGTTAACAAATGAGACTTATTGTAAGGTGTTACTGATATTTTTTCTTTTATTTCCATTATTTCTGTAAAAATGGCACACCTGCTGATTGCAGATAGTTAGTCCAGTCTTATCCCGTAGCTGCACTAGATAATCTGCCAGGCTATCCACCCGATCCATCCCTGGCAAATTTTTGTCATCCACAGCCTGAGACAATGGCATAAAGAAAAATAATATAGTATGATTTCAAATATAACCAAAAGCTAAAATGGTAACTTTACATAAAACAACATTTTAAATAATTACATTTTACATACCAAATCCCTCTCAGACACTTGAGTAGGGGAATCTGGAGCACTGACATCAGGCTGATCCGTGGATCAGAGGTTGAAGAGGCAGTCAGGACGGAGGATGCAGCGGCAGTCGGGATAGAGGATGCAGCGGCAGTCGGGATGGAGGATGCAGCGGCAGTCGGGACGGAGGATGCAGCAGCTGGCGAGACGGAGGATGCAGCTGCCGGCTGGGTGGAAGAAGAAGCTGTTTCAATTCTAGGTGCATCCCTGTCACCAGTGGTAGTGAGGTCTTCATAGAATAATGTCATTGTAGGGTCATCAGATAAGTCCTCTTCAAATCCTTCATCTTCCAGCTCTTCCACATTAATATCTTCCAGCAGCTGGTCTGTCTCCTCTGCATCTGGGTTCACTCTTTGAAGTGGTTGTCCTGTCTGACTGAGCAGGTAGTCCACTCCAATAAGCTCTCCTAAAGAAAGCAGAATGCAGAACTTATTATGATAAGTGGTCATTAAAGGCTTGTGCTCTACAATGAGACTTACCTGTGTACTTAGCAGGGGGTTGGAAGGTAGGAACATATTTCCTACCAATCACCTTCAAACTATTGGTGTTCAAACAGTGCACTACATCGCCTGCATAGGTGAGGAGAGAGGAGGGCTTGGTGACCACAGATGCTGCTGCTCGGTCCTGGTTCCATCTGTTCAGGCCTTCCAGGAGATACAGCTGAAAGTTCAAGGTGTTTGCGCAGGATCCTATGGAAAATGAGATTTTACAAGGAAGCATATCATTAAGTGCAGACTGAATACTTGCAAATAGCATAGTCTCGTTTTAAAGTTTTCTTTTCAGAATGTGGTACGTTATGGGAAAAAATATAACATTATAAAATATCTAAATGCTGATTAGAGTAAAATGCTAATATGCCACAAACCTGGAATGAACCTGTTCAGGTGGAGGTGTAAAGATTCAAGGGAGGTCGAGCCCCTAGCACATCTGTATTTAGTGAGCACTATGCCTCCCTTGGTAGTGGTGGTGCCCATCTCTGTGTAGAGCAACACACCTGGCACATCCTGGATGCACTTCACATGTCTCTTTAGAACACGCCAGATGTGCTCAATCCGCACAATGTCCAGCAGAGGGACACCTAGAAGATCTTTCCCTTTTTCCCCCTTTAACTCATTCAGAAGGTGCTCAATTAGGCGGATAGTAGTCTCTACTCCACGAGTCCTTCGGCGGCAGTAGAGGGACAACTCTTTCTTTGTTATCCGCCTGTTCAATAAGTTCCCGCTGATGAAAAGCAGCCCTTCATCCTCCAGTTGCTCTCTCTTCGCCTGACGTAAAAGAGCAATGTCATGTGGGTCCCACTCAAATATGCATTCAGATAGCCTTGCCATGAAGGTTGGGTAGAGGGGATGGGCATCCGTGGTGCACCCTGTTGCCAGCCGTCGCATAAAGTGCCATATGTCCAGCCTGATGTTAAGTGTAGGCCATTCTCCAAATCGGGTCTGAAGCTTGCTCTGTCCTTCCTCAATACAGCATCCAGCATACAGGAGCACTGGAGGATCCACACCTGCCTGCTGGTACCTGCTGATAAGGCCTGAGATCATGGAGTCCAGACCAGGTCCATCCTGGGCAGTCAGAACACTGATGAGGATCTGGCCTGTCTCATTGCCAACAGAGGATAGCCATTGTGCTGTCCCCTTGGCTGTTCCTGCCAGCTTCTTTGTGATCTGAAATCAAAAACAATATGTAGATACAGAACATTAATAACACATTGTGTGGCACATACAATCTCAATGCAATACAAAAGTTAACCATAAAGTCAATTAAATTCTACCTTTTTTGTTGAGTCCATTTTTAAAATGGTCCCAAAAGTTGAAGTGATGCCGGCCTTAATGTGATCCAATCGGCTGACAATGTCCTTCCAATAAACAGTCAGTAGCCATTTGCTGGTAGGGACTTCAAAAGGTTCTGGAGGCTCCTGGAAAACAACTGGCAAGGAGCTGGGGCAGTCAACAAAGGCTGCACATTCCCCCATGTAGTGTGCCAATCTGTCGAGCCACTCCTCCCCATGGTTCTCCTTTAGTTGTTTAGCCAGTCGGGCAGGGCTATTGCCAAGTGTCCTCTCCCTCAGCAGACGTATGACACGAATGTCACACGCATATCTTTAAATACAAATAGAATTATCTATCTATATAAAACCACATCAGTATATATGTTTTACATGGAACATCTTTTTCTATCATTAGCTATTCTTTATAAAGAACAATTAGTATGGATGGAGTAAAATATGATTTTGTGTGATGTATTTAAATTCTTACTTGTATGTCAAGATGAGGCGAAACAGTCTTCTGTGTGGCAAGTCCAGTTGGTCCAGGACAGTCTGGCTGGTTGACAAGTAATTGGTTCGACAGACAGTACACCTGAGTGTCTCTGTCACCATGAGGTAATACCGGTCAATGTCGAGGACCTTGCGAACTCTTTTGTGGATGCCATAACCAGTTAATTGCTTCCCACAGACAGGACATAGCAGCCTAACCTTCCATTGGTGGTAGGGCATCCACACCAGCAGCCTGTGTGTGAAGAAACGGTCTGGAGATGGAGCCTGGTGGTAGATAAGGGAGGGGACTGGAGGCTCATACCAGAGCTTCAAGTCTGGCCGAAGTCTGCCAGCTTGAAAAAGTGTAGATATCCACCTCTGATCTTGTGAGGGGATCGTCTTCCTCATCTCAGCTGGCAGTGCAGGAATGGAAGAATCAGCAGGAGATGAAGATGGTGCAGGAACAGCCATAAAAGTATGACTACCAGAAGCAACAGGATCACCCTAAACACTTCAGATTTAACTTTTTTTTTGTGATTTATGTTTGTTTCTGTTAATATGCCATAAAACATTCATTATAAAACGGGTAGTTCCAGTCCTTGATTCTGATTGGTTGAGCCGCGTTCGAAGCCGTTGTAAATTACTCAACAAACATACAGCTGTAACCGCATTACAGGCCAGTAATGTTATTTTTTTTGTTGTTGCTGGTGTTTATTTTATGAATAAAATAAATATTAAAATGAATATTTTTATGGAGTAACCGTTTTATAAAAGCAATAAGCCCCTTGAAGCCGTATTTTACAATGGATTTAGAACAGCTAACTCCGCTCCGCGTCGTGCCTAACAACGCCCCTTAGCTGTTCTAAATCCACTGTAAAGCACGGCTTCAAGGGACTTATTGCTTTAATATGCAACTTCCACACATATATATGCCATCTATAACAAAGAAGTGATTTACAGATGCAGAAGGGGTGCTTATCAAGGATGGCGATGGAGATGCACTGGCTCTGACAGAGGATGGAGACGGACTGGTTCTCATAGGAGACAAAGAAGGACTAGTTCTCACAGAAGTGGAAGGAGAAGTGCTGGTTGTCACAGTGGTTATAGCAGCAGGGCTGTCACTGTGTGATGATGGAACTGATGAGGCAGATGAGGTCTGTAAGGACACATAATGCATATTAACATAATATACCCAATCAAACAAAACATTTAAATTAAATAATATATATACAATAATTTAGTAAATAAATGAATCCTTCTTGGAATGTTTAGGTTAGGTTTGTTAAGGTTGTTTAGGTTGGGAGTTACAAAGAACAATAATTTGCATTTAAAATTAGATTAAATGTAACTTTAACATAATACATACTACATACATCTATAAATAAATAATGTGTAAATCTGATTCACTGCCTGATACCTGCCTCACTCCATCAAACATCAAACATGCCAATACACAGACAATCCACCCACACAAGGGGTTTGGTATTACCACTGATATGTTAAATAGAGGTCGTCTGGGAGACTTTACAAAGGTTGAGGTAGGGACAGGGACAGATGTGGGAGCAAGCTGATTACTTGTCACCTAATAAGATCAAAAGAAAATACATCATTATTAAAAAAATAATAGCCTAACGTTACCTTTTTATATGTTTGAAAGCCTTTTGTACCTACCTTTGGAGGATGGAAACCACAAAGACAACTCTGTGGTCCACCAAAAAGAGATGCTTGCCCACGGACCTGCCTTGCGCATTTATCTATCTGTTACAGTAAAAACATTTTGTCAGCTGATAAGCAGTATTGTATGTACATTGCACTGGTTTTATGCATGTTGTCCCATTAACATTAGCCAATACGTACCCTCTGAAATAGCTCATACCACTTCTTTTGGCGAGGAGCAGGTCTGTTGCCAGCTTCAGAGGGCCATACCCCTGTGTTGGCAAACCGCCGCAGGCGAGACATCCACTCCTCATCCCCCAAGCCCTTGTGTGATTTTGGCTTTGACATGTCTGCAATGTAAAAAACTATAAAAACCTCTTGAAAATAAACACTGACCAGGGCCGGGTTTCCCGATAACGATGTATCTTAGCTCTTAAGAGCGCTTTCTACGTGCAAGGTTACGAACGCTCGCAGCAATTCCACGAGCGTTTCCCAAAAGTGCACTTAACATGAACGCGCGAGAACGCGTTTTACGTGCTACTTAAGAGTCGCTGTCCATTCGCGAAGTGCTGAAATACAACCTTATATGGAATCGTATTCTGAACGTTTAGCCTTAATTATTAGGTTTAACCTAATAATCATCATCTGTGGATTAGCAATCAAGACAAGTCTAAAGTCTACATTCAGGCAGAGATAGCCTACTGACAAAATGTATGAACAAAAAGACAAACAAGAAAAGATACCTTTCAAAAAAGATTAAATTAATGTAGGCCTAATTTTAGAGGCGAAACAAAGATGTTATTTTGAACAGATTTAAAGGACACCATACAAATAAGGAAAAACAAAACATCTGGGTGGACATTGCAAACTAACTGCAACCCGGGGTGTTCAAAGATCAAGGAAGGAGGTCCGCAAGAAATGCCCAATACATGGCTGGTTTTCGTGCACGTCAGCAAGTCATTGACCGATTTTTTTATTTATTATTCATCCATATTTTGCCCAGTCTTTGAAGTATATTTCCCACATTGCTTCGTTCTTTTATGATTTTATTTTGTTCATTAATTTAATTTAGATGTGTATTTTTTCTTCCCTTTTTTATTATTTAATTTATACATTCATTAAAAAAAAAAGTACAATAAAGTGTACAATAAAAAAGTACAATCAAAACCTTATATTTGTACTCACTTTGCAGTGTAATCTGTTAAATCTAGATAAAAGTGTAATCTGCCGGTTGTCCTGCAGGTGTCCTCATAAATCTGTCTTCTTACGATGCACTTGGGGATGTACGATTACTCCAGAGCACTCGTAGTTCTACGAAGATTTTCAAGTGCTACTTAAGCTACGATGCTTTTGGGAAACAGACCGTAATATTAAGATCAGTCGTACGATCGTTTTTACGATCAACTTAGGCTTACGATGCTTTTGGGAAACGCAGCCCTGGGCTGCGTTTCTAAAATTAGGCCTACATTAATTTAATCTTTTTTGAAAGGTATCTTTTCTTGTTTGTCTTTTTGTTCATACATTTTGTCAGTAGGCTATCTCTGCCTGAATGTAGACTTTAGACTTGTCTTGATTGCTAATCCACAGATGATGATTATTAGGTTAAACCTAATAATTAAGGCTAAACGTTCAGAATACGATTCCATATAAGGTTGTATTTCAGCACTTCGCGAATGGACAGCGACTCTTAAGTAGCACGTAAAACGCGTTCTCGCGCGTTCATGTTAAGTGCACTTTTGGGAAACGCTCGTGGAATTGCTGCGAGCGTTCGTAACCTTGCACATAGAAAGCGCTCTTAAGAGCTAAGATACATCGTTATCGGGAAACCCGGCCCTGGTCAGTGTTTATTTTCAAGAGGTTTTTATAGTTTTTTACATTGCAGACATGTCAAAGCCAAAATCACACAAGGGCTTGGGGGATGAGGAGTGGATGTCTCGCCTGCGGCGGTTTGCCAACACAGGGGTATGGCCCTCTGAAGCTGGCAACAGACCTGCTCCTCGCCAAAAGAAGTGGTATGAGCTATTTCAGAGGGTACGTATTGGCTAATGTTAATGGGACAACATGCATAAAACCAGTACAATGTACATACAATACTGCTTATCAGCTGACAAAATGTTTTTACTGTAACAGATAGATAAATGCACAAGGCAGGTCCGTGGGCAAGCATCTCTTTTTGGTGGATCACAGAGTTGTCTTTGTGGTTTCCATCCTCCAAAGGTAGGTACAAAAGGCTTTCAAACATATAAAAAGGTAACGTTAGGCTATTATTTTTTTAATAATCTCCTCTGCACTGTTCATCTCTTCAAGGCACTGACGCTTGCTTACAGAACTATCACAGGCTCAGCTCCCTCCTACTTTCACTCACTCCTACGAGTCTACATCCCTACCAGACACCTACGATCGGTCAACGAGCGACGTCTCGTGGTTCCATCACAGAAAGCCACAAAATCACTTTCCAGAACATTCTCATTCACAGTTCCATGCTGGTGGAACGCTCTCCCCACCCTCATCCGGAATGCAGAATCCCTGACAACATTCAAAAGACAGCTGAAAACCAATCTCTTCCGTGAGCACTTAACCTTATAGAAAAAAAAAATAAGAAAAAAAAATTCCTTTCCCTTTGAAACATCACTTATCAGGCTTATGCTACTCTGAATAATACCTGAACTTCGTATTTTGAGCACTTCTTGCGTTGTTGTTGCTTTTGCCTCTTTATGATGACTCGCTGAATTTTGTCCTAATTTGTAAGTCGCTTTGGACAAAGGCGTCTGCTAAATGACTAAATGTAAATGTAAATGAATTGAATAATTAAATATAAAATACAATTACAAAATAAATAAATAAAACAAATAAAAAAGTAATAAAGGTAGAAGATTCTGGTCAACTGGTAAAAAATATACAAAAAACAAAAAACATATCAAATAATTAAAATAAATTAAAATAAAAGTCCCTGAGGGGGTCGAACCACTAACCTAATAATAAATAACAAATATAATAGTAATAAACGCTTACACAAAGATAGAAACTTTGTAAAACTATTTCTTTTTTTTTACTTTTTCAAGCCACTGTTCTTTTATTCCAAATGTTTTTATTGGTTTTAAATGACAAGACAGAATAAGACATCACAAACAGTATACAGTAAGATATTGTCCATTATTAACCCCTTACATGATCTCCCCCCCACCCCCCCCCCATCCAATAGCTAAAAAAAATAATAAAAAATAATATATATATATATATATATATATATATATAAATTAATTAAAAAAATATATATATATTAAAAAAAATCCCCTACAAAGATCCTCCTAATAAACGAAAATGATGTACCATTGCCAGTTACAGGCGCACAAGGTAAACTCTTAATGTAATTTAAAAAGGGATCCCACGTCTTGTAAAAGGATGTAAGTGAACCAGAGAGTGAATATCTTAACTTTTCAAGTCCAATACAGTGAAAAATGTCCTGTATCCACCTGTCATGTGTTGGAGGGGAAGCATGCCTCCACTTAAGAAGGATGGCCCTTCTGGCCAAAATTGTAGTAAAAGCAATGACTTTACGATCTCGGGCAACCAAATCAGGCATAGGGGAAACCCCAAATAAGGCTATAATTGGATCAGGGCCAATATTAGTGTTGATAGCTTTATTAAGCGTCTGAAATACATTAGATCAAAAGGTCACCAGCTGCGGACAAGTCCAAAACATGTGCAGATGGTCGGCAGGAGAGAGTTTACAACGGTTGCAGGCAGCACTCTTGTCTGGAAAGATTTTTGCCAATTTGGCATTGGTTAAGTGCGCTCGGAATAGTATTTTACATTGAATTAAGCCATGCCTCGCACATATGGAAGAGGTATGTACCTGGTTCAAGATGTTATGCCATAGGTCCTCTGTAATAGTAACACCGAGGTCTTGCTCCCAGGTATCTTTAAGAGTGGCACTAGTGTCAGAATTAATAGAATTTATTAAGTTATAAATGACTGAAATTAAATGCCTGTGGTTAGCATTTAAAGCAAGAAAGTGATACATTTTTGTTTCAGGGGGACGATTGGGAAAGTAGGGGAACTGCTTCTGTACGAAGTGTCTGATTTGAAAGAACCGGAATAAGTGATGACTGGGTAGGTTATACTTTTTAGATAAGGAAGAGAAAGAGAGCAATCTTGAAGGGTAAGAGTGATCGTGGGAGTTTTTTAGCTTCAGAGTTAACCAAAAAAACTTCACTTTTTTGTACATTTATCTTGTAGCCAGATAGTTGACTAAATTTGTCTAGGATATCCAAAACTGGGGGTAGGGAGGCAGCAGGGTTTGAGACATATAATAAAAGGTCATCAGCATAAAGGGAGAGCTTGTGAACTAAACCATGGCGAGAAATTCCCTCAAAGCCATTGTGGCTACGGAGCCAGATAGCTAAAGGTTCTATGGCTAGATTGAAAATTAAGGGAGAAAGGGGGCATCCCTGTCGCGTCCCACGCTGAAGCGAGAAATAGGGTGATCGTATGCCATTAGTATGAACAGATGCCATAGGGGAGGAGTAAAGAAGTCGGATCCAGGAGATAAAATTAGAATCGAACCCAAACTTTTCCAAAATAAAAAACAAATAACCCCATTCCACCCTGTCGAAGGCCTTCTCAGCATCCAGAGACACAATAATCTCAGGTAAGTCAGATGGGCGGGAAAAGAGAATGTTGAGAAGCCTTCTAGTGTTAAAAAAAGAGTGTCTTCCTGGGGTGAAGCCTGTCTGGTCATGAAAAATTAAACATGGTAATACACGTTCAAGGCGAAAACATAAAACTTTAGCCAGAATTTTAAAATCTACGTTCAGAAGTGAGATTGGTCTATAACTACTGCAAGAAATAGGATCTTTATCCTTTTTAAGGAGCAAAGAAATAGAGGCCTCGGATAAAGTAGGAGGAAGGCAGCCCACCTTAAAAGAGTCATTGAAAAGCAGAGCTAAAGTAGGAACTAAAAGGGGAGCAAAAGCTTTATAAAACTCAACAGTAAAGCCGTAAGGGCCAGGAGATTTTCCCGGTTTCATAGAATAAATTGCTACCTGTATCTCTGATTCTGTAATTGGGTCGCCTAGATTCTTAGCAGTGTTTTCATCAATTGTAGGATATTCAAGCGAATTGAGAAGATCTAAATTTGTAGTATTATTGGGAGGGCTTTCAGAAGTGTACAGTCTAGCATAATAGTCTGAGAAAACCAGGTTAATTTCAGCTGGTTCTGTAACTAATTCACCTGTTGGGGATGTAATACCAGAAATCCATCTTGAAGTGCTAGCCGATCGAGCCTGATAGGCCAAGAGCTTACCAGCCTTGTCTCCATGCTCAAAAAAATGCTGTCTACATTGCCTAAACTGTCTCTCTATTAGATCAGTCAACTGAAGGTTGAATTCTGAATGTAATTGAACTCTTTTAGCATAGAGGACAGGTGAAGGGGAAGCGGCATAAGAGACATCTAACTTAGACAGTTCGTCAGCTATTGCGGATAGTCTAAGTTTTTTGGCTTTCCTTACTTGTGAGGAAAATGAAATTACCTGGCCACGCATGAATGCTTTGAAAGCCTCCCACAAGGTGTGACTGCTAATATCTGGAGTCTGATTGAGTTCGAAGTAAAGCTTAATCTGCGAAGAAAGGTGATAATCCGGAGGAGTTGAATCTCCAGGGTGGGGGTGACGGTCTGTTAGTTGGCCAAGTTACGTCAATAGATACTGGGGCATGATCAGAGACCACTAATGCGTGATAAGTGCATGTGGAAATACAGTGTAACAATTTATTATCTACCAAAAAGAAATCAATTCTGGAAAATGTATGATGAACATTAGAAAAGAATGAAAAAGCCTTGCCTTGAGGGTTTTTAAACCTCCAAGGGTCAGAGAGTCCCAGTTGAGAGGCGTTGTTTAGCACCACGTTGGCTGATTTTGTTAGAGTAGACTGTTTAGAGGAAGACCTGTCCATGAATACGTCTTGAACCAAGTTAAAGTCCCCTCCAATAATTATATGATGTTCATCTACTTTGGGTAAACTTGAAAAAAACTTAACGAAAAACTCATCATTGTCCCAGTTGGGGGCATATAAGGAAGCTAAAATTACTGGTATGTTTTGGAGCTTGCCCGAGACCATAACAAAACGGCCATTTGGATCTATAATAGTATCAGTGTGTTCAAACATAACTCTTTTATGGATAATGATAGCAGCCCCGCGAGCTCTCTGAGAGAATTTAGAATGAAACAGGTGACCCATCCATGATCTCTTAATACGTAGTATATCTACCGTTCGTAGGTGAGTTTCTTGTAGAAACATAATATCTGCCTTAAGATCCCGTAAATGCGCTAAAATCTTACTAGCTTTGACGGCACTGTTCATCCCCTTGGTGTTCCACGACACTAAGCGCAAGTTTCCGTCACTTAACATTATGGTATTAACCATTCTGTGAGTTTAACGAAACAGGATAACATTGAACTGGCAGAAAGCATTCTGGATCCAAATATAGGAGAGAAAAAAAAAAGAAAGAAAAAAAAGAAAAAAAAAAGAAAGAAAAAAAAAAGGTAGAGGGAGACCAATATACCCGACACCCCCCCGCCCCACATCTAACCGCCCCCCACCCACCTTTAACAATTAACTTGCCTGAGCACTTAGTCTCGACTTCCGCTACTACTATCCTTCTGGATCTCATCCCCCTGTTCCAGTATTAAGCCCTATAAAACTTGAACAAGTTTAAAACATAACTTTTTATAGCATAAAAGTACAAAAGGGAAGAGCCTCAACAAACAAAAATAAATAAATAAAAATAAAGCCAAAATAAATAATAATAGTAATAGTTTTTAAGGCGTAGTTGCCAGCTATGAGGCAACCAATGTGATTTTGCAATACATCAGTATGAAGAAAAAATAAACCTCAGGGTAAATAAATGTCTAAATAAATAAATGCCTAGTCTCTGCATACATATGCGCATATAAAAGTTGGCCCTATAGTTGTAAAATGATATAGTTTAACCTGAAAACAGTCGAACAAAACAATGTCAGGAATAATAACAATGTATCTGTATATTCAGGCATGCATACATAAAATACGTAAAATAAAAAAATAAGAAACGCAAAAATAACCCCGGCTTCAGCACAAAGTGGAAACATTGGAAATAGTTTCTGTAACTTGCATCAACTTAACCGCTAGAAAACTGAGAACAGCAATATTAACCCCGCCGGCTGGTTGACTGTTGGACAGGTTATGGCACATGATCCGAGGAACGGGCAGCTGCAATAAAGTTCTCGGCCTCCGTCACCGAAGATAACATCTTCTTACCTCCGTCTTTGGTCCAGATTGAGAGCCGTGCAGGAAAAAACAAAGTTGGTTTATATCCAAGGTTATATAGTTCTGCCATTACGGGCCCGTATTTAGCGCGTTCAGTAGCCACTTCAGGCGCGTAATCCTCGTAGATGGCGACCGGGTTGCCTTGGTAAACCAGTTTGCCTCTTTTGGCTCGAGCCTCTCGGACGATCAACTCTTTTTGACGGTAGCGGTGGAGCCGGATGATAACTGGCCTCGGTTTCTTCCCGGTCGCTGGTTTACTAACGAGAGCTCTGTGTGCCCGGTCAATCTCCGGCGGAGAGGGTAAAATTTCTTCTCCCAGAATGTCTGCGAGGACTTGCGCGAAGAAAACTGAAGGACGTGGCCCTTCGAGCGATTCCGGTAAGCCCACAATCCGAATGTTTTTTCGGCGGCTGCGTGACTCAAGGTCCACAACTTTATCTTGTAATTTCGCATTATACTCAGCCATTGTGGCGCAAGTCGTTTCCAACGCCCGCAGCCGTTCGTCTAGATCATTGGCACTCGATTCGAGCGAGGCAATTTTATGTGTGTGATCCGACATTGTGGTCTGAATGCGATCAATCTTCTCTTCGAGTGTTGAGATGGATGTTTTAAATTCGGTCGATAAGGCCTGGCGATGTTGTTCCAGGAGCTTGACCATCGCCGCCATGTTAAGCTCGCTAGCAGCGTCATCTACAGAGTCCGTTTTCGTTTCTTTTTTGCTCTGCTTAGCCGATTTAGAAGTCATGTTTAGACAGTTACAGCGTGCGTAGTATATTTAGTTCAGTTTTGAAACTAAATAAACGATCAAGTTGGCTTAAAATGTTGGGTTAAACTGAAAGATACGGGAGCAAGAGATAACACGTCTACTCCATTAGCCCTTAAACCGGAAGTCAGCCACTGTTCTTTTATAAGTGTCTCTGTAACAGGGCAGTAGATAGTCCCTCTAAACTGGCTGTGCCCGGTCGCTGCTGTCCTAAATTGCCCACACTTCCTGCAGGTATTTGCCTCAACCTTTCTGTGGTAGGGACGAGGGACAGTGGGTTGAGACTGACTGACCGTGGCATGAGGTGGGAGGACGAAACTGGGAGTGGCTGGGGCTGGGGCTATAGGAAGAGGGCTTTGGGGGACAACAAACAGTGTGAAGGTAGGGGTAGTGTGGGAGGCAAGAGGGACAGTCGGGCTGGGGCTGGGAAGGACAGGTTCTGGAAGCTGGGGTTGAAGGTTACCAACAGGCAGAGGAATTATCGGCCTCAGGGTTGCCAGCTTGGGTATGACTGCCTCAGTTGTATTGCCAGTGATGCGTCTTTTTAGTTTCGCTTGCCCAGCTGTGCTTTGTGGCAGTTTGTAAATATGTTGCTCTCCCTGGACCTGGGGTGGAGCAACAGCAAGGACTCTGGCAGGTGGGAGAGCCTGAGCAGCAACACCAAGAGGGTCAGGCAGATCGATCCCCTGAAGCAGAAGAGTCTGATCTTGCTTCTTAACCCTGCCGTTGTGCCACTGAACCAGAGTGGTCTGATTCACCTCCACCAGCTGGAGAGTAGTGTCCTGCATAGTGTCCTGGCACCATTAGACAGGATCAGCTGCCGGATCTTTCGGTAATCATGTAAAACGAGAGACCAGCGACTCAGCGTCACCTTCTCTTTCTTCCTCGGACTTGGATGGATGCGACAGAGCCTGATGAAAATGGCCTCCACGAGACGACAACAGTCTGGCCATTGGGCAGGTGAAGCTGTAGATGCCAATACACTCCGTTTCAGGCTGTCCACTGCAGGGGTGAAAACAGCCTTCTTTTTTGGAGACCTGAACCTCCCTGTGGTCAGCCTGTCCTGGTGTCTGGCAGCAAACTTCACTCGCTGCTTGTCATATTCAAGCAGGCTCTGCCACAAGCACACAATGTCATCAACCTGAAGAAGGATAGAAGTATAGAGGCATATGGTGAGTTAAAAGAAAACTGGTAATTTTGCATACATAGTTCAGTAACACTGTTTTTACAGTCACATTGTGTTTTGTGTGGTCTTTTCCATGTTAACAAACATTCAAAATGTTTGCATACCTGCTGTCTGCTCAGTGTTAACCCTGTGCTTGTCCTCAGCTCTACCAAATACTCAGCCAGTCTGTCCACCCGGTCCATTCCTGGAATGTTTTGGTCATCCACAGCCTAAAACAGTATAATTTTAAATGGTAAATAAAAAAAGAGATTAGTGAAATGACATCTTAATGGTAGTATTAATCAGTTTGTTGAATTACAAATTAATTTCTGCTCGTGGCAAGTTCCTATGGTGAAATTTACATACCAAAAGCTCCTCAGGCACCTGAGTGGGGGAACCTGGTGCATACTGGACTATGGATGTAGTTGACCGAGAGGAGGAGGCGACAGCAGCTGGCTGAGAGAAGGCAGACTGGGATGAGGGAGCAGCTGACTGGGAGAAGGCAAACTGGGATGAGGCAGCAGCAAACAGGGATGAGGGAGCAGCAGACTGGGATGAGGCAGCAGCAGACTGGGATGAAGGAGCAGTAGACAGGGATGAGGCAGCAGCAGACTGGGATGAGGGATGAACAGGCTTAACTGTAGGTGGGTTACAGTTAGCTTCATCTTCAAGGAGGAAACTCAGTGTAGGGTCCTCATTGATGTCCTCCTCAAATCCCTCATCCTGCTCATCTACATTCACTTCCTCCAGCAGGTGGTCTGTCTGCTCATTGTCAGTATCCATTGACTGAAGTGGCTGCCCTGTCTGACTAAGTAGATAGTCCACTCCAATTAGCTCCCCTAAAAACAGAATGCAGTGTGTTAAACATTTAGCGCTTTCATTAGCAAATAACCATGTGCTGTAAAATGTACTGTGAGAGTCTTACCAGTGTACTGTGCAGGAGGTTGGAAGGTGGGCACAAGCTTCTCTCCAAAAGCATTTAGGCTGTTGGTGTTGATGCTTTGCACCACCTGCCCTGCGTAGGTGAGAAGAGGGGAGGATTTTGTGGAAATTGATGCTGCTGCCCGGTCTTGGTTCCACCTGTTCAGGCCTTCCAGGAGATACAACTGAAAATTCAGTGTGTTAGCACTGGTTCCTGTAAAGAAGTGAACAATGAAAACCATTAACCCTCTGAGGTCTGAGGGGTTTTTGGGGTCCTTGAGATGTTCTGACATGCCCTGACATTTGTGCTTTTTTCAGTTGCTTATAAACATATTAATGGCAAAGGTATAATTACACTCTATTTAGCACAAACAGGGCTACCATAATATGTGAGCAACATGCATGTACATGTTTGTATTTTTGAGAGAATAATGTTTATGCATGGTTATTGAAAAAACTAAAAACTAAAGTTTCTGAAATAAGGCCACAAAACACATACTAAATGCGTGTCAATAAGACTTTTGACTAATTGATGTCTTTGCCTAGAGTTTTTTCTTCAAAATGATATGAAAATCATCCTGCCCTTATCATTCACATAACACAATACATTGATTTAAATCTTGTAAAACACTTTTTGTTTGTAAAGGCAATATGCGCAAGGGGCGTCAACCATTCAACAGCATCATGCATATGTAGTGGTTCACACCTCAGGAGACAATGGGGCCCGCATACTTAATGAGCCATTCATTCAGGTGTGTCACCTATAGCCACAAGAAAGAATGCAAGAGCAATATATATACAGTATATATATATATATATATATATATATATATATATATATATATATATATATATATATATATATATATTCTACCAAATTGGTTCACAGTTGGAAGCATGTCAATTTTTTTTTTTTTTTTCACAAATTTTGCTTGCAAATTGTATAATATCCAAGGAAAACATGTCTATTAATTGTGCAGTTAATTCTCATACTGTATTTTCAGTTTTGGAATATGTATCCTCTCCCCAAATTTGTCAATAATAAAACACAATAAATATTATTTAAAGAAAATGCTTATATTTACCTTTTAAAATTTGTTTACATCTACCTTGTAAATATATATTTTTTTATTAAAAAGGTTACAATTACAACAACAATTGAAGTGTAATCTTTCTTTGTAAAAACTAAAGTATACATTTTATCATACATATTTCAAACTTCGAATATAGCCTACATTGACAAAACATACTATATTTAACATATTAGCAAAAATTGGCAAACAAAAGCTTATTTGAGGTGGCAGATATTTTACAGTAAAAATGTGTAATCTATCCAAAACTAATCAACGAAATGTTGTCTTTCATATGTCTGTAACATAGGTCTTTCGTTTTTATTATAAGGAATATAAATGTTAATTTGCAGTTTAATACGTTGCTTATACAAATACATTTTATTTCAACATATTTCAATCGATTTTACTCAGTATAGCAAAATAGTTTGTTAAAAGCAGATCATTTATTCACACACAGAAACGCAATTCAAATTTAAACCGTCTTTTTGCGAGTTGTGGTAAACAGCGCATCTCTGCGTTCATTCATTCACACAGAAACGCGATTTACTTGAGAATGAAAAAAAAAAAACGTACTACATTATTCCATCCGTTGCTCCTCGAAATACCAGCACTTCTGAGGTAAGTTTTCCATTATTATTATTCCTCACAGCGCTGCGAGACAGTGTAGACAACTACACTTATCTGAATAAACTTGATGTGTTTTCTCGAGCTGATATGTGGGCGTTCACAGTTTGTATGGGATCGTCTCAGTCATTTGCGTTTGAATAGCGCGCGCTCTCCGTGGGCGTGGCCGATTATAACGTAATGAGATGAGATGAGCTCGACTGGAATCGCTCTCTTTTAATACAGATTTCACAAGATGAGAATATTTGTTTTTTATATAAATTACTTCATTTAAAAGAAGAGAATTCAAGCTTCATGCCTGTGTGTCTGTATGCCTGTTTGACTGAGTATTCGCTCAGTTATTGTTCATTTTCGGACGCGTTTCAGAATGGACTTCACTGGCAGAGAGAAGGCAGAACTCGCTTCGTGTTTATTTTTCTTTATTTGGCAAAAAGCACAACACTTTGTTTTTATTGTGAGTATACACAAAAATAATACACATTTAACAGAATCGATTGATGTATGAAACTCCAATGGAAAATCAAAGTCAACAGAGTATTTATGAGTTTCTTTTACATTGATAAAAAAAAAGCGAGCTGGTATCGCCGGCGATACCGTAGACCTCAGGGGGTTAAACTGGAATAATGAGTTCCTTCAGGAAATATAAAGTGATATTACATGTTCTATTGTGTTGAATACTATACTGCAAACACAATGAGCCACAAACCTGTAATGAACCTGTTCAGGTGGAGGTGGAAAGATTCAAGGGAGGTCGAGCCCCTAGCACATCTGTACTTCGTGAGAACTAATCCTCCCTTGGTGGTGGTGGTGCCCGTCACAGTGTAGAGCAACACACCTGGTGGATCCTGGATGCACTTAACATGCCTCATCTGAACACGCCAGATGTGCTCAATCCTCACTGTGTCCAGCAGAGGAACCCCCATCATATCTCTCCCCTTATCCCCCATCAGTTCCTGCAGAAGCCTGTCAAGGTAGCGGGTTGTGGACTCCACCCCACGAGTCCTCCGACGGCAATAGAGCGCCAGCTCTTTTTTGGTGTTGCGTTGGTCCACAAGGTTATCGGTGATGACAGGCACACCTTCCTCATGCAGTTGCTCTCTCTTTGCCCGCCGCAACAAAGCCACATCATCTGGGTCCCATTCAAAAATGCACGCAGAGAGACGTGACATGAAGACTGGGTAGAGAGGATGAGCATCAGTGGTGCACCCCACTGCCAGCCGACGCATGAAGTGCCAGATGTCCAGCCTGATATTGAGATCAGGCCATCCTCCAAATCTGGCCTGTAGCTTGCTCTGCCCCTTCTCTATGCAGCAGCCACAGTCCACGTACAGCAACAGTGGTGGAGCCACGGCCGCCTGGCTGTACCTGTTAATCAGTCCGGAGACCATGGTGTCCAGTGCTGGACCTTCCTGAGCAGTCAAGACACTAATAAGAATGTGTCCTGTCTCATTGCCAACAGAAGTCACCCACTGTGCTGTTCCCTTGGCTGTGCCTGCCAACTTCTTTGTGATCTAAAATCAACAAAATAAAAAATATTAATAAAGCATAACAAAATCCTTTTCAAACTTCACAACAGTTAAATATCAGTAATAATGTCAAACAATTACCTGTTTTGTTGAGTCCATTTTCAAAATGGTCCCAAATGTGGAGGTTATGCTTGCCTTGATGTGGTCTATGCGACTGATAATGTCCCTCCCATAAACTGAAAGCAGCCACTTGCTAGTAGGGACATCAATGGGCTCTGGAGGCTTTTGGCACATGACAGGTAAGAGGCTGGGGCGGTTGATAAAACCAGCACACTCCTCCATATAGTGCGCCAAACGGTCAAGCCACTCCTCCCCATGGTTCTCCCTCAGCTGTTTGACAAGTCTTGTGGGACTGTTGCCCAGCGTCCGTTCCCTCAGCATGCGTATGACACGAATGTCACAAGCATACCTTTGTGTAAAAGAGAAGATTTGCTTATGTAATTTACTTTATGCTAAATAAAAAACACTTTTATCTTTGCATTTACTTCATATTACACATTTCTGCTTCAGAAAAATACATTATTAATTATGAAATATTAATGTCTTTATTATAAACACATTACAAAATTCTGTACAAGGTGTGTAGATTGTAACTCACTTCTGTGTCAAAATCAGACGGAACAATCTTCTATGGGGCACGTCGAGCTGGTCCAGGACAGTCTGACTGGTAGACAGGTAATTCAGGCAACACACAGTACACCTGAGAGTTTCTGTTATCATAATATGGCAGTTGGTGATTTCTTTTTAATATAAATTAATTCCGACTACGCCACCCGGATATAATCCGGGAACCCACAACTAATACAGTTACACAGAACACGCAGATACGTAGTGGCTGAGTCAGATAACAGACATGATGATAGTACAAAACTATTTTATTCAGAAGACACCATTTGATAAAATACACACAATCTTTAATAATGAATCCTAAAATCAAACACATCAAGCATCACACACGCACGCACACACACACACACACACACACACACACACACAGACACACATACACACGCACACTAACCACTTCAGAACCTGGGGAATTTGTCCTGGCTATCAGATCCACACTGCAACCACTCGTGCTCTCTCACAACACTCCACCCGTTGTGAACACTGCAGACTGTCAGTCAAACCACCACCACACCCAGAAGACTTCAGGAACCACGGGTACCCCAGATTCTGAAGGGAAAAGACAAATTCAATCAATATAAAACACATACACATACACTTTTCACATGGAACTATCACTGGAGCATATAAACACACAGCCAAAAGGAAATGGGTCTGTCTGGTCTCTTAATAACACCAGCTAACCTGCTGATGGACCGTGGTCAGTACAATAGTGGGCGGTAATAGGTCCCCCACCTTCTTCTTGACCAACAAATAAACCCAAAATCACAAACAAAAGAAAATCAATTCAACAAAAATAAAGAAAATAAACAAATAAATACAAAATCCAAACAAATCGACACACTCCTAATAATATACATATATATAGTATAAGTATAAGGGTGACACAAAAGACTTTCGTCCCTATACAGTTACCCCCCGTCCTCAGTCCATCAATCGAGGAACACAATACCAGTGAGAGGAATCCTGACGGCTGTATATTCAACGCGTGCTTTGATCAGCTGATGTTGTCCTCCAACGGATGGGAACGGTCCCACTGTCAAATTAGAATTTATACAAGTTCACCAATTGAGAATAGATAGTTTGAGCAAAAGACGGAAGAAAGGGCAAACACTTGTAAAAGACTTGTAAGTGAAGCACCATCCGATCCTTCCAGAGTCGTTCAGTATCACACTGAGTTAGAGAGAGTAGCGTGAGCCAACAGCGTCTGCAAACATCCAGAGCCTGCCAAGCCTGCTGCAACACCTCCACGCCTTGTACCACTATTAAAATATAATATTAGGTTTAAGAGATGATCGTCCCGTTAGCTTAGGCATAAGAAACTTGAATCACATACCTGCGGTAAATAACTCGTGCTGTGCGGTGCACTTGATGATGTGCTCATAAAAAAGACTTGAAATGGTAAATATCGCTCCACGTGTTTTCTATTCTCCTCCGCCACACTGCAAGTTGAGCGAGTCCCAAAATTACCCTTCCTGATCCAAACATTCAAGATGCACTTGCCACCAAAAGCCCTTACCTTCTGAGCCTAAACCGGCGCCCCAGAATGACCTCAGTTCCCGCAACCGGAATAGTATGCGTACCTAGATGTCGGTCACATCTCCTTTTATATCCGAGGAAACACCATATTTGGCAATTGACCCCATGATGGCTGATTACATCACCACAATAAGGTAGTACCTATCGATGTCCAGGACCTTCCGTGATCTCTTGTGGAGGCCATAGCCAGTCAGCTGCTTCCCACATGCAGGACAGAACAGTCTGAACTTCCACAAGTGGTAGGGCATCCATACCAGAAGCCTGTGATTAAAAAAGCGATCTGGAGATGGAGCCTGGTGGTAGATGAGGGAAGGGACGGGTGGCTCATACCAGAGCTTCAAGTCTGTCTGAAGTCTGCCAGAGTGAAAGAGCGCAGAAGCAATCCACCTCTGATCCTGTGAGGGGACTGTCTGCCTCATTTTAGTGGGCAGACAAAATTGATCTGGCTCGATTATGCTTGGTAACTAGCAGATATAATATGACAAATATATAAACTGAAAGTCATTTTTGTAATGTACCCCCCAATTTTTAGAATAAGACACATGTACATGTACTTCACACACAGGAAAAAAGAGATGCCACAAAAAATAGATGGGCACTCACAGTCGGACTAGCTGCAGAAGGAGGTCTGGCTGCAGGAGACGGACTGGTTGAAGGAGGTGTGGCTACAGAATGAGGTCTGACTGCAGGAGACGGAATGGTTGAAGGAGGTCTGGCTGCAGAATGAGGTCTGGCAACAGGAGAAGCACTGGTTGCCGGTTGAATGGTTGAAGGAGAAGGACTGGATGAAGGTGAAAGACTGGGTCTGGCTGAAGGAGGCGGACTGTGACTACCAGGCTGTAAAGATACATATTGAACATTATCAACAAACATAATAATAATGATGATGAAACATATTAAGGTCTTTTTAAATGACCTGAATCCGCCTTGGTACATTTAGGTTGGGTTTGGCTGCTGAACTAATGGATCCTCCAAATCGTGGCTTTGTAAACTAAAAGAGGGAGATTATAGAACAGATTGACATGCATGTAATATCATACATGCATTGGAAATTTGAAGATATGAATTCCCTATTGAAGAATACACAAATAATCTTCCAGCCCATCAGTAATAGGCATTGGGAAATTCCGGAGATAATTGCTTGTGGAGGAGGTAATCTACTCAAATATTAAAATAATGTTACCATTGATAAGTTAAGTGCAGGCCGTGTAAAGGTCGGGGCTGAGGTAGAGGTTGGGACCGCGGTAGGAGTGGATGCAGGTGGAGCACTTGTGGCCTGGTAAAGAACAATCAAGAATGAGGAAAACAGGTTTTATTCATCTTTCATTCATGGTACTTTTTACAGATCTAAATAAGCACAGGCATGCCAAAATCTAACATTAACAGACATTTATACATTTAATCAGGACAATCTGTCTCTGTACACCAGCAAGAGTCTGAGGGCAGAAGCAGCAAGGAGAAGCTGTATAAATATAACACCCAATAAAAATAAAATTATTACTAACTCTTTGGCAATTTTTATTTACATTACATTTCAGTATTTTTGTGTGCTTGTTGTGTTTTTATATCTGTAATGAGGTCATAAATAAAACCTGTGCTTCGTAATCTGTGGATACATCTATTTTGATATTTCATATTGACACAGTGGGCACACATTAAATATATTCACATTATAATATTTCTTATTTTATTTACAATTATACACTAATTATTAAAGCCTAACTGCAAATCACCACTGAAATTGTAATTGACTGTCTTATATAAATAACATAAATATTATTGATATAGGTAATGGTAATGAGTGCTGACACATCAACTTTGTTTGAGGTAAGATTTAAAAGCTTTATGCAAAATATTTTTCTGAATAAATGAGCAAAAACCAAAGCATTTCAGAAGTTATCTCTGATTAAATGTTTTTTTTTATCTCTGGCTATTCAATCGCTGGAGGAGCTATGGAACTAGATAAAGCCAAAATTGTTATTTTGCCTACGGTAAAAGGTGTAAACAGCAGTATCACATTATCGAGCTTTATAAATAAAAAGCAACATTTCAAAGACTATTGCTGCATCCCACAGAAGTGTACTTTGAAGGCATTTGAGTCACAAATATGATTGTGTGGTCCTACAGTGAAGTAAGATGTAAGAGATGATTACCTGAAAGTCTGAAATGCATACCTTAGGCGGATGGAATCCACAAAGGCATTTCTGTGGTCCACCAAAAAGTGTTGCCTGGCGACGGACCTGCATTGGACATTTATCTATCTGTACAAATAAAGACCTCTAAGTTATGTTAAATCAGTTTTAGCATGTTTTCTCATTAACTTTTGTCAGTACATACCCCCTGAAAGAGGTCAAACCATTTCTTCTGGCGAGGGCCAGGTCTGTTGCCAGCTTCCGAGGGCCAAACCCCTGTGCTGGCAAACCGTCGCAGGCGGGACATCCACTCATCATCCCCCATGGCCTTGTGTGACTTTTTAGACATCTCTGGAACATTTGAAACATGTTTAGTCTTTTTAGCTAAAACATAAATTACATTTACGTATTACTAACACTAGCCTATGGCTTGACTACTTATTACTGTATTTGATAAAGTACTACTATAATTAAACACTAAACAATAACACACCAGAATCATGATCGATAATGACATTTTAAAACACACCTTAAAGAACACTGAAAGCTAAAAATCCATTAATGTATTATTGTTGTTAATGTAGTTCATCATTGGAGACAATAACATGAGAAGTGCTGCAGTATACTACATCAAGATTGATCATGACACTAAACAACTTTATGCATCATAAAATTACATTTTAAAATTCAAATAAAAATATGCTGTTGTTAATGTAGAATGTACAGTAGTTTATAAAAAAATAGAGTAATATGAAAAGCGCTGCAATATACTAGCTCATCAAGATAGATAGATCATAACATTAAAAAATACCTTAATGCAGCATAACATACGAAAAAAGTTAGCAATATATGAAATCTGTTGCTGATGTTAAAGTAGTTCATCAAAACATACAGTAACATAAATGCAGCAGGTTGCCAGCAGATCATGATCGCGATAGATCATAACAATAAACAACTTAATGGATCATAAAATACGAGAAGAAAAATTAAATATGTATTAGTCTATTGTTGTTAATCTTACTTGTTGACATTCGATGAATGAATGGCAATACTTCGGCGCGGGTACACCTGAGAATAAAAAAAGAGTCCGTGACGGCACCTGCAAGATGAAGATCCGACGCGTGATTGGCCAAAGAATCCTCTCAAAAATAAAGCCAGAGAACGCCATTCGCTCAGCAAAGATGGAGATCTGAAGCGTGATTGGCCGAGGAACTCTGACAAAGATGAAGCCAGATAATGCCATTCGCTAAGCAAAGATGAAGATACGACGCGCGATTGGCCGAGGAACTCTGACAAAGATGAAGTCCGAGAACGCCATTCGCTCAATAAAGATGAAATAGCTGCGCTTGATTGGCTGTGTGAAACAGCCGCACGGCTCTCAGGTACCACTAGCCGGGCTGCCGCGGTGACCTTCTGCAGGCTGGTCGCGGTTTTTATCCGTGCCTGAATTGCGCCCGTCAAACGGAACCTCACATTTCGCAGAGGCTTGGCATAGCGTCTTGCGGGTAAAGTCAGGGTTAAGCCTAGAGGTAGGCTTAGAGTGTATAGAGCCATACAACAAAGAATTGGAGGGACACGACCTCCAAGCGGAACGTTACCTACAAAAACGCCAGTACATATAGGCCTATGCCAAATCCATTGACCTCATGCCTGAGAGCCTGATAGGTCACAAGTTACTGGTGCGAACACAATCCGAACTCGATCAATATCGGAAGTTATTACAGATGCTCGAGGGTGTTTTAAAATGAGTTTTGAGCAGGACCTCTCTGGAACACAGGCCTCCACCACCCGGAAAAAAAAACATGAACATTCCGTCCAGGCGCCACAGCAAACTTGAGCTGATGTAAACTTTCACACAAGACCCGCTGTCTTCTTTGAACACAAGGCAACTGACCAAGCTGTATACGCTAAAAGGGGCCAAGGAAGGTCGTGTCACGCGTCCTAAATGACACGGATGCGCTAGTGGACACACGTGTGCTAAATTCTGGGGCCGTGTTGGTGGTTACATGGCAGCACGTCAACGAAAAACAGCCTTCGTCCCTGGGTGGGCTCGAACCACCAACCTTTCGGTTAACAGCCGAACGCGCTAACCGATTGCGCCACAGAGACCTGCGGTGAGCCAGTCCGTGGGTGAGAGAAGAAGAAAAAAAGCAGACTTGGACTTTTCCGGCAAATCACGGACTCGCTAGGTTGCACGCTGGAAACCGAGACCCCGTTGGGAAGAGAGAGGACTAATAGATACGCCCAACGTGGGGCTCGAACCCACGACCCTGAGATTAAGAGTCTCATGCTCTACCGACTGAGCTAGCCGGGCTGCCGCGGTGACCTTCTGCGGGCTGGTCGCGGTTTTTATCCGTGCCTGAATTGCGCCCGTCAAACGGAACCTCACATTTCGCAGAGGCTTGGCATAGCGTCTTGCGGGTAAAGTCAGGGTTAAGCCTAGAGGTAGGCTTAGAGTGTACTTTGTTTGTTTTAGCCATATCTCTTGTTGGGGGATACAATTTGACCCAGTAGAGCAGGCCAATAATGTGCACAATCACAACCAGGAGCGAAAGCTCCGTTTCGGTCTGTCGAGTGAGAGAGCGGTTACCGAAGGCAAACTTCTCCAAATATCCAAGGGCAAAAGTGAGCCATACAACAAAGAATTGGAGGGACACGACCTCCAAGCGGAACGTTACCTACAAAAACGCCAGTACATATAGGCCTATGCCAAATCCATTGACCTCATGCCTGAGAGCCTGATAGGTCACAAGTTACTGGTGCGAACACAATCGGAACTCGATCAATATCGGAAGTTATTACAGATGCTCGAGGGTGTTTTAAAATGAGTTTTGAGCAGGACCTCTCTGGAACACAGGCCTCCACCACCCGGAAAAAAAAACATGAACATTCCGTCCAGGCGCCACAGCAAACTTGAGCTGATGTAAACTTTCACATAAGACCCGCTGTCTTCTTTGAACACAAGGCAACTGACCAAGCTGTATACGCTAAAAGGGGCCAAGGAAGGTCGTGTCACGCGTCCTAAATGACACGGATGCGCTAGTGGACACACGTGTGCTAAATTCTGGGGCCGTGTTGGTGGTTACATGGCAGCACGTCAACGAAAAACAGCCTTCGTCCCTGGGTGGGCTCGAACCACCAACCTTTCGGTTAACAGCCGAACGCGCTGACCGATTGCGCCACAGAGACCTGCGGTGAGCCAGTCCGTGGGTGAGAGAAGAAGAAAAAAAGCAGACTTGGACTTTTCCGGCAAATCACGGACTCGCTAGGTTGCACGCTGGAAACCGAGACCCCGTTGGGAAGAGAGAGGACTAATAGATACGCCCAACGTGGGGCTCGAACCCACGACCCTGAGATTAAGAGGCTCATGCTCTACCGACTGAGCTAGCCGGGCTGCCGCGGTGACCTTCTGCGGGCTGGTCGCGGTTTTTATCCGTGCCTGAATTGCGCCCGTCAAACGGAACCTCACATTTCGCAGAGGCTTAGCATAGCGTCTTGCGGGTAAAGTCAGGGTTAAGCCTAGAGGTAGGCTTAGAGTGTACTTTGTTTGTTTTAGCCATATCTCTTGTTGGGGGATACAATTTGACCCAGTAGAGCAGGCCAATAATGTGCACAATCACAACCAGGAGCGAAAGCTCCGTTTCGGTCTGTCGAGTGAGAGAGCGGTTACCGAAGGCAAACTTCTCCAAATATCCAAGGTCAAAAGTGAGCCATACAACGAAGAATTGGAGGGACACGACCTCCAAGCGGAACGTTACCTACAAAAACGCCAGTACATATAGGCCTGTGCCAAATCCATTGACCTCATGCCTGAGAGCCTGATAGGTCACAAGTTACTGGTGCGAACACAATCCGAACTCGATCAATATCGGAAGTTATTACAGATGCTCGAGGGTGTTTTAAAATGAGTTTTGAGCAGGACCTCTCTGGAACACAGGCCTCCACCACCCGGAAAAAAAAACATGAACATTCCGTCCAGGCGCCACAGCAAACTTGAGCTGATGTAAACTTTCACACAAGACCCGCTGTCTTCTTTGAACACAAGGCAACTGACCAAGCTGTATACGCTAAAAGGGGCCAAGGAAGGTCGTGTCACGCGTCCTAAATGACACGGATGCGCTAGTGGACACACGTGTGCTAAATTCTGGGGCCGTGTTGGTGGTTACATGGCAGCACGTCAACGAAAAACAGCCTTCGTCCCTGGGTGGGCTCGAACCACCAACCTTTCGGTTAACAGCCGAACGCGCTGACCGATTGCGCCACAGAGACCTGCGGTGAGCCAGTCCGTGGGTGAGACGAGAAGAAAAAAAGCAGACTTGGACTTTTCCGGCAAATCACGGACTCGCTAGGTTGCACGCTGGAAACCGAGACCCCGTTGGGAAGAGAGAGGACTAATAGATACGCCCAACGTGGGGCTCGAACCCACGACCCTGAGATTAAGAGTCTCATGCTCTACCGACTGAGCTAGCCGGGCTGCCGCGGTGACCTTCTGCGGGCTGGTCGTGGTTTTTATCCGTGCCTGAATTGCGCCCGTCAAACGGAACCTCACATTTCGCAGAGGCTTGGCATAGCGTCTTGCGGGTAAAGTCAGGGTTAAGCCTAGAGGTAGGCTTAGAGTGTACTTTGTTTGTTTTAGCCATATCTCTTGTTGGGGGATACAATTTGACCCAGTAGAGCAGGCCAATAATGTGCACAATCACAACCAGGAGCGAAAGCTCCGTTTCGGTCTGTCGAGTGAGAGAGCGGTTACCGAAGGCAAACTTCTCCAAATATCCAAGGGCAA